>NW_027466172.1:470000-1010656 GCF_046127955.1 Nelusetta ayraudi
GACTCATGGGCGCCCGGGAGCAGCGGTTACCTCAACAGCAGCCAGATGACAATTTGTCAAATTGCAGCGAAAACAAAGCCATTAGCTCGCCAACTGTAATCGCTTTCACTGTCACGCAGCTAGTTAGAAATAGCGCCGCGCTAGGCTTTTAGTGCTGTAAGTGAGCAACATTAGCGGAGCTAATTGAGGGGGGTAAAAAAAAAAAAAAGAAAAGAGAAAACGCTCTTACTTTCCTGCCAAGGGTTAAATGGGAAGTGTGACTAGTTAACTTAGCTTAGCCTCCAGACCGAAAAGGAAAACAACATTAGTTGTCCACCACTAGTTATGATAATAGGTAACTGATAAGCACGTGTAAGCATTTTGTGCGTGTCACGCTTCTGGTGTTTCTGACATGCTAAGCTGCGCTTGTTAGCGCTAGGCTAATACTATAAGTTGCTTTTTTTCATAGTTTGACTGGCCATGCGACTTATACTGATATATAAATATAAATTATACGATATAGATATAATAGAAATATAATATAGATAAACATCCGTCTACCTCCGCAGTTGACGGGAGTTGTTCAGAAGTGACACAGAAGATGGAGAATTCAATGGATTCCGTGATTTGGAATGAGATCAATGTTGCTGTTAAATGTGTGTGTGTGTGTGTGTGTGTGTGTGTGTGTGTGTGTGTGTGTGTGTGTGTGTGTGTGTGTGTGTGTGTGTGGGCGTGTGTTAGCTCGTTAATGATATGTTCCGTGTTCGTTAAGTGCCATGTTTTGTTCGGGGCTGTTCAAACCGCGAGTCAGTGTGGATTCTGGTTCACGTGAGCCCCTGGCCAGCGCCACAATGGGGCGTGTGCAAAAGCAGCGGTGGAATAAATGGTGGCGCCTGGTGCGATGCGTCAAAAAGACCATATTATCCAATGCATCATATGGTTAATTTCAAGAACCGCAACGCCTTTCCAGATTAAATTTCTGCTCTTGGTCTGAGATTTTGTAAAATACATTTCCCAAAAAATGTGACTTATATGTTGTTGTTTTTTTCTTCTTCATGACGCGTTTTTTGACTCATACTGCGGAGCAACTTGTTGTCCGAAAAATACGGTACTTGTTGTTACACTTCCCGAAAGGCAAAAGATGACAATGAGCCGGTCAAATGGCAGCGTTCAGAGCAAAGCAATTTCTGGAAAAAGGGGTCATCGTTTTTGTTCGCCTCGAGATTCCAGCCAAGATAATTGGCCTAAAAATGACGGAGCTGGCTCCCGCTGACACTTTGCATTATCCCAATAGCGCAGTGTAACAGATAGCGCAGGCGGGGGTGGGAGGGCTTGAGGGGCTGGCGAGCAGCGCGGCATGCAAACATCTTTCCGCTGCCACATCAAAGCACTGCGTCGCCGTCCCGTTCTCTCCATTACCTAATCAAGGGGGAGACGTGTTGACTTTGCAGAAATCCAATGCCCACCCCCCCACCCCCCTCTCAGTCCCCACCCCCCTCTCAGTCCCCACCCCCCTCTCAGTCCCCACCCCCCTCTCAGTCCCCACCCCCCTACCCCCCTCTCAGTCCCCACCCCCCTCTCAGTCCCCACCCCCCCTCAGTCCCCGCCCCCTCCACTGATCCACTCAATAAGAGAAAGTGGGAGCAGACACACGTCGCTTCTCCCTCGCAACTTGGCAATGTGGGTCCAAAAGTCTATTTTGCATACAGAAGCTGCAGTGAGGAGGAAGAGGAAGACGAAGACGACGACGAAGAAGAAGAAGAACACGTCTGCCCTGCTCCAATAGATGTGAAGGCAGTATTTAGAAAGCATACGGCTGGACGAGACCGGGCCTGATGCGAAACCTTTCCGAAGAACCGCTGTCGAGCAATTTCAAAAGTAGGACTGATGAAGGAAGACACACACACACACACACACACACACACACACACACACACACACACACACACACACACACACACACACACACACACACACACACACACACACACACACACATCTGCTCTGCCTAGCACGAGTGCAGGCCCAGGAGCACAGTAGAAAATCGGAGAGCGGTTTGCGATGGAGCAGAGGAGGGGTGAAATCAAGCATCACTAATCATTGCAATTTGAAGAAGTCACTCACTGAACATAATCTTTACGCCGGGGCAAAGAACAGAGTATCGCAAGTGAGCCGCCTCGTCTCGGCGCTGAACGCTAACTGAGCTTTGCCGCAGTTGCGTTTCCCGCTCCGACCGTTCGTCATGCCCCGCCCCCAACCTCAACCCCCTCCGTGACGGCAGTCACCGGCAGTGTGACGAGGACGACAGCATTTTTCGAAGTGACGCAATGAAAAGAGAGCGCCGTCGACGTCTTCCTCCTCCATCGGAGGCAGATGTGGCATCGTAACATTTAATATCTCACAGCCTGCGTCAGATTGAGTTTGTTTGTTTGATTTTTGTGCTATTTTGGGGTTGTGCTCGCGATAAGGATTACAAAAACATCTTTTTAACTTTGCTGCTAGCTCCGTTTAGGCCTTTTCTGACTCGAGCGAAACAGACAAAAACCCTCAAACACAACACAAAAACGTGGCGCCATAGCTCAGCTCAGCTAGCCGCCCGACCGCGCACGCACTCCCGACACTAAATCACAAACCTGCCAGCTTTGACGACAGACCTCCCCCACCCAAGCCCTTGTTTTCCACTTTTAGGCCAATGCTGTAGTGAAACAGGAGTGCAGCGTTGCAAAGGTCAAAAATGTCACACAGGTGGGAGTTTCAGCTGTGGAGCGGAGGTGGGTGGGGACTGTGGGCGAGTTAGGAAGTGCAGTCGGTTCCCGGTGTCCCGCTGGCAAATATTAGAAAACGTTTATTTCCATTATGACTTCTTTTCAGTGCGAGACATCAGTTTTCCACGCGGCCAACTTGCAATGTTTTCAGCTTCGGTCCTCGACCTTTCGCTTGACGAAGGTGTACGACGGAAACGTTGCATTAAAAAAAAACACTGCAAGTTGACCCTAACTCTAACCCTAACCCTTTTGTTCGTTTGGACTTAATTGTCACCTTCTGACGCACCGGCCGTGAAAATAGACGTGGGAGAAGTTTTGCCTTTTTTGATTTGAACACTTCGGATAATTAAAAAAAATATCTGAGATTGGGAAACTATGGCTGGGTTGTGAAAAGGCAAAGGCATTGATCTCTGTTCCTACTTCCTCAGCCCACTTGCTGCTAGAAACACTGAGTGACGTGGAGTTAAAGTTTTTTTTTTTCTTCAGTGGCCACTTGAGGTACTGCAGTAAAAGAAAAAACCCTGTGGCCCAAAAAGCATTTTTCCCATAGACTGCGTTATAAAAATAAACGCATGTAACGCATGTTGACAGGACCTCGTTCGTAATAAATCTTTCTATTGTTGATTTTTAAGTCATGGGACTTTTAATCTTTCTAAAAGATAACAAAGGCCTGAAAATTCCCAGAAAAGAATTTATT
Organism: Nelusetta ayraudi; assembly: GCF_046127955.1. NCBI lineage: Eukaryota > Metazoa > Chordata > Actinopteri > Tetraodontiformes > Monacanthidae > Nelusetta > Nelusetta ayraudi. The sequence continues at coordinate 473,442 of NW_027466172.1, forward strand.
CCCAGCATGATGTCACAGCGCCATTTGTGCAGTCTGTTGGCTTGTTCTGACTGGCTGATGCGTCCTGGTGTGATACAGAATCATAATGAGAATAAAGCCAAAAACCTCTCTGTGTATGCGCTGGGTGAGTAACTCCATTGAGATGAATGGGCCGCCATTATAGACACTGGGGGGGCTGGTTACACCCCATCTGCCCAGACGACCGGTCACTTAATTGCAGTCAGTAAATAAGATAATGAAGCTTTTTGTGATTACTAAACAAATCTGAAATCAGGATGCATTGCTTGGGTAGTGAAAAGACAAAAGCATTTATCTCCGTTCCTACTGGAAACACAGAGCAATGAGCCGGATTTCACTTCCAGTCGACCTCCGCACGGTCATGTTGGGAGGGGTGTTGAACACGGGGCCGCAGTGGTTGTTAACCTCTCGGTGTCGGTCCGACATCTGCGTGTCCCGGTATTTAGACCCAGTCACGCACGGCAGGAGGACGCGCTCGCTCGTGCAGATGTGCATCTGCTTCGAAACCCCGGAGCTATTAGCGCTTACAAAAAATAAAAAATAAAAAAATAAACTCCCCTCCGTCGCCAGGCATCTGCCCAAGCTCCCTTACAAGATAATATGCACAAGTGTGACAGAAACAGGATATTTTAGCAGTTTTCAGGGCTGAGCGAGAGAGAAAGAGCTTTTCAAATTAAAAGGACGCGGCCTCTACCAGACCACCAGGTCCCAGCGTGTCTCCTCCCCCTACATGGCGGCGTCCTCTGGCTCCTGTAAGCTCATTCATTCCCCTAAAAGGATGCCGCATTTTTTTTCTCCCTGCCTCCTCCTCCTCCTCCATCCTGGCTTTGGATATTAGTGGACGGCCAAGCTGTTTAAAATAATCCTTGCGAGCAGAGCGGGGGAAAAAAATAGAGGGATGTTGAAAAATAAGCTTGGGGACGGTTGGTGGTGGTGGGGGGGGGCAGATTTTTGCAGGTCCTTCTGCTGGTCATCGCCATCTGCCTACACAATGTTGGTTATTTCCACAGTCTTTAATATCTTTCTGAATGTGACACTGACACACACGCACACACAGACACACACACCCAAACATCCATGATCTGGAGGGAGTGATGGTGAGGCGGGGCAAGAGGGTGGAGCTTCTTCTCTGACCGGAGTCTCACGCTCCTCAGCTGCATATTGACATTGAATGAAAAAAAACAAGAAAAAAAAACAAAACCTTTCTTTCGCAGGGTTCGGCTCCACCCTGAGAGGGTGACAGCATGGGGGTAACTCGGAGAACCAGGTTCTGTCCGTCCTCTCCCAGCGTGAAGCCGAGAACTGCGGGTAACGCGATTCTGCGCTAAGCTCCGCGATGGCCGAGCGCCCGAGGTGATGTTTGTTGGCGTAGGTTTGATGTCATCGGGGTGGGGGGGGGGTGAAACAAACACGCAAGCTCAGGGAACATTCTGTTACCTTTGGGTGGGAAGTAGGATTTGCTCTCAGCCTTGTGGGGCCAGTCCACAACCAGGTGCCCGTAGCGACGGAAGCTGTTGGTGATCTCATCTATGAAAATGGAAAAATAAGAGAACAGGGATTTAGTGTTTACTTTACGCAGTAATGATGATGACCGTTCTGTAAGAACCACGAGAAAAAAAATGCAACCTTTCCTTTGCTCTGACGTCGGTGAAAAGAGGAAGGCAGGTAGGGGCACATCTAGTCTGGACTTGGCTGACTGCTGCCGCTGCCGCTGCTGTGGAAACTCATTAATTTCTCAGCCAGCGAAGGGCACGTACTGCGCATCAAGCCTGCTGGACAACGTGGCCACGCAGCAGAGGAAATGTTCCACACGGACAACAGGCGGTGGAAACCATCACTAGTTCTAGTGACATTGAAGCGCAATCTCCGGATTTTTCTCGGGCACAGAAGTGAAGTCTTCATGTGTCTTTGGCTCTGCTGGTATTGTCAGCAACTGTTTCTTTTTGCAGCAGTAAACCTTGGTCTTTCTTTCTTTTACATCACAGACTCCATTACAATTTATCATCCAAACAATTATGTCAATCTCTAGAAAACAGAATATCAGCCAAATGTGTGGCTTGGCCACTGGGCCAATGGCCACAGTGTGAGCTCATGATTCACACAGCAGTAGCAATAAGTAAGTACCTGAAATGTCTACATGACTGTTGTTTTTTTTTTAATATATATATATATATTCCGATTGTAACTGTAGTAGTAACTGTTTGTATGTATGAAATGTTTTCAGTGTGACCTTGTAAGAGTCGGAATTATAGAACAGGAAATCTTCTCCAATGCTAATATTTATGATAAACCTGTACCCCAAGAACAGAATCCACTCAATCATCAAGTCAAAAAATATCTTGGTGTGGCCACAGCCAACAGTGGTCACCACGTAGCTCCACCCATGATTTAGCCCCATGTTTTCAGTCTTCCTGCTAAAATTGACAGTTTGGCCTTCCGCATGTTTGGACAGGCGGAATAGGCAAGGAGTCTCCAAGGTGGTTTCAGAAGGCCAAATCGACATCAGGTCGGGGTGCTGTCGCCACACCGGGAAAGATCACAAGCGCCGTTTGTGACGTCACAAGGGGGTGATTTCCACCACACGCTTTTTGAAAAATGAACCCCTTCCAATTCTGGGGAATTTTGTCAGAAATGGTGGCAATGCGAATTTTGCAAAACACGGGGCAGTTAAACTACATTAGCAATGCACTATGTACGTTCAAGGTGCCCTCAAGGCAAGGTGAAAGTATTTCCGAGTTGCTGCCAAACACAAAGCGAGTTCTGGGAGACATCAGCGCAAAATGAATAACAGGGGAGCAATTCACCTTCATCGATGTCTGGAGGGAGGCCTCCCACAAAGACCTTCCTGGAGTAGCGCTCCATCCTCTCCCCGTTCTGACAGCGGGTCGGAGAGTTCAGCCCCGGGGTCAAGGAGGGGTCACCGTGGCCGTCGTCAAGGAAGCCGTCCTCGAAGGGGAAAAGGCAGGAGCGACCTGAGGAGAGGACACCACAGAGGACAGAGGGAGAGGGAGACAGAGAGGGAGGGAGGGGAGATGATGAAAGAAACAAACGAGGGAAAGAGAAGGTTCAGAGATCGATTTAATCAAATCTGGATTACTCTGAGCATCCTGGCTCGTGCTACTCTCTTAACCCTCCCTGGAGATTTCTGGTGTGAGAGTGATTTAAAAAGAAAACCCATCTCATGAGGCCAAAAGCCCTTCAGACCCCCCGTGAGGATATTATGATTTCCAGGTTCCCAAAATGTGGAGGAAGGAATTTGTTTGGCAGTCAAATTAGCCTCCAGATAATAAAATATTTGCAGTCACATGGTTTTAACGACCTGCCATAAGGTCCTCCTTGGTGCTTCCTGGTTACTTCAGCAATTAATTCAGGTGGCAACGCCCTCAATGACAGCATGTAATGAGCCTGAAGGGATTGTTGATCAGTCAGTTTCAGGAGCGTGGTGAAAAAAACGCCTCGAGGAAGTTTTATCCGGCATTGTTTTCAGTCGGTCCAAAGACTCTTAGAGGAAGCGCTGCACTTTATTTTGATAAGGTTTGCACTCTCTGCAAGCTCATGTTCACATCACCACCTTGTGAGCTCATTTTTAAAAAATTTTTTTGGAAGCAGTCTCATTCAGGCAGTTTCGCTCAATTGACACCATGCCGCGACTGAGATGGACGACACCAGTGCAGTTTAATGGTGACCTTGCAGACGTCAAACACAGCGGCTTCCCTCCTCACCGCAAGAAAGACAGAATTAGGCCACAAGCGCGTCAAATCTGAGATGATCCGCGTGTGCGGTAGCGGCGATCTTCGCCGTTCGGGAGGGGCGGGGTGGAGTGATGAATCGCTTCTGAGTCAGCGCAGTGCTTCACAAAAACCCTGGAGGTTCACTCTGGAAGCGCTCCAACTGCGTAGAACATCGGAAAGCTTTTGTTTGGAGGCAGCAAAGTTCAAACTCTGTCGTTCTAAATGCGCACTTTCAGTTTCAGATCTGCTGTTGCGTTTTGTTTTTTTGCTCTCCCGGATCGGGATGCATTTTAGAAGAAAAAAAAAAACAACAACAGGTGCATTAGTTGCTGTTTGTAAACAACATTGGTCGAACACTGACTCAGAATAGATGCAAAAACAAAAAAAAAAATAATAATAAAAATAATAAAATAAATCAGCAGCAAGATTTCTTTTCCAAATCACTAGCAAAAACAGGATTGATAGAGACAGACCAACCCAACAATGATCATATGCACGACATGGGGGGGGGTGAGGGGCCAACAAAGAAACTGCGTCAAAATTAATATGGTTCCAATCACAGCACAGATGAGAAGCAAACAGCGGCGCCATGACAAGAAGCCCCTTTCCTTCCCGCAGCCTCGGAGAAAAGAGAAGAGATGACCTGGCATCGGCAAACACAACCCCAGAGAAAATGCCACACGTTACCTCTTCGGCGGCCATAGCTCCTCGCTGCACGTCAGCACAGCGGCGAGGGGTGAAAAGGGCGGAGGGAGGGGGAGACACAAGGAGAAACAGAGGGGTTGGATCAGGAGCGAGGGGGGAGAAAAGTGATACAGAGACATTGGGTTTTCGCGGAAATTAACAAAACAAAAAACAAGAAGGAAAAAAAAAACCCCAGGAACGTCTCTAAGGCCACTGACGTATCCAACCGTCAGGGGTCACCGAGGAAGCGACCCTGCGTCGTGGGTTGCATGGGCAACCAAACACACAAAAAAAAGGGGGGGGAGTGGGGGAGGATATGTAGCGACGTAACGGCGTTTGCAGATCGCAAATCTGGGCTTTCGCGATGCCGCCACTGTTGGCTCTAATCTTCTGTAAATATTCACAAATGAGGCCATAAAGCGCAGAGAGAGCACACAGGACTGGAGGTGGAGCGGGTTAGTCATTATCATGGCCGCGGTGAAATATTAAAAAAAAAAATAAAAAAAAAGGCCTTTCGTGGGGCTCCGGGGTGCTGGCAGGCTGGGGGCGAGTGGAAACTTCCCACAGGATGAGGAGAGGGCGTGGAGGGGGGGGGGGGGGGGACTGGTGATATGCCAGGGTGGGTTGAGGAGGCCAGGAGGAGGCCACAGTGTCAGGGCCAAACTGATCTCAGTCCAAGGCAAAAGTGCAGCTCCGCAAGGACGTCGATATGTAACAGTGATTCACATGTCGTCCTCGACTTTTTACCTCGGCTTTGTCATCCCTCTTTCTGCACGGACTGGGGGGAACAAACAAGCAAACAAACAAACAAAAAAAAAACCCGGCAAGGCAAGGACTTCTTCTTCCGGTCTTGCGCTTTACTCAAATATTTCTGCACTAAGTGGAAGGGCAGCTTCTTTTTTTTCTTTTTTTTTTTCTCTAGCGGCCGCGTTTAACGATCCCATTGTGCTGCAATTTTCAGAGCTTAATTTACGACGCTGGACTCCAGCGGAGCCGCCTGGCATGAATAATAATTATTTAGAAAACTCTGTAGGTCACCAGAAAACAGCATATTTACAGCTTGGTCTTTATAGGCTTCCCACAAAACGCTGGATTTTACAAGACCTCCCTACCGAGGCTGTTGTCATGATGTCATTTTCACATTATTGTGAGAAAATATCTGTGATTTTTTTTTTTTTTTTGCACAATTAAAGTCATTTAATCTCACCTCTTTCTCTCATCGATGGCTCCCTGTTATATTGCCACTCTTATTTTCCACATCTCACGGTTTTTGTTTCCTTACTTCCAGCAGCATTCCCACTGCATACAACTAACCAGTCAATCACACGGCTAAATTTCCATTTTCGGGCTAAGTGACAAACCTGTGCAAATCAAATACCTTCCACTTAGAAAGAGAGAGGAAAAAAAGAATTTGGGTTTTGGAAAAGCTGAGAGGAGTTTGATCTTCTTCCTCTTAAAAGTTTGCTCTTTTTTTTTTCACGTGACACGACGTATTTAGGTCATGTGATGACAGCTGAGCTTTGCTCGGCCTCCTCGCTCCAAGGCAAACAGCACAATACGGCGCATTCGGAAAGCTTTGGGAAAGATGTTTACAGAGAGTTCCAATTCATCTCCGGCCCATGCAAATATTATTGGTGCAAAGGTTTCAAGATGCAAAAAATCATTCAGCAGATACGATGCCACTGAGCAGGAGCGTTTGACCCTAAAGGATCACAAAGGTCAATAATAAATATAGAAAAATACAGCTTTAGATGTCTTTTGGAAATACCAGCGGGAGGAGGTGACGTCCAGTATTTAACAGCCTGCAAGAACAGCCTTATCACCTCAAAAAGCAATACAGGTCTTTCCATTGTGAGAGCCCCATTGTGATGCTGGTTTTTCACGGAAGAAACAAATTGCTTCTTGCAAGGTTTTCATTAAAAAGGAAAATCTTTCTGATCTAAAAAAAATAAATAAATAAAACCGCAGCGTTACCCTTTCGCCGTCTGGCCTCGCCAGAGACTAAAGTCACAGAGCAACCCGGGGAGAAAATGAAGTGTTGCGCTGGGAAACGGCCAGATGAGAGAGTACACAACCCCTGTGGAAGAGGAGAGGGGAGAGTGTGTGTGTGTGTGTGTGTGTGTGTGTGTGTGTGTGTGGGGGGGGGGGGGGGGGGGGGGGACTAAGCATGAGTTCAAACTGCGTGGCATCTGGGAGAGGGAGAGAGAGAGTGTGTGTGTGTGTGTCTGTGCGTGTGAAAGGGAAGTGGGTGATTCCTCTGGGCCCGATGAGTTTGATGTCTCCTGCTCAGCTCGGCTTCAAAGTACCCCTGCTCCCCCCCCACCCCCCACCCAACACTTCTGTTCAGCCATCAAGTGAGCAACGGCAGTAAATCAGGACGGAATGGGGGGGTGGGGGGGGCCTTTGCGCTTACCACTCTCCACTCTTTTCTTTCTTCTTCTCCCGCTTCAAGTGCCAATGCCAGCACGAGGGAAGGCGGAGGCGCTTCGAAGCTAATAGAACCAAACGAAGGGAGGTGAGGCGCTTTTTCAAGCTGAACCCGAGGCCGCCGCCGAGTCTCCGCACATCACAGGCCGCGCGGGGTGGGGGGGGAGGAGGCCCGTGTTCCGACAGATGCCAGGGAGCACGGTGCCGATCTGCGCTGTGTAAATCCCGTGACGCGACAGTTTAGCGTCAAACCCAGGACGTGTCCCCCCCCCCCCACTGAGTGCAGGGGTGATGAAAGAGATGGCGAAAGGAGAAGGCAGCGCTGGCGTGGCCAGGAAGTAGACGCCGCGGAGAAAACTCCCTCCCACTCACCCAATCAAACACTCTGGCACTTTTGTTAGATCCTACACCCTGCGGACTGACTGAGATCCTGTTTGCACTTGGTCACTGGTAACTGTTTTTGGGGATTGGATCATGAGAACGCATCTCGAAGCATCTGTTCGCACTTAGCATTAACATGCGTCCCGAGCGTGCCATTTGTGATCGCGTTACACCCCATAAATGTAATAAAGTTACTCTCCACAGTCTGTCTTCTTCGTGTCATATTATATCCACTTGGTTTGCGCTGCTTTCACTGTTGTATTATTACGGTAGAGTTTTTAATACAATCGTATTTCAGCTAGCGTGTGTTGTCAGGTTGCATGAAATCTGCCTGAGCCCTTCAGAATCAACACTGCAGGCTCCTGTGTGCTGTAAGTGACCCTGGAGATCCGGTGGCGGAAGGAGCAGAAGGTTAACTGCTGAGTCGTCTGCAATTTATAATTTAAATAACATGGCGAGTTGTCGGTCAATTGTTTTGCTGTTGTGTATCCTCAAAAACAAATGCAAATGATCTGTTTAACTTTAGTCTGAATTAATATTTTGTTTTGTTGCTTACTAGAAATGGCAACAACGCGCAGTTTATCTCACAAACTTGTTTAAGCTCACCTAGCTCCCTTTTGGTGGCATTAATAAGACTTTGTTGACTAATGTCTTAAAAGTGCCATTTATTTTTGAGCTCTAACAGTATTGACGGCATTATGCTGTTTATTCCTTTAGGTAGGACCAAGTACGACGTCGTGAAAGGCCTAGATGAGAAATGCACACCCCGTCACTGCTTCACTAGTTTGCTTGCGAGATGAGATTCCCTAAAGGGTCAGACCGTGGAAAATCAATGTTGCTGCTACCGCACAACAGCGTAAAGGCCTTATTTCAGTCTCTGGGTCCCCTCCTCCGTCAGGGCTGTTCATGTGCCCGCTGGTGGGACACCGGGGGGGGAGGGGGAATGGAGGGGGGTCTAGTCTTACATGTCCGGGGGTATTTTTGGAAGAGCTATTCACAGGTCATACGTGCGTCCCCCGGGTGTTACGAAGTTTGTCCTAGGCTTGTGGTGTCACCGCATCCAGACCTTTGCAAAAGGGTAGGCAGGTGCACCCAGTGCGTACCGACACGGGCCCCTGCAGTTATGGGATATGCGTTTATATCCCATAACGTTTATATACGTGAAGTTCCAAAATATTTAGGGGAAAAGAACAAAAAAAACAAAAATTCTAAGGCTAAACAAGTCCCGTTAATAAGGAAAGATGGCATGACGATGATGGGGACGATGGGTGCAACGATAATAGGCGACTTACTGTTCAATGGCATGATGTGGTCGGCTCCGGGATGATGAAAGTTAAGGCCCATGCGTCCTGTCAAGGGGAGACAAGATGAGAAGAGCAAGGTGCGTCAGGGAGAGTGCAACACACAGGGGTCGCTACAGCAGCCACGGGTGATGACAGCCGCGTTTTCAGTTCATCTTTTATTTGGATGCGAGCAATGGGATAAACATTCGGCATGATGAACTGTTGGGCGTGAAAAGCGTAAAAACACCGAGGGGGCGGCACAATGGACACAGAGGACGAGCACAGAGAACAAATGAGGCGAAGGCATTGCGTTGTTGTCATCATCTCGCGCACGCACGCACGCACGCACGCACGCACGCACACACACACACACACACACACACACACACACACACACACACACACACACACACACACACACACACACACACACACACACACACACACAGAGAGAGAGAGAGAGAGAGAGAGAGAGAGAGAGAGAGGCCAAAAGGGGAGGGGAAAAAAATTGTTATAGAAGTTAGCCTTTTAGAATTCCTACGACCTGTGAACGCAACTCAAAAAGCACGCTACAGGGCAATCCGCCCGTTACACACCGGTGCTAGATTTTTGTTTCACACACACACACACACACACACACACACACACACACACACACACACACACACACACACACACACACACACACACACACACACACACACACACACACACACACACACACACACGTAGGTAGGTAATTTAATGAGAAAATTATGAGAATTAAAAGCGGTGACATTACTGGAAAAATGTGTAATTCAATTACAGTTCCTTGTGGAATTATTCATGATTACAATTACAAGTTCTACAAAAAAGGCTGGGGGCAATGTTGAAAAAAGTTGTTTTTGTTGCTTTGTCTGGTTTTCTCATACACTGGCTTTGCTATTTGCCACAACATTTGTATACTATTTCTGATGCTTCTGATTGGTTTTCCTTTCGAGTTCGGAATTGCAGCACCCAATCACTCGCCTGCCGGTTGAATGTTAAGGCTGTTAAGGCTTTGAGTACTGCTGGAAACCTGAGACCTACTACTGTCAGGTCTTGAACATTGATTGAAAATTCAGAAAAGTAATCAAAATCTAATTTAACGTCATTAGTTACATTACTTAAATAAAGTTAAATAAAGCTATTGAAATTGTTGCACTTTTACACTTTCAATATAGTAACTTGTAATTGTAACCGATTGACATTTGCAAAGTAATCTTCCCGAGACTGAGAGCAGCTGTACAATGGCTGAACCAAAGCCACCTCAGTCCTCCGAGTACAAGTTCCAACAAAGAAAAACCATAAAAAAAACACCAAAAAGGGCAAGACAAAAAAAAAAAAAAAAGTAGGACAAAACACTGCCGACTCCATGCCACAAACAATCCCCACGTAGCCACAGGGGCACGTCACTTATCCCATGCCACCTAAATTAGAACCCACTGTCCAAATTACCTAAAGAGCTTCAGTTGTTATCTATATGCGTACAACTGGCAAGCAGTCCCGTGGGGGGGGGGGAGACAGAGGCGCAATCAAACCAGTCTCCCCCCGGGGATAAAACCAAAATGGCAAAATACCCTTTGAGATTTAATGACAGCTTCCCTTCGACTGTTATAACTCTGGCATTGGGGGGGGGGGGGGGGGGTGACAACTGCAATGTCTGGGCTGTCCTGCTGCTGCTGCTGGTGTGCAATTATCCATGAGCGGATGAATTATGCTGAAAAGCTGCCGTGGCGCAAACACGATAAACTAGCCAAGAAAGAGTCGCGAAGAACAACAGAAGAGGAAAAAAAGTCGAGCATCAAAGACATGGAGGTGGAAATGGTGAAGGGGGTTGGGGGGCTGGGGGGGTGGGGCTTCTCTGGGCTCACAAACAAGGGTGGAAGGGTTACACCTGGTTGAGAGAGGCAGAGTACTGCAGGAGGGTTGGTGGGGGTTGGGCAGGGCAAAGGGGGCGGCCACCCTGCGGCTCCACAGATGTGGATTTCCACACTGTTCTCAGCCAGGCTCAGTGCCAGCAACAGCTAAGTGGGGGTGGGTGGTGGTGAGAGGGGGGCGCTGGTGTGCGACAGGCCCACACATTCACGGGCATGTTTGCGTTGAACACGTGAGCGACGCGGCCCTCCTCGCGCTAACAATGGCTTTGTTCTCATCGGCCCCACCGTCGCTTGGCTAACGGGCAACCAAAAGCCGGAGACACTCGGCGTCGTGCAAGCCTGCCTTCTCTCTCTCTCTCTCTCTCTCACGCTCTCTCTCTCTCTCTCTCTCTCTCTCCGCTAGGGCTCGAACGACCCGATGCCGAAGCGCTGAATCATGTTTGCGAACGTGTGGGTGGTCTCAGCGTTCGTCATCAAACCAAATTACGGGGTTTTCGAGGCAATATTTGGTCGGCTTAAGTGTCCTTGGAGAGGAGGAAACCTTTTGTAGCTCCGGCGAAGACCACGCACTTTGACCTACAAACATCGCTTCAAGCTGAACAGAAAAAAAAAAGGGGGGGGGGACTGGTGGGGCGGTGAGGGGATCAATAAAGTGTTACAGGACACAGAAGGAATGCAACACGCTCTACCGAGTGTTCGGACCATTTCAGAGCGACGCTAACGGCCGTTCTGTCCACATCAGTCGTTTTGGGATGCAGAGGAGGACAGTTGCTCTCCTGAAGGCCTGAAATAGCTCTGGGCATGTGCCATCTGCTTCCCCCAGGAGTTGGAGCTGCCGGGCCAGAGGGGGCCCCTGAGTCCAAGCTTGTCCACTGACATTTCCTCATCAAGAGCCTGAGCTATTCTCAACCTCCTCCCTGTGATGCTTGTACAGCTTCGAGGCCGCCCACACCCTTCCAAACACCCCCCCACGATCATGACTTCGACAGTGACTTCCTTCCATCGGCTCCGTGTCCCTCTCACTGGAGAGTGACCCTCCCTAACACTGGAGCTTCATGTTGGCCGGAGGTCGGCTCCAAGCAGGCCTAAAGATTATCCCCAAGGAAGCTAAATGTTAGCGTTAAACTTCCCTGCAGGCCGATTATCGAGTGGAGTTTTTCAGTACACAGAAATATCTGGATCTTAACAGCAAAAAAACAAACAAACAAACAAACAAACAAAACAAAGCCTTTAATAGCTCCTCGAGATCAAGCTGTGAAGATTGAGAACCACTGAGCGAAAGGTTCAAGTGAAACTCCATACTGCAGGTACTCAGCAGCAGAGGCGGTAATAGGATTCACATTCTGTAACTTAACATAACTTGATTCAACTCCTTAACCCTAGTGAAAGTAAGAAACTACAGGTTCTGAAATGCCATTACGTAAAAAGAACAGAATAATCTGGACTGAACTGACCGCAGGGCTTGCGTGAGCAACTTGATCATTTTAACAGCCTTGCTACTCTCGTCACTATGACTTTTTCTATTTCAACTGGAGCACAACCAAACTGTCATCAGTAATCGTTATGACCAGTGAGCCATTACTGGATGTTCACACTTTTAATAACAATAACCAATGTAATTTTCTACATGTTTATTTTTCCTCTGTGGTGAACAAGATGAGGCACTCTAAAATAACCTCCCTGTGAAATATGATTTTTGACTTTTATGACTTTTATATTTAACTACACAACAGCATAGTTCAAATGGCTCCACTTCAAGCAACAATAACTGTAATAATAATAATAATGATAAGTCAATTACTTTTAACAGAATTTGCATTGTTTAAACACTTTAAAAACAAAACTAACAAGAATGTTCGCATGTTGGAGTAAAAGTTAAAAGTTGTTAAAAAAGAAATACTCAAGCAAAGTACAGATACCTGAAAAATCTACTTAAGCACATTAACAAAGTACTTTGTTACCTCCCACCTGTGCTAAGCGTAGGGAATTAGCACAAACCCTACCTTAAGCGCGTTCATGACTTCTACGCGCCTCGGCCTTCATCCGGCACTACAAAGGAAGCACTCAAACAGCAAGAGTTGAGCTCATTTAGTTGCACATGAGCGCGGTCACATTTGCGCAGAGTCTCTGGTGGCTGCAACAAAAGGTTTCAACTTAAAGACTAAGGGGCCGCATTTGGACGGTGGCTGCTAAAAAAAAACGTGAGCCGCTAAAAACGGAAAGGCCTTTTCCCCTCGTATCCTCGCCTTTGCACCACCAACAGCTGATAACGCTGGACTGTGCATAGCGGGCCGGCGACATGAGGAACAGGCCGGAACATAGACAGACCCCATGCTGCAGAGGCGACAACGGCGCAGCAACTGGCCAAAGGATTTCGATGGTGAGGCAATTTGCTGCGCGTTGGAAATTTCGACCCGACAATGAAATGCACAAGGTCGAAGTCGCCATGAGAGGGGCGCCCTGAGAACTTGAGGGCACCCCTCTCAGCACGTTTACGCTGCCAGTAAGAATGACTTGAATGCCTACTAGCCCACTGGCTGCATTAATCAGTTTTCAGGGCCCAAAGCGGCCACATTTTTGCTCAGTGCCCATATGTTCTTCCAGAAGTGAAACATTTTGCACCCACGGTTTACTGTTACGGACTGTTGGTCTACTTTTGAACCCCACAAATTACGCCTTCAGCTTCTTAGCTTCAGCCTTAACCCTTTCAATCGGCTAGATCAGGCACGGGCAAACTACGGCACGGGGCCATATGCGGCCCATTAAGCGTTTTGCTCTGGCCCAACTTCAACTGAACTATATTAATAAACCGTATTAATGTTTTAGTTTCCCTGAATTCTCGTGTTTTCTGCCATGATTATGATACCCTATAAGACTAACATCTCTAAGTTACTTTTAAATAGCAGTAACTGCTAATACTGCAAAAAAGCAGTTCTTCATTCATTTCATTTTCAGTGTTTAAAGAGTCATTTCAACAAAGAGGACTTCAAAGGGATACTTTGTTGTAACGCTTTTGTCCATTTTCAACATTAAAGCACATATTTTCTACATAACCCATGATATACTTTTTCCATCCATCTGATCCTGCTCCGGCCCCTTTGTCAAATTTTAGAACCCATTGTGGCCCACCAGTCAAAAAGTTTACCCATCCCTGAGCTAGATCCTTGTTTCCAATTGTTCAATTTGATCGACATAAACTCAAACCCAAACACCTCAGCATCAAGTTGGACTCCTACTAATTTCCAAAAACTCCCATTGATTTTTTTTTTTTTTTCTCCCTTAACCGGACACTGATTAACGTCTTTCAGAGTGATGCGACGGAAATGTGTCGCCTTTAAGAGAGCTACTGCAGCGATGAGTGTTTGTTACAGTGTTTTTTGCGTGTTTGTTTTGGACTTTAGAACTGCAGCTCAAGATAATCCAAATAACCGTTGATAAGGTGTTTACAGCAGGACCAAAGCTGCCTTAGCATGTAAATCCATAACATGCAACACAGTGAAGCAATGCTCAGGGCATATTTGGCAAATGTAAACCCCGCAATATTCCTTTCACCTGCTGTTACAAGATGCTCCATTAAAGTTCCAGTAATAATGCCATTATGATGTTTATCCTTTAATCACTGGGCTTTAAGCAGGCGGCAAGCAACGCAGAAAAGTTTCCACAAAGCATTTTCGTGGCTTGTGAAATTGACCCCAGCAGCGGATTTTATGGTCAAAACAAGCCAAGACTTGCCCCGGATCTTGGGCCTGACTTGTTCCGTCACGTTCACAAGGGTCATAAATCTGCCACCATAACATAACCTAGCGCCGAGCACGTGCAATTTATTAGAAGCAAGGTGCAAAAGAACCTTACGCTCAGTACACAAACATGAAGTCACTGCAGGCTGTGTTAAATGCAGAAGTGCAGGGCATCCCCAGTGATTTAGAGATTGCTTGACGTTTCCTTGAATGCGATGGACGATAGGTCCAGTTCAAAGGCAAAAAAAAGGCGTTTCGAAGCTTAAACCCTCTGGTTGGAGAAGTTAAACAGAAAGCTACAAACAAACGATATAAATGAGAAAGTAGTCGGAAGTTCACTGACTGAAAACACGTTTTCTCAACTTTAACAAGAACCCCGGTGGAAACCTTTACATGGCCAATTGAACTAAAAGCACAGACAAGACAGTGAGCCGCAGTGGGACACAGAGTAGATACAGGAGATTAGGGCCTGTAGTTAAAGCATCACATCACCTGACAATGAAGCCACTGGGGTTCTTGAATGTCTTGACAGAAGACGGCTAGTTAAGTTATATATAAGAATTTTTTTTTTTTTTTTTTAAAGTGGCGTTTGAAGTCCTTTATACACACTTCCTTTGATTTTGTTAGCTTCAGCCTCAATCATACCTAGATTAATTTTATTTTAAAAAAAAATTATTAGTGTTTAATATGTACAGAAATCCACATCTGGGTTTTTGCCAAGGTTTGCTGAACATTTAATCTGAAGTCAACCACTCCTCCCCGTCACCAGAGCACCTTTCTGAATCACGCTTGCTCATCTGACCCGTGCTGAACCTGCAAGTTTTATTTTCTCCTCCTGATAAAGACGCCCGGGGCAACCTTTAGCCGCCGTCTGACGATCCTGTCAACACGCATGGCAAAGTCAAACAGCGGCAGTGTTTACTCTCTTGACTACTGCCATCTTCTTTTTTTGGCAGAGAGAACATTGTGATCTGTGGGTAAAGGGCAACGCCCATGCACATCACTGACCAGACGGTTAGCGGAAAGCTGTCCATCTTTTAAAGGTTCGAACGGACAATCACACCATTGGTTCCAAGAAAGTAAACGCAGCTTATTTTCCATAGGAATTCTCCAGACAGAGCGTCGATGGAATCCTTTCTAACCATCAGAGACATTTCACTCATAGGAATGTGTGATGGTTTTGAATAATACTACCATCTCTTTGAGTGGAAAGGCATCAGAGTGTAATAAAGTTTTGAACTAGACGGGCCCGTTTGAATCAGTTTGCCCTGCTGGACTAAACATGGCATTAATATCCAGCTCTTGATTGGAAGGTCATTGGTTCAAATCCCTGGTGAAAGTGGCCACTGCTCATCCCCACCCTCATGGCACCACTGCGGGCCTGGCTTGAGCAAGGCAACCTCCAACCCTGACTGCTGCCTCTGGGTGCTGCACTGTGGCAGCCCAATGCTCCGAGTATGTACAGTTATGCTTAACTATGATTAAGATGGGCCAAAAGCGGAGAAAGGATTCCCCAAAGGGGGAATCAATAGAGTAACTTAACTCCAGAAGTGGGAGCACTGCTTCCTTGAACTAACACATACAAGAGAGAATGAAAATTATAGCAGACACCTGAGCAGGATCATGTGAGTCAAATCAGCTGAGGCAATGTGCGTGTGTGTGTGTGTGTGTGTGTGTGTGTGTGTGTGTGTGTGTGTGTGTGCGCGCGCAGAGGGGGAGGAGTGGGCCGTGGAACCCAACCCACAGCTTCCCTGAGGGCCGAGGAGACTTATTGAAACTTTTAAGGATCTCAAATGGTTGTTGACAGCGCTGAGGCCATGCGGGGGATCGCCGGCCCTGCTGCAGACACCACTGCGTCTGTCTAGAGCTTTCAGACGGAGGCCTATATGACAGCCCGAGAGAGGCACGAGTGCGTCTGTGTGTCTGTGCGTGTGTGTGTGTGTGTGTGTGTAAGGTGTGATTTCTTGGCATGGAATGTCACAGCTGATTTAAGTTTAGAAACGATCAGGATGTGTGCGAAACTCGGGGTTGAAAATATGGGCAGCAGCTGAGGTCGGGTCCGTTCAAGTCAACATATTTCTGGGCTGCAGGGAGACTATGGTGTTATATGTATGTTAGCGTCTATGTGTTCCTGTGTGTGTGTGTGTGTGTGTGTGTCTTTGTTTGTGTGGGTGGTGCCCACTCTCCACACGTGAGCTCAGCTGACCCAGTTCAGGAACCACATGTCGACCAGTGTGTGCACGTAGAAAAAAAAAAAGGGGGTGGGGGGGAGAGAGAGCTGTTTGCACAGACGTCTCCGAGTTAAGGAGCTCTAAAGAACATTTTGAGAGAAACTAACTTAAACGTAGCTCACTCCTGGAAACACACACACACACGACACATTTTCTCAAAAAGGAAAAATCCACCATCGCCATGCCCTTCACAGTGCTTCGCCCTGTTTTCTATTAAATATGCACACATGCAGGGTGCCACAGAGCACTGCGGAATTAAAAAAAAAAACTATTTCAGTCACAATGAGAAGTATGCCAGAAATGTCAGTGACAAGTTGGATGTAGGCGAGACTTGCTCAGCCGAGGATGACAAACCAGGCCCTACTAGGCTAATTAGTCTTAGCTGCTGCTGGCCCTCGGTTGGTGGCTCTCTTTCGCATGGAGGGGAGGGGGGGCCTGGAAATAAATTCCTCTTTTGTGCATCATCTAGTCCAAATACACAATATCTGGGACTCCTGTATCCAACAAAAACAACAAACCACTTGTTCTCAAATATCTCAAAAATGTGTACGTAAGCTTTAGTGCTCTTCTTGCATTGCTATTCAATTCATTGTCAGGTCAGGGTAGAGTTTCAAGTTGAATATTAGTGATTGGTTTTGCTAATTTACCAAAAAACCTCAAAAAAAGAACAGGATACCCTGTCAACCAAACATGACTACAAAAAAATCTGCGAGCAAGCCTTTCAAACCACTGCGCTGGGCGTTTGTTATCTTTTCTGCTGTAAAAAGGAAACGTCAAGACCAATTTCCGGCCACGACTCGTTTAGTGTTTGCGTTCTGCCGTGGCTGAGCTCACTGCACTGACAGCCTCCTAATCCATCCATCCATCTTCAACCGCTTCATCCGGAGTCAGGTCGCGGGGGCAGCAGCCTCAGCAGAGATGCCCAGACCTCCCTGGCCTCAGTCACCTCCTCCAGCTCATCCGGCAGGACCCCAAGGCGTTCCCAGGCCAGCCGGGAGACATAGTCCCTCCAGCGTGTCCTGGGTCTTCCTCGGGGTCTCCTCCCGGTGGGACGTGCCCGGAACACCATCCCAGGGAGGCGCTCAGGAGGCATCCGAAACAGATGCCCGAGCCACCTCAGCTGGGCCCTCTCGATGCGGAGGAGCAGCGGCTCTACTCCGAGCTCCTCCCGGGTGGCTGAGCTTCTCACCCTGTCCCTCAGGGTGCACTCAGCCACTCTGCAGAGGGAACTCATTTCGGCCGCTTGTATTCGCGATCTCGTTCTTTCGGTCACTACCCAAAGCTCGTGACCATAGGTGAGGGTGGGAACGTAGATCAACCGGTAAATCGAGAGCTTCGCCTTTCGGCTTAGCTCCTTCTTCACCACGACGGATTGGTACAGCGACCGCATCACTGCAGCCGCTGCACCGATCCGCCTGTCGATCTCGTGCTCCATCCTCCCCTCACTCGTGAACAAGACCCCGAGATACTTGAACTCCTCCACCTGAGGCAGGACTTCTCCACCGACACACGAGAATCATGGCCTCAGACTTGGAGGAGCTGATTCTCATCCCAGCCGCTTCAACACTCGGCTGCAAACCGCCCCAGCGCACACTGGAGCCTCCTAATCCCAAAAACAAAAAGCACTCAGACAGGCAGGATTCTGATACTCTGTCAGCCTGCCATCTTTCATTTGGAAACCAAGCCAATTGGAGAAAAAAAATGATGAGGGCCATGCCAAATAAAATGGCTTACACAAGAACGGCACATAAACCCCGTTTCCTACAGGAAATAAGCCGACACAAATGGCAAAGGCACTGTATTTATATAGGACCTCTGTTGCCTCTTCTGTCCACAGGTTCTATTGCCGTTTGCCAAGACTTCCAAACACTGGTTGAAGTGACTGTGAAGCTTGTTGATGATTCACTAAACTCTCTGCTATATCATCGTCATTATCAGACAGCAGACTGAGAGGGGGGCAAAATAAACTAATTTTACTTTGAAAAAAATGAACGGTAAAAATTCAGCACAGGGTCAAGTAGGAGGAGTATTTGCTAAAAAAATTGTTATAGAATGATACTTATAATAATAAATAAATAAAAAAACGCGACTGCCATGTTTCCATTACATAATCTGAGACAAATTAACAAGGCTAAGTAAACAGTAGTTGCATCATGGGACAGCGCTACCAGTGGAAGCAAATGTAAACAAAACAAGTGGAACAACTGAGGGAGGATCTCAGAAAATACTCTCAAGAACGGCTGTTAGGCGTTTTTGCGAAAGAGGCCAAAGAAAGCTTGGTCTCCTACTCTGTCGAGGCCGACCTGTGAATGCTAAGGGCCATTATCCTGGAAGACGCAAACAGCTCACATGAGCCGACTGTCGGGAAACCTGTTCCCATGAGAAATTGTGCGCCGTGGCACGAAAAAAAACAAAACGCCTGAAACGAGCATGCTAACTTTATTGGCAAATTAGAGGTCTTTGTCTCCATAAAATTTCGAATGCAGATTTCTTTTCAATGCGCATTAAAAAAGGTATTGTGGGGAAAAGTTTGGCGAAAAACTGATATTATCATTGCATGTTCTCCCTGTGTCTGCGTGGGTTCTCTCCGGGTTCTCCGGCTTCCTCCCACACTCCAAAAACATGCATGTGAGGTCAATTGAACATTCTAAATTGTCTGTAGGTGAGCATGTGAGTGTGAATGGTTGTTTGTGTCTATGTGGCCCTGCGATGAACTGGCAACTTGTCCAGGGTGTCACCCTGCCTTCACCCTAAGACAGCTGGGATAGGCTCCAGCAGACCCCCGTGACCCTGAATAGGAATAAGCGGGTATAGAAGATGAATGAATGAATGAATGATATTATGATGTCTTATGGGTAAAATGTGAGCAGGGTATCTACGTCAAGTGTCCTGAAAAGTGTCACGACGCCTGGAGTCACTTTGATTCAACTGCAGGTTAGTTACACAATATGGGGGGTGCTGTGTTGCTGGCAACGGGAGCTTCCTGCAGACCCCCCCCCCTCCCCCCCGCCCAAGTCGTGTGCCTGACCATGAAGCCAGCAAGGAAAGACGCAGGAATGTATGCCTGTGTGTATCGCACGCCAGTGCCTTCCCGAGTATCCTCTGACCGCGTTGTGCCTCCACAAACAATCGCGAGGAAAACCCTACAGGACATGACGACAACCTTTCCACCAAAGGCCGGGATGTCCACTGTTGCCCCTCTCGGCAACAGGATCGGGAAAACAGACCCCACGCGTGAGGAAGCCACGTGCTCTGCCTGTTTTAATAGCGCTTCTCCCCATCTGGGAGACTGGATCCAGAGTTTTCACAATGGACACGTGACCTGCGCTAAAAAAAAATACGGGCTTAAAAAGCTTGGCACACAGCGGATGGCCTTAAGAGGGGAGGAGCGGACAAATTTGGTAGCACGGCTCAACTACTTTAAAATTCATTCCAAGTTGATGGGTAATGCGTTGAATATATATGACTTTTAGCTCCACAGTAGAAAAAACAGACACTTTAGAAAACAAGTGCTTTGGTGTATCAAGGCTGCTGGGAAACTCTAAACTGGTCTTCAAGTTGAGATTCAGTCTAAAACCACAATCACACATACGCACGCACGCATGTTCAAGTCTCAGGCAATGGGAACCGCAAACATACACACGCCCTTCAACAGCTATGACAGCAGCATGTTCAGTCATTCAAAACATACATTTCTGCGACATTATCACTTCACCCATCGATTTCAATCAGCAACAGAAAAAGTTGATGAAATGGCGAGACTAAAAAAATTAGAACAAACATGGAGGCAACACCCACACCGCATTCTGTGACCCTACACATCCCAGCACATCCCAGACCCTTACAATTATGCAAAATTTTGCAGATGAGGCTCGTGATTTATATAGTCTTTTTATTTCCAATTTCAAAACAAATTATGATGATTGGTAGTATATTGATTGCAAGATTGGCGAAGAGGGAAAAAAAAACAAACCCAATGTTCCCAGCATGACAAATGCCATAAAGGAAAGAAAGCAAAGCAACAACTGTAAGCATGGACGTATGAATATTCCTAACCTGCAAAATGATTCCTCCATATAATATCAGCGATAGTCATTGGTGGCCCACCGGCAGGGTGTGGTTTACCTTTGTCATGGTCAGTCCTTATCATATCCATTAAGGAATTCTCCAAAGAGTGCAAGCTAAATGCATCGAAGGGCCGATTCCGGTCCTGCAACACAAAATAACACAATGGTTAGGAATGTTAACACTGTGCACACTGATCACACACTGATATTAATAAGCAGATAATGCAGTGAGACATCGCGAATTCAGGTTTCAAGACTTTCCTCTTCAAAATCCAATACATAAAAAAAAATCAAAACTGTCCTGATGTTCTGTCTCGAGACATTGGTTGTGGAATTAAAGCAGCCAATGTTGTAAATGATAAGGTTCTGTCTTGGGCATCAACAACTAGATGATTCAGAAGATAATTAATTGATTTAAAAATTAGATTGGATTTTTTCACTTTTCACTTCAAAATAGTCTGTGGTCATAGTTTTTCTTACACTAAAGATTCATTCATCAACATATTAAACTATGAGAAATGAACTTGCCTGAACCAAATAAAAAATCCAACAACCTTTTGAATGATGCCTTTGAGATAAACCATCTCTCTCTACATATATTTCAATGAAATCATGAATACATTACAGAATTAAAAATGAAATAACTTTAAATACTTTACTAATGGCTATTACAAAACATAACAAATGCATTTCAATACCAAACAATATGGCATCAGATATAAATTACTCAAAATAATCTAGATGTTCTAATCTAAACATTCCAAAGGTTCCAAACAATTTCTTTCATCAAAGCACACATCCAATTATAAAAAAAAAAATACATTTAAAAAAAAAAAAAAAAAAAAAGCTCCATATTTAGCCCTCTGTTTAAAACAACATTTTTTCTTAGCTAATAATGACATTTTGATGTACCCATTACATGTTTGTACGCGGGCAGAAACAAGGTGGCCGCGAGCTGGTCACAGATAGTGGAACAAACATCTGGTGACGGTGTTGTAGGTATGAGTGACCGCTGGGACCTCACAAAGTGTTCACATACAAGGACCGAAGAAAAGTTCTTCTAAAACCACCTTGTAACTTTCACTTTGTAGCAACATATTTTTTTATGAGTTTTATTTATTCATCTTCAACCTGGTGAAGTAAGAAAGAGAAACTGGTTTTCTCATACTACAAGGTGCCTCGAGTCCAGAAACGGACAGTTAATAATACATCAAATGCCAGAGGCTTGAACCAATGACTACTGAGGAAATACTTAGAATACTTCCGCAATGTGCGAGTACATTTCTGAGAATCAACTGTGTGCCAAAGGTAAAGCCCGAGAATACCTCGCTGGGGCTGAAGTTATAGCCTTGGCAGCTGTGTTAGCTGTCCGCTGGATGTGCCGGGGCCACATTGTTTGCACGCCACTGCTATTGTTGCCCATTTGGCTGAGTATTCAAAAGTGTTATTCCCTTCACTCTGGACCCGACAGCGCCACGTAGATAAAAATCTGCCCGCATGGTACAAACGGTAAACACTTAAAATGCTGAGCTTTTTGTTTTCGCGACCCTCCCCCCCCCTCCTCCCCAACACATGTGGATGAGCTCAGTGACAGGTGGGGTGGGAAAGGTTGGAGGGAGGGCCAACAAGCTCTCTGTATTACAACTAGCCGAGTCCCGAGCACACAGTGCTACACCGGAAGTCGGAAATGTGAAAGCCGGGCTCAACTGCATTGGTCCCAACTACTCTGCGGCTCATCTTTCCCAAGAAAGAACATGTTCAGCAAAGAACAGAGGCAAGGTTCAGAAAAACGAATTTCAGACCATGGAGTCTGACCTGCGCAAAGGATTAAGAGATTTAGGGGCAGATACTATAATCTATGATTGCATGTACCAAATCATCATTTGCAAACAGAGCAAAGAGCAGTTTATTTGTACAATCAATGTGCACCTTTTCTGCTTCTCAGTCAATCATTGGCAAGATCACATATCAGAATAAAGATAGATTTAAAAAGTGAAGTTAAATAAAAGGTTACAAGTTGTTGACAAATCATTATATGTGAGCTACGAGAAAGAGACACCATGACCAGAACACTCATTGTTATATTTAGTATG
The DNA here is from genome assembly GCF_046127955.1 of Nelusetta ayraudi. Lineage (NCBI taxonomy): Eukaryota > Metazoa > Chordata > Actinopteri > Tetraodontiformes > Monacanthidae > Nelusetta > Nelusetta ayraudi. The sequence continues at coordinate 495,992 of NW_027466172.1, forward strand.
ACTATTTGGTCTATTCTGACTACTTTTATATTCCTACTGGAGGAGAATGGCGGTTCAAGTCCTTATGGTCCTATTTAAAATATTTTGACGTTTTGCACTGCTAAAAAAAAAATAAAAAAAAATAGGAAAAAGTGTTCTGAATTTTCACGTCTTCGAAGACAAATAGGATGACGTTGATTTGAATATTCTCTTTCAGAAGATGTGAGCCGATTGAAAAACACCAATGCATCTTACAATCTTCATCTTTTTTATGTAACAAAACTTGAACTTAACTTGATAGAGGGTGATACGTGATATCACACGACGCAAAAGAACATCACCGACGCAGAACCGGCACTTCGGACAGACAATGGAGCGAAATGTTACATAAAGAACCAGCCAATCAACATTTAAAACTAACATCTGGCACCTGTTATCTGACATGACCACGGGACTCTGAGACTCCACCTATCAGTCTGCCCACCAACTTCCATCCTCTTGATGCGATTGTCATCCCGATTGGAAGAGATTACCATGACAGGAGACCACACAAGGCACTGACATCATTTCAAATCAGGGCATCTTCCTTCACCGCTCATGTGACTCTTGTGTCCTAAGCCTCACGCTGACGTGTTAAGTTGAATTCCACACATTCCCCAGCCTGTGAAGCGCTCCGACGCAGGCGGGCCAGAGTCGGGCACGCGGGACTCAAGTGTTTCGCCCCTGCGCCTGTTTTAGTCGGGGCTGTGGGAGACCCTCCGACTCAGAACGAGTACACCGGCCATCCGCTGCATACGTGACCCTTGCACGGCCGCTGTGTGCACCTCTATCAGCTGCCGGGTTTCACTTCTCCAAACAGTGCAGTTCACACGCTGATGATAACTCCTCTCTAATTATGGGTGTGACTACTAAACAGCTACGTGTGAGCCACTGCCCAGGGTTGTCATTAAAAGGCCATGAAAAATGCCTCCTATGTGACATATAACAATTATGGTAGAACTTACATTACATGCGACTACAAAGATTTTTTTTTTTTTTAAATGCAAATGTAACACGATCAGTGAGTGAAGTGATTGGGGAGGATCAACATGATTTTCTGGTTAAACACACCATGGAAAATAAGACATTTTAAGAGGAACAGAAGGTCTAAATAGTCAAGCTTTGAAAGAAAAAAAATCTGTCCCCATTTGTCCGGTTTGAAGGAGAGGTGTAAAAAAAAAAAAAAAAAAAAAAACGCCTGACTGGAACAGCCATGTAAGAAGTCTCTAAGTCCTAAACTGAGTGCCCCTATTTCACCACATACATATTTCAATGTTCTTCCCTAAAATACGATGTTTTAATAACTCAAAGTCAAATGATGAGAGGAATGTGTGACCTGCCGCGGCTAACAAATGCAACTGAACTGGGGTAACTGGGGTAAGTAAAAAGTCAACTTCAACAGTGTAAAATAAAAGCAGCAAATGCATGAAATGATCAATGTATCTCTGAAAGTCCCTTTTAAAACAGACATAAACAGGGGGCAAAGGGTGGATGCAGCACTTTAGGAAGAGAAAGGAAGCAGGGGCACTGAGCAGAGGAAACAATAAGCCAAAGGTTTCAGAGCCCCGACTGGCACATACAGCCATTATTTCCTGAAAAGGCTGTATGTTTTCAGCTGCTTTGATGTTCAGCCTGTGCCGGGCGATGCAGGACCCATGATCGGCCCAACTGTGGTAAAAGAGCGACGTTTTTGCTGGCTCCCTTCCCCAGCGTCATTGTTTTGATGGAATGAACTAATGCTCCTTTTAAGAAAGCCTGGGACTGAGGGAGAACAGGAGGGAGGGAGGGAGGGAGGGAAGGGAGGCAGGAACTGGTTTATTTTTCATGCTGCCTTGTTTGTCATGCAGCATAACTAAACACGGAGCTAACACATGACCAGCCATGTGAATAAAAGACATCCACTTTCAGAAGCGTTCATGAGACGAGTCAAATCTTTGATGGAGGGACACGCAAACCGAAGTAAAATCTACTTGCACTGACAAACATTTGAGAGCAGCAAAACCTGTCGCATGCATCCAAGGACGACATTCCTCTACTATGTCACCCTCTCAAATGTGGGAATTGGAACTGCATGAGACTCCACATTTGAAGTGTCAGTAAGCAGCCACGATAACTTTCACCCTCTCAGAGGTTACATGTTGTAGTCAGGACAAGGACACACTAACTTAACTTCTCATTTAAGAGTAGCAAGTGGGTACACAAGATGGACGGATGGTATCTTGGCATGATGTTGCTCTCTCATACAGAATTTAACACGTCTGTGCTGGTGAGCGTTAGCACTGTGGCTACACAAGCTTATGTGTTGTAAATCAAAATAGAAACTTACTGATGTTATTGTTTTGTTTTTGTTTTTGTCCTAAGGAAGTTTAAAAAGAAAAAAAAAACACAACGATATTTCCTTGTTGACTTCAGGTTCGACCTCTACTTCCGTCTTGGCTGCAAAACCCGCCCAGTACTCAAACAAAAACCAATCCCACACGAGTGTACGAATGTTGCTTTTAAAGACTGTCGAAAATAACAATATCGTGAGGAAAGTAACAACCGACAAGGTGTCACGTTGTCAATGAAAAGTAAATGGCACGTCAATGTGAGGAGTAAAAAAAACAACAACAAACTAGCAAACAAACAAACAAACAAAAAAACTACTGATCACAAAAACATTAGTAATACCTTCCAACAAATGTTTCAAAAAATTATATAAAACAAGATGAGCAAGACATAACATAATAACTGACCCAATAATTAAGCATATGTGTTTAATTATATAAATTCTGCAATTATTATTATTAATTTATTGTATTATGTGTATTGTATTGTATTTCAAGAGAGATGCTTTACTTTTATTTACTGTGCATAAATTGTTGAAAAATTGAGACGTTTTGGTTTATTTATCCTCAATTTCATCATTTTGATTACATTATTGTTTAACTATAATTTATTTACTAAGCCGGATAAATTATTCGAGGCAGCAGTCACTTCAGTCAATTCTTCGAGCACACGGTCACCCTTCGCCGGAATATACAAAAGTACGAGGCGCTCCTGAATGCGTCGTGTGTCCTTTTAAACCATCTCGAGTGAGCTGGCAGAGGGAAAATTAACTATTTAGCGCAACAAACCGTACCCAGTAGCTTATGTCAAGGACTTCACCGGGGCTTTTCATGAATAATTCCTCCACTTTCAACTATTCTCGTTCTCATTCGATCCCCCTGGCTTTCGCGACAAGAAAATTGCTTTTTAGAAACCCATTAATACTTCCCGGTGGTCTGTTGTCGGGCTTTTTACGCACAGATATATATATATATATATAAAAAAGGCATGAAAACACGATGATTGCGACACAATATATCTAATCATAAACACGCCTTTATATAAGGCTTCGAATATAAAGCCTTGTGTTTTTTTTTTGTTTGTTTGTTTGTTTTGGGGGGGGGGGGGGGATTAAGCAGTCTCAGGCAGCAGCATACTTGATCATTATTGAGAAAACGCCCAAAAACAGTTGTCACGAGTGTACGTACATTTGCTAAATCAAAACTAGACATACATTCAACGTTTTCAGAATGACTTGCAGATGTGCGGTGGTGTGTGGGGTGCGGGGTGCGTGAGCACAACGGGCCCGGCGAGCCACTCACCTGAAAAGGCAGTATGCTGTTGCTGTTGTCAGTCCTGAAGGCGCCGTCGTCCATCCACGGCTTCGGCGTGAGGGGACCGGCTCTCGGGAACTTTGGGGGCGCTATGACGTTGCCGCTGTAGGGCTTTTTCATGGGGGAGATCGGGTTGAGGGGCGAGGGCACCCCGACGCCCACTCCCATCGCTCTGCGCGGGTCCCTGCCCGTCTGCAGCCCGCTCCACGGGTTGGACGCCGCGCTCCACGCTGCGTTCTGGTGATTGTTCCACGCCGACGACGGGACAGACGTGGAAGACCCCTTGCTGTTGTTCATGACGGTCTGATACGCGTTTCTCTGCGGGAAGGGGCCTTGATTGGGGCTGACTGGAGATCGCCTCTGCTGGACTTGCTGCTGCTGCTGCTGCTGCTGCTGCTGCTGTTGCTGCTGCGGCTGCTGCTGTTGATGCTGCTGCTGCTGCTGCTGCTGCTGCTGGGACTGAGGAGCCAGACCGACCTGGGGGGAGAAACCGCCCCCGAACACCGGGTTGACGTGGTGCGGGAAGTTCTGAAAAAGCATCGTGCCGTTCACCGAGGGTATTCCCTGGTAGAAGCCGTCGTCCGCGGCGTTCGCGGTCCCCGTAGACCAAGCGCTCCCGAAAGAGGAGGAGGAGGGCGAGGAGAGGGGCCCGCCGGTCTCCTGCGGCTGGTGGTGGAAGTTCAACCCGGGCAGGATGGGCGACTCCATCGGCGCTCGGTCCCTGCTGCTGCCGCTGCTGCTGCTGCTGCTGCTGCTGCTGCTCGGCGCTGAAACAGTCGACGGGCTCTCGGGCTCCGATGAAGAAGTGGTGGTGGCGGTGGGCTCGGATGACGGGGTCGGGGTGGTAGGAGGAGGGTCTACTTGCGTCGGATCTTGCTGATGGTGAGGCTGGGCTTTGGTTTTGTCCATCAGTAAATCATCCTGCATGGTTTGCCGAGCTGCCACGGGGGAGAGACAGAGGCTTGGAGTTATTATTATTTATTATTTATTATTATTACAACTGCTACTACTAGGGCAATTTTAATTTAGGAGATCAAACACCGGATTCGCCGGGCTGGTGTCCTAGTTGGTTTTTTTTTCTTTTTTTTTTTTTATGAACTAGGACAACTTATTAGAGGGGAGCAGGTAATTTCAAAGCAAACGCGTGATCAGACATTTGGGGATGAAAAAAAAAAAAAAAAAAAAAATCCAGAAAACGCTTTTCAGGATTATACCGGTGTCATTTATAAATCCCCCCCCCCCCAAAAAAAATATAAACGGACTATACGGCTGCGGATATTCACCAGATTTCGCCACGTCTCGTTTCCCCGTCCACCCAGGAACTCCGGAGCTGCAATGTGAAACTGATACCGTGCGTGTTTTTTTTTTTTTTGTTGTTTTTTTTTTAGCCCAAGGACCTCCCTTCGATTAATTTACATACGTCAGTAAATACGCTCGTCCTTCAACAAAGTAAAGAAACGTTTCTTCTTAAGGGCTCGGGTCTTGGATATGACCAGCTTTCTGAGCTCAGAGTTAAATCATAAAGACATACAGCAAGAAAAAAAGAGAGACGCTTCATCGCGTCGCCCTTTAAAAGCAATGGAAAGTGACGCACCTGAATCTACCGCACTGATCGCATTCGCTGGGGTAACGCCAAACTGAGGTCCAGAGTCACAATATGTTTCAAAAATCGTCGGCTAAAAATGCAGTTTTAATCATTAGGATTAAACGGAGATCAGCGCCAAATAAGGTTCAAGACACAAAGCAAATGTATTAATTGTTTATTGTAGTGCAAAAGAAGACCTGTGCGCAATCGTCGCACTGACATTAGCAGCAGTGTATCGCAACTTGCAGTTTACAGCAACCCTCGGATATTGCTAACGACTCTAAACGAGAGTCCTGGGGGAAACTTGACGAATGACCTAAGCCGTCGTGCGCAGTTATTATTTTCAATTTATGAGACAACGCCTCGCAAACGCCAAATTATCAGGCACCCGCACATGTCATCATACCAGCAGCTGTGCATTCAAAACGCACCAAGCTGCTGCAATTACTGAGCAAGCCATCGTATTTTTCATTACTGTAAGGACAAACTGGGAACAGGAGATATAAGATACGTTTAAAAAAATAAAAATAAAAATAGGGTGCATCTGTACGACAGCAAATGCAACGGGGAGGTTCACATTTTGAGAAATTAAGATCAGTGATAACACACAAAAAAAATTGCTCCTTTTCTGCCAATCTCAAACTGGTTGCAGTGGAGCTAACGTTGCATCCTGTACAAAGAGGGCCCGCACAGTAACACATGCGAAACTTAGAAATGATCATCTGCCGGATGACACGAGCAAGCGCGGTGATATGAGCCGGACTCTCAGGTCAATCGCAGTACACTGCATTGCACACACCCCACCGGTTAATCCGTGTTTTCTCCTCCAGGAGCTGCGCTTCCAAGGTCACCAAAAGCAGCAGAATCGGCAGCCTTGCGGTGACTCCAACTCACCGGCCTCTCACCACCGCACGCCCTGTCAAAACCCGGCCGTTCGGACCGCCTGTTTATCGCGCTGATCGAGTCGCCCGATGCGTTTCGCGAGGTTGTCCCTCGCCTCGAAATCTCCCCCCCCTTTAATCCATATGTGTGACTCCACGCAAAACGAGGAAAAACAGCATGCACACGCAGCGTTGAAGGGCTTCTCTGTTCGTCACAGAGAGTCTAAATTACCTTTATCGTTCACCTTTAGGGGTTTCTGTAAAAAAAAAATAAAAAAAAAGACCGAAGAAAGAAGGAGATATTTCTGTTTGCTTCGCCTGGGTTTTTGGTATGACACAAACGAGCTACCCTTGTGCCGAGGTAGTCAGCAGTTGCCTCAACAGCTGATTGACTGCGGCGCATGGATGATGTCGAGTTGGATGCAGGGACTTGTAGTTTCTACCGATTGCAGTGACCGGTCTACAGATGGGTAATGTCATTTGTTCTTGACGGGTGCGGTAAAATAAAATAAATAAATAAGTAATAATAATAATATTAATAAAAAGCGTAAAAAAGAGCTGGCTCGCAGGTAAAGGCTCCAATAATTAAACACCCTGTGAAAGTAGCCGTAAACACAGGAATCACAAGCTCGTGGGAGTCCTCGTTTAAGTCGCATGGCTTTACATGACAATTGTGGGAAATACACAATTTTTGTAACATTTTTTTTATTCAGTATAACATTTGTCGGTGGACATAAACTTAACATAAAGCAGAGGTACTTAAATTGTCTGAGGAAAACAACCGTGCTGCGGAAGTAAAAGTGAATACTTTGCACTCAACTAAATTCAAGCGTCCGTACCTTTGTCAGATGTGTTCTGCAGCCATATGTGCATCTTCATGGTGCTTTTAATCCGCACAAGTGTGGTATGTCCTTTCCGCGTCTTACGGCGGATGATTCTGAACATTAATTTGGTATTTTAGTCATAGAAGGGAGGAAAGAGCCGTGGAACTACATATCCCAAGACAGTCGACGGTTTCTGCGCTTGAGCGTCGCCCTTGTTTTGATGACGTAGCCAGGCACAGCGGTGCTATTTTGCGTTACCTCAGAGACGGCCAGTCAATGGAGTCAAACGGTCACGGCAATACTACAATATTAAGTAGACAAATTGGGTCGTAGCCGATGAAGCGTTGATTTTTAGTTGAGATGGGTCGCCGGTCGCTAATAGATAGTGTTTAGACTGCCATGAGCGCGCAGGAACATTTTTATGCTAAACATTAGCCCGTTAGCAGTTGACGCGCATAGCAACACAGAGGCCTGCGTAGCTAGCTAGCGTTAGTCCCCCAGCTAGTAGCTAGTGACAGAACGCCAACCTAAACTGCAGCGAATAAAAGTACCTGTCATTTTCGTTGTTATATTTAACGCATTTTCTGCACCTCATTGTAAAGACACAATTTTTTCCCCGTTTCTTTACGACAATGTCTGAACAAAGTGCAGTGATCATGCAACAGAATCTGGACAGGTGAGTCCAAGTTTATCGCTAACATGCTAACGGAAGGGACGCAAAGGAAGTTTACTTGTGTACGGAATTATAAACATCTGGACTGTAACCTGCTCACATTTGCTTATATGCTAAAACCGACTTTTACTCAGGATTCTTGAGATTCAACATTTTCAGAGTTTATTATTCATTTGAAGTAACGGTCTGATATTATTTGCTGTCGATGCTAATGGTGCTTTAATATTAATATGGCTTTGAATTCAATCCGACCTTCAAAGTATGAGCCGTGAAAGCTTCTAAACATTTAAGCTGTAAACTTCTGACCCATACAAACGTTTTCATAGTAAATGGTCATCCTGACAGTGAATAAACAGCATTGTTACTTATCTTCTGTTTGACATGGCACTGAATCCCATCTCGAACACAGCAATGCTTGCATTCCTCTTGCTATCTACTGTTTCAATACAGAAGTGCACATTGAATGACATGGACTTGAGCAACTCTTTGGCAACTCGATAAGCTGTCTAAACCAAGTTGAAATGCTGTAGCTATATTGCTTTTCTTGGGTTTATTTCTCTAAATGTTAGAAGGTTTAGCTCCTTTAGCGTGACTGTTGACCCTTGGCAGTTAAATTTCCTGTTGAGAGAAACTGCATTTGTAGGCACACCAATGACATGAATCAAGAAAATTAACTATATTTTGTTTTTATTAGTATGATGAATTGTTTGGACAGCATTAAACACACCTGCACGCATTTCACGTTAGCCCATAGAGTTAAATAGAAACACCCAGGGAAGCCATTTCAGTAAAGGAACGCTGAACTATGGGTTTGCATAAGGATTTTTTTTTTTTTTTTTTAAATGTTGAAACCCTGAAGTATAGCAATGTTAATTTCTTCAAATAAATATGGTGTTACGGATTTTTGTTTCATGAGAACTTTAGCATGAACTCTGCATGTATGTAATGCAGTTGTTAGGGTTTTTGAAGCGTCAGTGTATTTTTGTGTCTGTTTTTTCTTTCTTTTTTTTTCTTTTTTTTTTAAAAGGCGGTGTGGGGTAGACAATGTTAAATTACATTTTAGAACAAGGGGAGTTGTTCCCCTCAAAGCAGTTGTTGCTGGCATTTTATAGTTTATGCCTACTGGCATTTTGTAGGCATTTGACACAGCACTTTGTCAATATTGAACTTTGGGCCCTTGATGTCCTTTCTCCCCAAGCCCGTGGCACAGTGGCAGAGAGAAAGGAAAGGGTATGCGGTCTTTACGAAATGTGCTCTCGCTGCATGCTGTGTGTGTGTGTGTGTGTGTGTGTGTGTGTGTGTGTGTGTGTGTGTGTGTGTGTGTGTGTGTGTGTGTGTGTGTGTGTGTGTGTGTGCAAAGCAGCAATGACCCTGACTATTTGAGCAGTCGATAGGAGGAAGGTGTATGTCATGTCCCTCTGCTTTGAGATGGTTGCACACCCCCGCGCTCTGTCATCGACAAGAACGAGACTCGGTGGGTTCTTATCTGGGCCTGCCACAAGCAGCCGGCCGCCCCTGCAATGCAGTCTTTCTTAAATTGTGGGCGACACATTTGAGCCAACCTGGAATTTTTATTGGCCACCACTTGGCTGTGTTTTTTTCCTCTCGCCCCCCCCTCCTTTTTGGGTATTTGGCGTCCTGCGGTCACTACGTTTACATGACGCTCGACAAAACCAAATTGTTGCCTTGGTCCGATTATGACCGGACAACCGAAGCGCGAGCAAGCGCGTTAATCCGACTAAAATCAGAGTTTGAGAACTCCGATTGGAACCGGAGAACTCCGATTGAGACACTCTTTCTCCCTCATGCGTACGTCTCGGTCGGAGTTTAACTGGGCAACGTGTGCCCCCGGAACGAAAACCTTCAAGACAGGACCTCCTTCAATGCGTGGCGCTGTTACAACAATGAGTATGACTTAGGACACAAACGAGAACCTTTTCAGTTCATTTGTGTTCTGCGGAAAGAGTTTGCAACGACACGGCGCTCTGTACAGCTTGCCAGTTTATAGACAACAGTGGCGCTCGCAGTTCCTTCCGAAAGGCTCTAAACATCTTCATTTCACTTCGTTTCTCCAATGATCTGTGCGTTATTCCTAAATTGCCTCCCCGTTATGTGTTCAAAACGCCTTTACTGGAGCTCCATACATTACAATTCCAAACCCTCTGCCACCAGTCTGCTTTCCGAAACCCATGTGCACCAACAATGAGGAGTCCGGATCACTCGCTACGGTGACGGCACAAAGCAGTAGAATCGAAGACGTTGTTTTGTTGTGGCCCTCCAACAGCGTATAGAATTGTTGTCTGCCTCTCCAAATCACCGTTGGGTTTTCCTACCAAAAAGCTGCTGCACCGCCGTCAGCGTATTGTCAAAACAGAGAAAAGAAAAAAAAAATCACACTTATGCCCTATTCCCCATGGGATTGGTGTTACGTGGGGACCTCTGGTAATTCGTAAGAATCACAGAGGACGTCTGTGATCTTGACCCGTGCGAATGCGCCATGTCTGTTAATTGTAAATGAAAAATTCCCCCACAAGTGACCTACCATATTTCACCAAACACAGACGCCTCGTGATAATACCAGTCCCTGCCAATCTGCATCGCAGTGATCGGGGTGCATTTTTTGTTCTTGTTGCGTGCCTTTTCCAATTGAACAATGGAGGCGCAAATACAGTCTTGCATTGGTCCTGGAAACACATTTGAAAAAGAAGTGCAAGCTCAGTTCAATCAAAAGAGCGAAGTTTCACAAGATCATCCCGACAGCAACGACTGCACAATGTTCAGAAGTCACGTTGCTGCTGCTTTCACATTTTATTTACAGTTGCCGTGACCGCTAACATATAATGTGACCAAACACGTACTCCCGCACCACCGCTTTAGCCGCCATTGAGCTTTGCTTTGCACGTGTGACAAAAAACGGATGTGACGGGCACTGCATTGACATCACATCTGGGCCTTAAAGTCAGTACAATACAGACTTCACTTATCTCGTGTGAATGCACCGAAAGAAACACAGACGTGGGGGGGGGGAGGGTTTACAAATTATACCAGAGGTCCCCAGGTCATGCTAATCCCGTGCGAATAGGGCCATACACAACATGTTACTAGCGATTTTAATGAAAGTAAAGAAAACACGACAGCCGAGGGAAACTGGTTGACTCAAGCAGCCCGAATCAAAATGTTACTTGGATGTGGACATCATTTACTAATACCTGGAGAAAGCCATGCTTCCTGTGAGTGGCGGTAGCTCACAGAGGTACGCAGCTGATAGATGTTTTGCTAGTTTTTTTATTCGGGTGAAATGAAGTCCAGCTCGATGCAAATTTGTGTATATTATATTACCTCTTTTTTTTTCAAATGTCATTGACATCAAGAGTAGATTCTCTGTGGTAGATGATGTGGGCTGCGACATTAAAATCGGCAGTAATATTTTGCGTATGTTCGTAAATTTCTGATCAATCCGTTGACGGCAGTGAAGCACATCTGCAGCTGGTTGGTGAGGAAACTCGTTAAATTGAAGACCAGTACGGACATAACACTGGTGTTGTTGATTATCTCCGCTGCTTTTACACTGGGACAAGGAGACAAGAAGTCCGATTAAACCAGAAAACTTTGAGCGTAGCTTGATTGAGCTGTGCATGGAACCGTAGTCAGTCAGTGACGGTTGTCACCTGTACGGGATGGTGATTAACCCCCCGGGGGCTGGGATTTCATAAAGTTTCTGCTGGGGTGTGTGGCACATATGCGTGAAGGCGCTCCAACTCCAAGAGTGGCATATTTTCATTTCATATTTTAAAATTCTGTTAAAATTGTTGACAGGAAAAAAAAAAATCAATTTTGACTTTTAGGAATCATTCTTAAACTCCTAAACACCTGGCAAAGTGCTAATGAACAAAGAATGAAATGATTACGTAGTGTAAAAAGGTGATTATTTAATTTGTGTATTTGCATTATTTATCAGATGTCTACAAATATTATTTCTATACTATTGTCTCTAATGATAAACTCAAAAATGAAAGTCCACCCAGAATTGATGCACTGCCCCTCACGACCTCTCTCATCAGGAGTACGGTATTCTAAACCTGCGTAAAGCCGTGCGTGTCGTGGAAGTGCCAGAAATAGTGCTCTGCAATGCAACGGGAAAATTCACTCTCTCAAACTCAAACACAGTGCATTAGTTGCGGTTGTGCTTGCTGAGTCACGAACACCAGCGCCGTCATCCAGGGTGTAATTACCGCGGCTGAAGTCGGCAAACCGGACCCGGCTTAGGAGACATGACAGTCAGTTATTGAGGTTGTCGATGACTGGCAGGGAAGTGATGCTTTCAAACCTTACCTGGCATTGCTCCGCTTTGTATTAGCCCCCCCACCCCCCCAGGGAGGCCACAATTCGGGGAGCGCGGAATTTACCGCTGATTTCAAAGCCCTCCACGGAAATCAAAGCAGTCCGTGGCAAAAAGGGGCGAGGTGCAGAATATTATATTTTCCCATGTAGTTTCCGTCCCGGCTGGTAGATGCAAGTGTCAGATAGACGGGAGCTGAGACTCACAGCTGGTCCTGCTGGTTACGGAAACGGAAATGGCTTTGTTTTGACCAGACCGCCGTCTTTTTGGATGTTTGAAGACAGCGACTGACGCCCATGCAGCGATTTCTACCGAATCCTCCGAGGCCGGCGTTGTGGTTCCACTGCTGATTTTAAAGTCGCAGCCCACGTCTACCACAGCGAATATGCTTCTCTAAGTGAGTGCTACGCACTGGTGACATTAAGAAAATGAAAATAAAGAAAATATGAGAAAAAAAAACAATTTTGTGTTGAGTTGGACTCGACCTCAATCCAACATAAACGATCAACATTTATCACCTGTCTACCTCTGTGAGCCACCGAGACTCACAGCCAGCACGGCTTTCCTCAGGTATTAGTTAGTGACGTCAGCACCAGCTCACATTTTCAATTGGGTCTGCCTGAGACAACTGGAAATCCCCAAACTTATTTGTCGATGTTTCTTGTTCTTTTCCCTCGAGTCAACAAACATTTCCAACGCCACGTCACAGTCTACACAACACTGCACACCGTGACAACCTGTCACGTTTTAAAAGTGGTGACGTTTACTCAGAAAAAACAGTTAAAACGCACTAGAAAATATGTAAACAAAAGCCAAGCACTAAGCCACTGGATCATTACAGAGATGAACAGCCAGGACTTAAATTGACTCATGTCACTGTAGTTTATAGGCGTTACACGATCACGATTTTTGTGCCGATCACCGATCAGTGAGTTTAAATAAACCGATAACCGATCACCGATCAGATCACGTGAGGAGCAATATTTAAATTACTTATTTATGTACACCCCTTGCCTTCTCACTTTCCTGGCTATACGGACGAGCACTGTCTAAAGTTGTTTGCTTTAGCATCCGTTTCGGAGTTTGTTTTTCTTTTTCTTTCTCCGCGCTGCGTTTCTTGAACTCGACATGCTCCTAGTGTGTATCTTTTCCAAGTGCCTGATTAAATTTGTCGTGTTGAAATTTTTTGCTGATGTTCCCCCGGGAGGTACTGTAGAGTTGCATATATTGCAGATAGCTCGTGCTATGTCTGTTTCTCTCACTTTGAAAAACTTCCACACCTCCGACTTGTTTGTTTGTGTCGCCCGTGGATGTTGCTGTCGTGAAGATTCAAAGAAACTTTATTGTCCGTCACATAGCGACAGTAGTCAAAACAGGAAGAGGCACGAATCCTTAGCTCTCGGATACAAACAAATAAACATGTCGATGCTGTGAAACTACTTTGGAGTAAATGAGACAGAGGAAAAAAGTTTCAACACGACCATGACGTCATTGATCGGATCGGTGATTTATGACATCACGCCCGATCACGAACATTTCAAAAAAATGCCAAATATCGGCCGATCCGATATAGCCGATATGATCGGTGTAAAGCCTACTAGTTTATGTGCTTGCACTTTAAAAAATAAATAGTTGAGTGTTTTATCAATGTTTAAAGACTTCAGCTTTGCTACTGTGCATTAAACGCACGTTAATAGTATCTATCCCACACTCAATGTTGAAGTTGCAGCGAGCGTGATGCTTTCCAGTGCAATGGGCAGCGTCGGATATGAGTTGTATTGTTTGAAAGTATTCTGGCGTTGTCTGCACTAAACTGACAGACAAGAGGGACAAAGAGAATATTGATGTTGATTATTTTATTACCACAATGTTTCACAATATTTTGATATTCCGATGAATTTAAAAAAAAAATTAAATTGATTTTTCGTAAGATAATTTTTACTTCATTGTTACATAAATTTGCTTTAAACTGTAACTGGTCATTTTCGGTTGTTTATTAATGCCTATGGAACATTAACTTTCAAGCCGCTGAATCAGGAATTGCTCTCCATAGAATCAGGATTGTTCTCTGCAAAATCAACACTTTTTCTCTCCAGATACCTGGTGGGACTACGTAGTCATTCAGACAGGCCTTATATCGTGCAACTTCTGCCTTGTCTGTGTCTGTGAATACTGAAAAGGACTTTTTTTTTGCACGAAGCAAAATTAACCTGAGCGCAGGAAAACAGCTTTCGATGCACTTTGAGCAGTCGAAGACTAAATTGTGCTGCATCTGTGCCCTGCCTTTGTGTCAAGGGAGATCCGGCTTTCCCACAGTCACATGACCACCCCTCAGTTAAAGGGGGCCTTTGTGGGATGGCTTATGTGCTTTTTAAGGAGAAGAAGCTTGACTTGTGAGAAGGTGGCTTTAGCTTGCCACACTCATCTGTGCACACTCTGTGCAAGGACACTTTAATCATCTGCCCTTTCAAAGCCCACCATCAGAGACCTTAATTGTTGTTGTGTGTGTGTGTGTGTGATTCACCCATGCATTTTTAAGCATCATTTTGAAAAGTGCGGTTGAAACAAAAACAACAACAAAAAAATAGACCTATCGGCCCTTGAAGTTTAATGACACTTGATTGCTTGAGATGGATTTGAGCTAATTGCGAAACAAGCGCCTTTGCAGTTTGTCTGTTTTTGCTATTTCTATAAATAAGTGGTTTGTGCAATATGAGTGATTTGGATTAACCAGCAGTTGCCCCAACAGCTAATCGGTTGTGGCTAACAGTGAACTTAAGGCCTTGGGAATCTGTGAGCTCGAGTCTCATCGACTTCAGATACTTGCCCTTTTGTCATCGCAACTTCGTACCCACTGGGACACACATGCACCACAAGGCCCACTGGTGTTGTTTCTAACATTATTCTATCAACACAGACATTGACATGTAGTCTGCCATTGTAATTTATTTGCCTCGGTCGTACCGAGTGGTGAGCAAGATTGTTTTTATTGGCAGGCTAGCATAAACTGTTGATTTGCGCTAGCGTAGCACCAGTGAACTCTGCTCAGCACTGGATGAAATGTATTGAAACGGTCGCTGATAATAGCACGCTGGCAAACCTAGAAATGAGGTCCAGAATTCTGGACCACCCTTTTGGACGGTCGCGTCTTCCTGCCTGCGTGCGCCGCAGGTTTGTTTGTCCGAGTGGAGGGGTGAGCCGGCGATCCAGGCTTCGTGCGGAGTCTAACATTTCAGCGCCATTGTCCCGGGTTCCTGTCATGGCGCAGGTGCTAGATTACAAGAACGAGAGCCAACGGAGGAAAAGGGAGTACGCTGCGATGTGGAATTTCACTCGTTGCGCGCTGGTCTTTCGTTGGTGCGACTCCGCGCTGCTCCGCCTCGCCGAGGTGAAGGTTATTTATCGACGCGTCGCCGACCCCGAAGAACTGCGTTTGTAATTCACAGGGACTGCGGACATACCGGGGGGAGGGATAATTGAAGACCGCTCGGTGCGTGATTCTGTGTCACGCGAGGATCTCGACCTCAAGACCACCCCCCCGCCCCCTGCAACGCCATGTTTTATTCAGCCGTCCACTGCGGACAGGAAGCAACCTGAGCAAATCATCTGAGTTGACCATCACCGCAGTCCCCCCACCCCCACCCCCACCCAACCCCAGCATGTCCCCAGTAAGGGATCCCCACACAGGCTTCATGACACATGACCCCAGATTTGACATCTATTATTGAGAGGTTGGATGTGGACGATGAAGCAGGCGGCTCGCTTCAGGGATTTAAATGAGTCGACTTACAAATAAAGTACTGGAGCCTGTTTAATCAGTTGTCAAGTGGCCCGCAAGCAGGAAGCATCAAATCGTTGGGGGTTATTAGTTCGCAATAAATGGTAGAATCAGAATGTAGATCTGGAATGTATCCAGCGTGATGGAATTAACTCCTGCACTGTCATAGTAGTGCCATACTGCTATGGCCCCTTTTGCCTAGTTTACATATTGATTACTCTAATTGAGAATTCCTAATAGAGTTACAGTTCCTCGAAACATGGTAGTTTTTTTAAAGATCAACCAGGTGTTAAGAAAACAGTCTTGTTGAAAGAATCGAAGGAATCAGGGCCGTTAACCGTGTGTTCATTTTGTTTGTTGATCAAAGAATCAAGAATCAAAGTTGGTTGACTGAAAACTTACACCTAAAAGTGATTTTACTGCCATATGCCTGTTTCACTGCTATCTCAAGTCCAAGACCGCATTATAAAAGACAGATGGGCGGATGCACTTCATTGATCCAAAAATGAGGAAATTCAGTACTCGGGCATCCGAAGGCAATTCTCTTGTTGTTCCTGCTTCGTCTGCTTTCCAGCAGTACCAACTGACATCCTTGTTTTCATATTGTTGTTATCTTATTTGTTCACATGATTTTTTTTTTATAGCTGTGGCATCTTAGTGGAAAGACCATAGGTGCTCTTTGTTCTATGTAGTCTGGGGTTTTGCCCAGCGTTTTTATACAAAAACAGCCGAGACGACACCGGGTCACAGTCTGAGACAAAACCCACATCCATTTTACAGCTCGTCTTGCGCGAGTCGATGTGCTCTGAGGGGGGAGGGGGGAGGGGGGGTGTTATGGGAAGTGTGTGTTTGGTGGACTAACTGTTTCATCCATCCAGTTTAACACCAGCTGTTCAAGGCTCATTGTAATTAAGAAAATGAGAACATAAATGTCACACACAGATTAGGCTGTAAGTGGGTTGAAGGCGGCATTCAGCCCCAGAACCGGCTCCTCTCCTAGCAACAAGATGGTCCCGGGCCAATTTGAATGCTAATGTGGTTACAGAAAGATCTTGACATTTTGGATCTAGTATTCATGTCACCGTACAAAACATTGCGCTAGGATTTTTTTTTTTTTTTTTTTTTTTTTCGTGAAGTAAACCTTCACAACTGTGGTTCAGGGACACACTTTAGCTTTTTTGACAGGGGAGGTCAAGACCATAGAAGCCCATAGGAACTTTGAACTTTCCCCATGAAGTGACACACATGTTACTGATGATATATGAAAAAGGAACATAATGTCATATGATAAAAAAAAACAAAAGAAGCTCTTGCCAGGGAAAGGGCAATGACATATAAAAATATATTTTAGGTTTCTATTTTAATATAAATATATAGATTAAAAAAACTGCCTAATTTGAGCATGCATTTTCATGCTCACTTACTTTAACGCTGACAATGTGATTGCATCATGCTGGATTGGAAGAGGATGCGGCGGATGACTCAGTCCTCCACAAGCGACGATGGGCAACAGTTTTACGCCTGCGAACCACAACTGCATTCACAATTTTGCAAAGCAAACCCGGTCAGACCTTAGGGCAGGGGTGGGTAGAGGGTAGCGACTCGCAGCGGGCCGGATGTGTCCCGCGGGCCGTACTTTGCCCAGGTGTGCCTTAGAGCAAAACAAGGTTTGGGTGTTGTGAACAAGACGTTCCCCAAGTCAGATTGCAGCATCGGGGATGTCGGGTGGGGGGGGGGGGGCTGGGCTGCATTTTATTTCATTTTTCCCCTTCTGGATCCAAATGGACTTTAATCTCCACCCTGCTATCGTTGTTCCTAAAACAGGAAATCACCTCATTAACCCATTTCTTAATCACCCCAGAGAGGCTGAAGATGCGATAAAAACGCCTCAGTCACACTTGAACTGCACCCGCCAACTTCTGCCGTTCGTTCGCGTGACTCGTAAAATCTTTATGCGAGTTTTTCCCGCACCGCCAAACTCCCTCCCTCAGCGTATCGAGGATTAGTCACATGGCTAGAAACCAAATGCAGTCACCAACCTGCTGGTCGAAGTTTATTGGGTTTCTTTTTTCAAATGTTGCTTTTGTATAAATAACGTCTTATGGAAGCAAACTCCTAGGACGGTGAGAAACTCCTCACTGACCTTTAGCTGGTAGTTGAGGCAACAGTAAAGGCAAGACTGTCTCAGTGGCTGGAAAGAAAGATGTTTAAGGAATAACATGAAGATGGTTTAGATCCAAGGCGACCATCACTGACTCTGGGGTCCTGCATGCCTTTGGCAATGTTAATATTGGAATCCTCAGTCTTCCTTTACCCCGGGCTGTGGGAAGTCCTTCTCTTTCACTGCCACAAAACATATTTATCACACCAATTAGATTGCTTTCTGCGCGATAGTGCACGGCACGGCTGATTGTGCAGTTCAATCATTCATTGCGACGCAATCGTCGGAAGCAACAGGTTGTTTTAGGAGGCTACGGCCTTCGACTTTTTTATGACGGCTCGCTCGTCTGCAGGAAACTAAAAACGGCACGCTGTTTGTTTTTAATAGAATTTAGTTTTTGGATACTTTCCTGTGAGTCAGTTCCACTCACTACAGAGATTTAAAAGTGCAATGTGGGGCCTGAGTCATTTCATTAGATTACTGCCCTTTACTTAGTATATCTCCTGGAGGCGGGAATCAATTTCTTGACCAGAGACAAATTGGCTTCCCATTAATACCAATGGAGTCGTCCACCCTACGCGTACGCCACAATAGTGGGACATCTTCCAGGTTTACCTGAGCATTACGTGGCCTGTTGAGCATGCGCAGTGTTGCAGCTTCCTGTAACGCCTCTATCTCTTATCGTGCATCGGCCAATCGGAATGAGCTGAGACACAGACACAAGTCTTTTCTGGGGATTAGAAAATAACCACAACTTAAATAAAATACACAATAGAAAGACAATATAAAAAGTAGAAGACACTGTAATGAAATTATTTTTGGGCTACATGGTAGCAAACTGCTAACCTTGCGTCTTGTTGCCATTAAACATCTTTCTGTTATTAACTAACAGAGAAAACAGTCAACAAACATGAGCAAGAAGCTCGTTAGTCTACTTTTGTTTAGATAGATCGTCCTATATGACCCCTTTCCGTTAGTCCGACTGACACAGTAAATGTTTTTTTTTGCATTGTAAAGTCATGTTGTTGTACTGGAGTGTGTTCACATGTGCTTCATGTGCTTTCAGGAGCTGCTGGGTGTGCTTCGCCACGGATGAGGACGACCGCACGGCTGAGTGGGTGCGTCCGTGCCGCTGCCGCGGCTCCACCAAGTGGGTGCACCAGGCCTGCCTGCAGCGCTGGGTCGACGAGAAGCAGCGGGGCAACAGCACGGCTCGCGTCGCCTGCCCGCAGTGCAATGCTGAATACCTCATTGTCTTCCCCAAGCTGGGTGGGTGAACTCTCAAGTAGATTTAAATCCTGGCTCGCTTCATGTTTTTCTGATTTGTGCCTGACTAAAGAGACGGTTCAGCAGAATTGATCAGATATTTTTTTTCTAAACGACTTTTGCTGAAGACCGGAGATGTTAATTTTCGGTTTCCTTTACAATTCCGTATCGTTCATGTCGAAACACAGCGCTGAATAATTAAAAATTATAACCTTGTTGGATTTACGCGTCTGAATCTGACTTTGCTCTGCCTTTTTTTTTTTTTTTTTTTTTTTTAAATGTCAGGACGGCTGTAATTTCTTCTTTCAGCCCCGGCGAAGCAGGTTTCTAGGGCAAGTTTCCATGTAAACACGCCGCCGAAGTTCCTCTTTGAGAGAGCTCTTAATAGCCGCTGCCTGTAACAGTACCCGAAGCTCTGAGAGCCGCTCAGCTTGTCTCGCATGAGTGGATGTTTATTTACTCCGGAGCGAGCATAGGTTCTGCTGTGATCTTGGTAAATATTTCCTTTCAGCCCCGACGAGGAACAGAAGTGTTCACTTGTTACACGGCCCAGTTGCTAGCTAGCGTACAGGAAACTGTTTTTTTTTTTTGCCCCTAAAAACAGCTGTTTAAAAAGAAAATAAAAGGAAAAAAAAAATGTCCAGCTTCATTAACCTGACACGTTAGAGTGACCCAACCTCAGTAGTTTGACGCTATACCTGGTCATGCCTTTAGCCAGCACATCCCGCATTGTTTTCTCTCACACATGTGCAGTAGCTATTGTCAGAGTGGCCACCGTGGCCATTCATTGCACACCGTTTTGCAATGAAAATGCGGACCGCACGTCTGCTGTTGCGCTGTTGTCTCGGGGTTGCACGTACGCCTTTGGGCCGTTGCTCATTTCAAACCGAGGGGGTAAAAAAAAAACGGCCATGTGACAGTATTGCTCCTCGGGAGTCTCGGCCACGGCTGGTAAACAGGTTCACGTGTATTTATAGTGAGCGGGACTGTGCTGTCACTCACTGCAGTCCTATAAGCAGGTTCAGGTCTGCTGCTCGGCGCACTTCCTCCTTACCATGCATTTAAGGCATCGTTTTCACAAAGAGGGGGTTTCACCCAAAACTGTAAAAATTCTTTATCGTTTTGCGAGACTGAAACCGCACATTTTTGAAGCGGAAAACGGCTTTGTGGATATGCTAAAAATCCAGGTGTAGCTAGTTTGTTTGCTTGGTCCGCCTGAAAATGTAGATCAAGTGAACCCGACGCAGGAAACGACTACAATGGGGAAGGCACTGCGGGTAAATGCAACCCAAACACACAGGCTTGTAGCAAATTGCCCTAAATTAACCAATGAACGAGGAAGATTTCTCCTTCATTTTTTTTTTGTCCCCGTCCATGTCCTCCTTCCAGTAACTCTTGATCCGGCGCCTGCACTCTCTACAGCCCGCCCTCTGTCTCTCGCCGTCACTATTTATTTACTGTTGCCTCTGTCTGAGCGACAAGGGCCCTGTGTTTGCTTTCATTTTGACACCGCTTTTGTTTCCACCTCAACTCAACTCAACTTTATTGTCAAACATCACACACATACTGGACATATGATATGAATGAATGAAATTTCAAACCCACGGTGCAATAGGCAGAAAAATAAAATAAAGAAAAGAAAACAAATAAAATGAAATTAAAATAGGCAAAAGACAAGGCAGGGGGCAACACTGTTGGTATATAAATTACTATGAACTAGACTAAAACTAAACTGAGGGGGGGGGGGTAGGGCAGAGCAAGGAGAGCGTTCCAGCACCTATATGCCTGGTTTGGTCTTCCCCGAGCCATTCCTCGACCGGCTGTGGATGCTTTGAGCATCAGATTCTTGCTGTCGTCATGAATTAGGTTTGTTGATGAAAAAGGGATGGGGCACAGCTCAGAGGTAGGCTTTAGATTCCTGGAAGTTTCCATTTGTTAACGCAACTGAAACAGAGATCTGAAATGTCGCTGAGACTTCTCCTGTTCAA
Organism: Nelusetta ayraudi; assembly: GCF_046127955.1. Taxonomy (NCBI): domain Eukaryota; kingdom Metazoa; phylum Chordata; class Actinopteri; order Tetraodontiformes; family Monacanthidae; genus Nelusetta; species Nelusetta ayraudi. The sequence goes on from NW_027466172.1 coordinate 517,146, forward strand.
AGGAGAATTTTCAACAAAAAAATGAAGTGATTCCAATCAGCAGCTCTTTCAAAGGAGTTGGAAAACTTCCTCACACAGGCATAGCCGTCCTGGTCCGGGACCACAACTCTTGGACCCAGTGTTTAAGCGGCTGCCATTCTTGATAATGCTGTCTTTTTGAGTTGCTTTTAGTTCCTTTTACAAGTGGAGTTCTAAAGTCTAAGTGATCTCCCTTTTACTGAGGGGAGGGGGCGTGGGGGGGATCAAGCAGGTTTTTATTTCAAAACACGAGTTCAAGTGTAGCCATGTCATTTGAACCGGCTGGATAAATGACCCCCCTCCAGCATTAATGGCTTGTTGTCTGCGCTGGTGCTCAGGGTCTTTACCCGAGTGGCTCCTCGCACTTTGATAAAAGTGCCATTTGTTTTCTGAACTCGTCAGCCGGTGGCAGACTGCGAGCGGGAGGTGCTGATAAAACTGGGTCGGTCGTGCCAGGAGTGGACGGGTACGCGTTACCCTGAGAAATCCACGAGACCTTAATAGCGCAGTTAAAAATAAATTGTCATCGAAACGCCTGAATTATGAAAAAAAATGAACTCGCACTTTTTCACATTTACACGCAACTGTAACGTAACGTATGCAGTCACGTGAGCAGTTGGTCTGTGTGACGAGTCGGGGCGCACCGAGGGGCGCAGTAGCATCGCGCCGATCATTACGCGTTGCCTGGGTGAATCTGAAATTTCCAATCCATAAATTCCCCTGGGAATTCGAATTCCGTTGCCTTCGTCTTTATTTTTTCCAACATTGTCATGGAAACTGCTGTCCATGTAACCAACACAAATGGGTTTTGAGTGTCCCGCTTCCTTTCAGCGCAGTCTCGTGAAGTGAGATTTCACTGGAACCAAGCTCGTTGTAGTTGTAGTTTATCGAAATAACGATTTTTGCGACAAACTGCGACGGAAACCAAGCTGTAGTGGGACAAAGCTGACGTATTGGACAAAGCAGCGTCCCACAGACCTGAGACGTCGTTCAACCCTGCGGAGGTACGACTGTAGATTGTATAGGCATTGATATGACTCGTGCAAATAAAAACCACAGCCTGGTTTGTGAAACCTTTTTGCATTTCTCGCACAGCCTGCTGCCACAGTATCATGCTGCATTTGCAAGACATCTCATTCAGACCGATAGAGGTGTGTTGCCCACGACGTGACTGCTTTGTTTTGACCCCGTCGACATTTGCATTGTCACTTGAGACTCGGCTCGTATTGAAAATACCTCGGTTACAAGGGGCCTCTCTGTTGTGGAGTTTGCTTGCTCTTCTATTGGCTGCGCTAGCTTCCTCCCACTGTCCTCCCACATGCACGTCTTTCACTTAAAGGGTCATGGTGTAATATTTTGAGATTTCGAAGAAGAAACGGCAACATCAAGTGGTTCCATTTCAGATTGCAGCGTCTTTCACTCTCCCCCTCTCGAGTTTGCCAGTGAGCTACGGTGGCTTGCGCACCCAAACCTGGTACTTTGTCCACCTTCTTCTTTGTTGGTTTATTTAAAGATGTGAGCGTTCACCCTAATTACGAAACGCGCAGTCAGACAGCTGGATTGTCCACACCAGGCTTCCTTAGAAATATGGCTTTGCAAGATGGCAACTAACTGGGAGCAAAACCCTCGCTTTTTTAATTTATATTCTTACACATATAGACATATAAATATGTATATATGTATATATATGTATATATGTACACACATACAATAGATTTATATATATATATGTATATATATATATATATATATATATATATGTAATATGAGAGCCATAGTAAGTATTTATGATCAGTATATTAAGCTTTTGCCAATCTAAAAATTATAGACAATAGATGGATGGGGGGGGGGAAACATTCTCAGTCCAGTTACAGACCTGCCATCAGTCGCTGTCCGCCCAGCAGATAGCGGGCGCTCTTTGAAGGTGAGCCAATCCGCTGTGCTGCCTAATTGCTGCAGTTACCAAGCGTGTTTGTTATAACCGTGCCAGAGGTGCTGCGCCTCACAATAGACAGTACATGTCCTGGTTGTTGTAAAGACAAGTTTCAATTATTAGCCTGAAGTTTGGGTTAGAGAGAGAGAGAGAGATTTGACTCTCAAACTACTTTTGACTGACAATAGATTTATTTAAGAAAAAAAAAAAACATTTTAAAAAAAAATAATTAAAGAATGAATTTAATATATTTTATTATCAAGCTTTACCCAGCGTCCTGCTGACCTTCTGCTGCTGTTCATTGCTCCTGAAAAAAAGCCTCCAAAAACTCTGTCTTGGTGCGGGACAGACACCTGGGACTGTTTGTCCTTGCTTCTTTCTCATCGCTGGAGAGTGTTTCCCCCCCCGCCAGCTGCCACGGTATGCGCCCCCCCCCCTCACCGCCCGCGGCGTTGCACTCACACGCTCCGCATTCCGCCCTCCCTCGATTTTCATCACCGTAATTGCGGAATCCTCTGCCAGCGGCCGGAATGAACTCGGTCGCTTCCCTCCGCCGTTGCCAGCTAGCGGCCATTTAAGGATGACCCAGTCCCCCCCCCCGCCCCCCCTCCGGCCGCGGTGCCGTCACGCCCGGGCCCACGGAGAGAGCGGAGGAGATTTCAAACCGCTCGTCGGAACGGTTCCGCGTTGACGTCATCGAAGCGGATCGGGTTGGCACACGGAGGCGTAGTAACGATGGAGGTCTGGAAAGTTTCACCGGCGCTGGCCGTCGACGAGAGCCGGCTCCTGTGTTTATAGCGACCGTAGAAATGGTAATAAGAAAAAAAAAAGAACCACATTTCTGTTTTCAAGCCCTGCCAGGTGCCACTTCCTCAACAAGTGGCCAAGGTGCTTGAAAGGAAATTTAAAGCACTCGCCACTTCACTGAGTGATCGTTGGGCCGTTTATTTATTTAATTTTTTCTCTCTCCCGTCCTTTGAAGAGCTAAAAATCTTTGCAAGGTTCTTCCCGACCAAAGAAAATGAAACGAGTTCTGCCAACAGCCCGACAAAGCTGGCTCACTTCTGCTCTTACGCTCGTCTCTTTTTCTTTTTTTTAATAGTTTTCCCTGTCATTGTTTCAAAGACGCGCACGGTGGAGGGCTCCCACATTCAGCGGGTCTGTGACGGGAAGCGCAACTTTGCACGGTTCACTTGAAAAAAAGAGAATAGAAAGAAGTTGGAGGTGACGCAGCATTCACGCTGTAATGATAAGGTGTTTTTTTTTTTCCTTTCTGTCCACCTTCCAGCAGTACGGGCTTCTATTTTTGGCGGGGGGGAGGAGCGGCAACTAAACTTGCACATCACCGCCGCGAACCACCGTTCACCGCAGTGTGTAAACTAAAAGCCCTCGCCAAACCCATCTCTTCCAATATAGAGCAAACCTCTTTTTCACGGAGAGCTGCTTTTCGCCACCGTCTCGAGCAGCGGCTACGCTCGCTGTCCTCAAACACCCCCCCCCCACACCTCCTGTCGTCTCCGCGGCGTTTAACCTCGCCACCGAAGATGCGTTGAATTAGTCATTCCGGGACAGACGGGCTCGCCGGCCTTCCGGACCTGAAATCTGAGCCGTCCGCCTTTTGTGTTGCAGTGTTGCAGCTGCCCTGAGCTGCGCTCCGGACCCGCGAGCTTTTATAGAGGGGGATGCACACGGCTGCAGGAATAGCTTCTGCGGCCAACAGTGGCTGAATTGTATACGAGCTGTGGCAAGTGCTTATGGGCAAACAGCTAGACGGTGGCCCGGCCTGTCCAAACAGCTTAATGAAATCTCTCCTCTGTGCCTTCTGCTGCGAAGCCACATCCCAAAATAAGCGGCAAGCAGTGAGGAGTATATTTGGACTCTGCCGCTCCTCTCCCACCTGATGTGTAGGCTAACGCAAGTGCCGTACTCATAATCATCCCGTTCTGGTTGCCCCTGCATACCTGTGGACTCATCCGCTCGGATGCTCCATCAGGCTCGGCTCCTCCTCCGGTTATTCCCTCGCTGTCACTGCGGTCATACAGAGGTGGGTGTGTTCCCCCCCCTTTCCCTTTCGCTGTACAGGAGCCTCGTAAGGGGAAACGAGCAGAATCATTTATTCACCGTTTTTTGGACTTTTTGCTTTTTGCTTTTGCACTGGCTGACGACCCGATATGTGACTCTTGATGCTTTGGAATGCTTAAAATAGACAATACGCTTCACTGTATTATTCATGGCGTTCTGATGGAGCCCTCGAGTTTCCTGCGCTTTGCGGAAACCGAGCGGAGATCGAGGTGTGACATTTCAGTGGCACTTTTTAAAGGGGTAGTAGTTCAGAATTTTTTTTTACAAAATTAGCCAGTGTGCTGTTTATCACCGGAGAACGTTTCAACTAGGGGTGTCAAATTATCGCGTTAATCGCGATGAATTAATGACATGCCTATTTAGAGCGTTATGTTTCTTAATCGCTTAATCTATTTTTTTAATCTCTAACTTTATTGTTGGGCGTAGTTTTTTTTTAAATCATAAAATCCGTGTTTGTGTGGTGGGCTTCTTGTGCCTGCGTTGTTAGGGGTGGAAAACAAAGGTGTGTCACACCTTGAAGTGGACATTGATTGGCTGTCATTGTGTTTGGGCTTATTTAACATACGATGATAGGCTCCCATTGTAGTTGGGCAGACAAGGGGAGGAGTAGTGGAGAGGAGGAGTGAAAATGGAGGAGCGCGTGAAAGTTGCTGGTCCAGTGAATGGGAATTTTACGTTTAAAAAAAAAACGCCCTGACGGAACGATCGACAAAGGTAGAGTCGTTCGTGTTCTTTGCAAGAAGGAGTTTGCTTACCACCGAAGCAGCTCAAGTTTGGCCTATCACATTAACGCAAAGCACCCGGTTGCTAGCGCAGCCGCCGCTAACGTTAGCGGCAAAGATGCTCCCAATTCGGCGAGCCACAGCAACACTCTTCGCCAAACTAAACTCGAGGACCACAGGACGAGCGTTCTTGCCAAGTGGATAGCGATGAACTGCAGGCCGATAAACATCGTGGAGGATGAGGGGTTAACAGAGGTGCTGCAAACCGCGTCCAATGACCCACTATACAAGCCACCGTGCAGAGCTCCAGTGACGACCAAAATCAGCAAGAAAAAAAAAAAAAGAAACTTGAGATTTTGGTGGAGGATTCGCCCAACTGCAATGCCATAACCGGAGATCACTGGACCTCAGCTGGTAACCACAGCTATTTTGGGGTGACAGGTCACTTTATCAATAATGAGTGGAACCACAACTCATTTGCATTGACCCTCATGTAATCGGAAACAAGGCACTTGTTGCTGATAAATGCGCCGAGCAGTTCCTCCAGGTGGCAAATGACTGGGGAATTGAAACCAAAATATCCAACATTGGTACAGACAGTGCAGCAAACATGCTGGCTGCCATGAGAGCCCTTCCATATGAGCACATTGCCTGCAATGGCGATTTTAGGTTGAGATTTACAGTGAGATTAATTAGATTAATTAATTACAGATCACAATTAATTAATCTCTCAATTTTTTTAAATCGCTCGACAGCACGAGTGTCAACACGTTTCGTCCGGTCCTCCCAATTTAGCAGAGCCTCCTGGCGCTACGCTCGTGCAAGTCAACAGTTCCTGCTAGCTTCTGCGAAACGGCCGACTTTGACACATCATTCAAAAAAAAAAAAAAAAAAAAAATCAGTATTCGGCAGCTAGTGCAAGAGAGTCGTACGGCATACTGCTGTGCGTTCGCAGAAGCAGGCGAGGACTCAACGAGCCGATGCCCAAACCCCGACGAGTCGGGTGTGTTTCAGGAGGAATTCCAGCACCTGTGGCCCGGAGCCCGGTCCTTTATCTGGAACGCTTAGAGGAGGTGAGGTCGGCGTTAGCCGCCGTAGCAAAAACCCGTGTCGCAATGTGACTGAGCTGGTTGCTCAAGGCCACGCGGTGTTTGCCAAGCACCAATTGTTAAAACTCATGCTTGAAAGGGTTTGCTGTCGGAGATTAAATGTGAACGTCGTACGTCAAGGTGCCCTAAATACGTCATGCCTCGCGGCGAGACGTGGCGACAATGAGGACTTGCTCGGGTTTGGACACAGACGACAACAAAAGCGCCACGTGACAATACAACAAAAGTTGTGCTTTGACTCGTTGCATCCAAAGTGCGTTTTTTTTCATTCTGAGGTTGCGCACCTGCAGCTCTGCCAAAAAAAAAAAAAAAGATGCTCCGCACACCGCCACATTTTACACCTGCACTGCCCCCTCCAATTGCGACCCACCGATGCCCAGCCTGGTTATTAATAGGACATGGTCTGGGTCCGGCTGACTGAGGAAAATCAGGTTACCGTGGTGTAAATACTGCATGATTTCACCACCAGAGCCAGCCGGTCTGCACTGCCACAGAGGAGAATCTTGCAAAGAGGAGTTTTTGTTTCTTTCTTTCTTTCTTTCTCTCTCCTGACGTGACGGAGACGCCAAACTGTTCCAGGATGCACGTTCGACAGGCAGATTAATCCTCGCGGGCGTGCCTGTCGAGCAGCAGTCCCAGTTATTATTTTTAACCTGGGGAGTGAAACTTGCCAGACGAGCTCCTCCCTGTCAGTCAAAAACTGCGCCGCTAGCATCACGCCCCCAACCTGCGAGTGAGTTTTCTCCGCTTCACTTTCTGCGTGCCGCATTGTTGGCATTTTGCTGTCCGACTGCAGGGCTCCTCCCCCTCCTTTTCTCTCTCTCTCTCTCTCTCTCTCTCTCGCTACAAATTAGAAGCAGGTCGCTGCAGACCGGAGAGAATGAGGGTTCTCGCGCTGCCGTAGAGGAAGGAGCTCTGATCGACGATTCGTTTTGAGTTGTAATTAAAGATCCTGCGACGCGCTTATTTTTGGATCTGCCCTTGAGTGGAGCGCTTTTATATTATTAGTCGCGTAAAAAAAAACAACTCCAGAAGCCAGAAATCACATTCAGCCCGACATTTACAGCCTCCCGCGTCCTATTTAAAGGGCTATTTCCTAAACGGCTTGTTTGGGTGTGAGTAGTGAAATGAAATTTAGGCGTGGCACCTTTAAACCCGTACCATAGTGCCTTAAAAAAAAACAAAAAACAAAAAACAAAGCAAGATCTTGGAAAGAGGTGGGAACTGAAAGCCAGGAACTGTGTCCGAAATCAAGCAGTTGTTCCCTACTCTCTATTATAGTCGGTTTCACATAGCCAACTAGATAGTCAACTTACTAGTACTGTACTATTGCTGTATGCGCCGGTAATAACGTCATTGCGGGTGCATCATTAAAAGGTCCCGTTGGCCTGTGGTAATGAATAAATAAATAAATGGATTTACAGTTATCTTTTTCATATTCTAAGCGTCTTCCCACATGAAATGCTCGGTCCCTCTCGCCTGTTCTACCTTCGGTTCAGCGGGAACACGCAATGCATGATGGGATATAGTGTTGGGTCAGTGGCCATTGGTTGTACACTGCTTTTAGTGATGCATGTTGGGACACACTGAGGGCTCTTTATAGTGAATGTGGACGTTCACGCAGGACTCGGTCACCAATACAGAATGCTGTACGACTTTATTCGTCCTAAAAGTTGACTTTCGCCAGCGTTTCACACCACCGCTCCAATGTTGAAGTCGATTGGGACCCTTCAGTTCGAGCTGAAACCGTCCACGGCGTGTTGATCCCGGTGAGTCTTTTTTCCCCGCCGAGACTCGTCGTCGCTCACCGGACGCCTCCTCTTGGCAGGTCCTGTGGTTTACGTGCTGGACCTGGCTGACCGGCTCATCTCCAAGGCCGGCCCCTTCGCCGCCGCCGGCATCATGGTCGGCTCCATCTACTGGACGGCCGTGACCTACGGAGCCGTCACTGTCATGCAGGTACGATTTTTTAATTTTTTTTAATTTGATATTTTAGTTTTAGTTGAAAAATGAAAAATGAATTTTAGTTTCAGTTGAAAAGTTCTAAATTGGTCCGATTTTCCAATTAAGCCCCTGACTTTGTACTTGCACTACGACACTTGGCAACTGGGAAACCCAGTTTAAGCCTTCAGTCGCCAGTGAGAAGGACAGTGTTGATGACGTAATGCTTTGGCTGCGTTTCCCCACTCTGTCCGTCCCGTCTGCCGCCCAGGTGGTGGGCCACAAGGAGGGCCTGGATGTGATGGAGCGGGCCGACCCGCTCTTCCTCCTCATCGGCCTGCCCACCATCCCCGTCATGCTGATCCTGGGCAAGATGATCCGCTGGGAGGACTACGTCCTGCGCCTGTGGCGGAAGTACTCCAACAAACTGCAGATCCTCAACAGCATCTTTCCAGGTCCGGGACGCCACACTTCCGGCCACATAAACTCATTTGCTTTGCGTTTACGGGAAAAAAAAAAAAAAAAAAAAAGAGCCAAAGATCAGTCGGATTGCCGCTCGTAACGCCTTGCCTCCTCCCCCCCCCCCCCCCACACCTTCCACCATCTCCGCAGGGATTGGCTGCCCAGTTCCCCGTATCCCGGCGGAGGCCACCCCTCTGGCGGACCACGTGTCGGCCACCAGGATCCTGTGTGGCGCTCTGGTCTTCCCCACCATCGCCACCATTGTGGGCAAGCTCATGTTCAGCAGCGTCAACTCCAACCTGCAGAGGACCATCCTGGTGAGCAACATGCCGCGCAACAGTGGCTCTCAACTGGTGGAGTCTCAGGGACCCATGTTTGTTTCCCTTATCGTGAAGTTGTGACCTAAATTTATTCCACAAAAATACCAAAAAAAATGCTAGACACTTTCCATTATGTCTAGTAAATACATTTTCCTAGACATTTGGCATCTTTGTTCCACAATGAGAAGCTTCAATTTGAACGTCCACCAGTCAAAAAGTTTGCCCGCCCCTTCCTCATTATTTACCTCATTTTTGAAGGTTGGCAGCCTCGTGCAGCGTATTTATCCCCCCCCCCCCCCCTCGATGCGTCTTAGAACCCTCTTCCAACGCACCTCCTTTCCCGCCCTCGCAGGGAGGAATCGCCTTTGTGGCCATCAAGGGGGCGTTCAAAGTGTACTTCAAGCAGCAGCAGTACCTGAGGCAGGCCCACCGCAAGATCCTCAACTTCCCCGAGCAGGAGGAGGCCTGAGGACGCCTGGACGAGCCGGAGGCAGAGTGCACACCTACCGGAGGAGGACGAGGGAGAAGGGGGGGGGGGGGCATGGGGGGTGCGGGGGAGATGGGGCTGGGGGAGGACGAGAGCGAGTCGAGACGGGACTCTTGTCGGGCTCAGTTCTCTCTCTCTCGCACCTCAGAGGGATCCTGGAGCGGATCCTCAGACACCTCGGTCACTTGTCTTTTTTTTTGTTTTGTTGTTGTTTTCCTTTATTTTATTTTTTTAAAACAAAACAAAAAAGAACTCACACCTTACGTCAAGGTGGATAGGAATTTTGGAAACGTCGCGCATCGACCACACACCTCATCTCTCTACGTCGTGGCTGCGCCCCTGCAGTTGCGTGACTTACACCTTCCGTACACTTACTGTATTTTAAAGATCGTAACAAAAAAAAAAAAAAAAAGATGAAAGAAATGACATGGCGGGCATGTGTAATTAGAAATTTTTATATTCGTTATAAGAGTTTAAAAAAAAAAAAGTTTTATAATGTTTATTTTGCAGATTTAAAGAGGCGTGTTTGCCAACGTTTCGGTGGGGCGGGGGCAGGGTTGCTCGTGTTCAGTGTGGAATGTATTAATGACAAAACAATAAAGTGTGTGTGTAACACTTGTGAACAATGACACAGTATGTTACGCACGGCAGCCAGGGAGGACACTGGTGACACTCGGAACCGTCACGGCTGAAACGTGCTATTCTGCAGAGAACCGTGACACCCCAACACGCGGAGCACAGAACCTTGAACCGCGATGCGAGGCGTCGCTTTTATTTGATTTTACTTTGGCGGGAGTGTAATCGTTCATCCTGGGCATCGTTCACGTCTTTCCATGCGCCACTGGAAGAGTGTGTGCGGGTGAGACTGCACCAACGGTGACATTGAGGATGTCACTTTTTCCACCGGTGTGAAGCGAGATGAAGGGGAAGGAGGGAGGTCAATCCTACCAAACGGTGGCCAAGGCTCCTCGCTCGTTATTGGTGCTTAAAGGTCCCTTTTTCATTTTATTTTCTTCAGTTTTCTTTTTTCTTTCTTTTTTTTTTTTTAATCTAAAATGAGTCAGTGAACTCTGCTCCACTTTTTTTTTTTTTTTTTGAAAGCAAGTGTGTGCCAAAACCCATCACCCCTGTGTGACATCACAAAGGGCAGTGATACATCTTCCAGCCTAGCCCCATACAAATTGTCCAAGCAGACGGCTGTAATACATATGTTTTTATTATTCTATCTTTCCATCCATTTCCTATACCCACTTCCTCCTGCACCAGGGGACCCAGGATCGAACCCCACAACGGTACTGACCACTGCACGACCCGCCCCACTGACAATAATACCAATCTCATATGGGTACTAACTTAAGATGGAACAAAAGAAAGAAAGAGAAAGAAAATGCGTGCAGGTTTTCCACATTGTGTACAATTCCATAATGCCTCAATATAAAGTTATTTTCTTTTTTTTTTTCTTTAAATGTATGACTTAGCTGTAGGAAACCTCGCTCTATCTACATTTAGCGCTGCATTAAACGATAGCTTCATGTTGATTTCCACTGAACTTTGACGCACTTTGTTCCACTTTTAAGGTTGTTAAGAACGTCATGACTTCCCTGTGACGAAGCAGGCGGCCAATCATGTTGGAATGTTTAACCCCGCACATGTGAACCGTGCCTGCTCTCGAGACGACCTCCTCTGTCCCGACACACGCGCGCGCGCTGTACAGTCTCAACTGAAAACGTGTTGATCGAAGTCCGACCTGTGTCGCGCGGACGTGTCTGGAGCTCTGCGCTGTCGCTTCTTGTTCTGTGAATAAATGTATTTTTCCAAAGACGCAGCGCCTCTTGTGGGGGATTGCGGGCGTTGCAGGGATGCCAACTGCATTACAAACACAACACGGGTTCCATTCAAGAGTTTATTCATCAGAAAACGCGCGCGCACACACACAAAACCAGGGGGTGGGAGTGGGGGTGTGGGGAGGGGGGGCAATAACAGCAATAATAAAAAGAAGAAAATGTCAAGCCGGTAGATGGACTAAATCAGACGTCCAGAAAATGAAAACCCCTTGCGGTTACTAACAGTGAGCTTGATATGTCGCAGTGCTGGATTCTCTGGATCGGTGTGAAAACAGCTGCATCACCGCCGTCCAGGTGCTGCCAGGCTACTTCCTGTGGGAGTGAAGTCTACCTGCCGCTGTGATCTTTGGCTTTGAACCACGAATGGTACTATTGCCGGCGGAGGAGTAGAGGAAGAGGAAGAGGAAGAAGCCGAAGGAAAAGCTCCTCCTGCATGTGTTGGGGACGAACTAAAACGCTGGGAAATATCAAAAGGAGCTTTCTAACGCAGGACCTCCATTTGAACTTATTTATTTATTTATTTTAAAGTTAAACTGCAGCATCATGCTTGAACGGAGACACTGGTGGCTCCTGCAGCAGTTGATTAGCACCTGAGAGAGAGACCCAACCTCTCCGCCTGATGCTCCTCACATCATCGTCGTCGTCAGGTTTATTGCTTGGTGACACTGCATGCAGTGGAAGAAGAATCTCCGTTCATTGACATCTCTTGATTTTAAGATCCAGTGCACAAGTCTGGCTGGCTGGCTGGCTGGCTGGCAGTGCGGGAGGGTGTACTCTCCTCCTCCCTGCCCCCCCCCCCCCCCCCATCCTGTGAAGGCACGAGCTGCAGAACGGGAGCGTTTTTTTTTGTTTTTTTTTCATCGTCCCACATTATTCGAAACTGAACACCAGCGTCGATCAGTGCTGGAGACCTCAAATGAAAAGCCAGTGTGCTAAAAGGAAAAAAAGAATCGAGGGAATCCGGGAATAGGCCCCCTTGTGATGTCACAAAGGGGTGTCAATCTCCCCCAAGGTTAATGACAACACCCTCTGAACACAGGGTTAAGTGTGTTGTTCCTGGAGAGTTTTTCTTTTTTTTACCTTTTTTTTGAGGGGGGGTGGTGGGTGGGGGGGGGGTATTTCTCTTTTAAAATGCTGCTCCGCTAACGTCAAGATGAGCGCTAAAGCTCGGCATAATATGGGAGCTTCAGTCACGAACATAAAACCGCATCCTCTCTCCATCCTGACCACAGCAGGAGGACTCAGACAAGCGAGAACCGACGTAGATGACAAACTGATATAACTTTTATTTTTAATGGATCACTGGTAAAATTGAAAACTAAAAAAACAAAAAAAACAAACGAAAAATAAAAGACAACAAGACAGGATGGGGATACCCCTGAGATGTGTGCATTACACAATAAAACTGGGAGTTAAAAATGAATGATTAAATTAAAAAGAAAAAAAAAAGGGGGGGGGGGTCGTGGGCGTGTGTTTTCAGTGATTGGGAAATCTCAGAAAAAAAAAAACCAAACAGCTCCTCCAACATTTCACCAGTTTACAGGAAAACCACATTTCAGAACCTGCGAGTTTCTAAAAAAACCCATCAGTCAAGGCAGACATTCATCAAAAAAAGACCCTCTTCATTCATGTGAGTTAAATATTCCATCTGAGCGAGCGCGCACAACCTTTTCTTTCTTGCCCCCCCCCGACCCCTCTCCCCACACACACACACACACCAGAGTGACAAAGAAAAGACCTTCAACTGAGCCGCTGTCTTCGCTCACAATCAACCGGCTATCCTCCTCCAGCAGCATGTGGGAATTAGTCAAAATAAAAAGGTCCTGCCGTGAGGCCACTGCAGCGTGTTGAGTTTAGCATTAAAGGGGACCTGCGGCCCTCTTTGAACTTTCTTCCTACTTCCTGTGCGACGGCCTAATGCGACCTCAGCCGCGGCTACTTTTCAAACAAACGCGCATTTTGCGTCTCCGCAGCGTCTCCGGCCGTGGCTTTTCTGGGAGGCGGTGACGGAGGGAGGGAGGCGGGGGAGGGGGGTGCGGGCAGTGGGGGAGGAGGCTGCCACACGTGATAACACACACACACACACAAAATCAACACACACACACACACGCTAAAATGCAGGCTCGGGTCAGATGAAAGTCTTCCCTGGTTGGGCCGAGCAGGGGGAAGAGGGAAGGAGGCGCTCTGCCTCCGCTTCTCCGCCGCTCGCTCGCTCGCTCCCTCACTCGCTGGCTCACAGTTTGGCGGCCATGAAGTTGATGTGAGGCTTGACCAGCGGGAAGAGCGGCAGGCTCCGCTTGAACTCCGTCATGTCCTGCACCAACGTGGGCTGGAAACAAGAGCGGAGTGGTTACCTCCGAGCTGCTTCAGCCTCTTCCACTGAGAGGAAGCGACTGAGTGCCGGAGTTGGGAAGAAACAACGTCCAAATACTTTGTTCCTGTACTTCAGTGCATTGCTCAGGTATCTGGACTTGAGCATTTCTTTTCACTTTTACTCCCTGCATTTGTACACAAATATCTTCACTTTCTACTTCGTACTCTAGACAAAAACACGCTTGTTCCTTCAGCGTTCAAAAGATACAAATTCCGTTTCCAAGCAATTCACATATTACCATAATCCTTGTTATTGCTTGAAGTGGAGCTATTTGAACTCTGCTGTTGTGTAGCTGAACATAAAAGTGGAGGACATTTTACTTTATTCAGTGAACCTCGGCTTTGGGGCCACTGTTCACTATGTTCCAAGTACAGAGGAAAAATAAACACGTAGAAAACAACTCTGGTTATTGTTAATAAAAGTGTCACTCAACATCCAACAATGACTGACTGGTCATAGCCCAGTGGCCTAGCTACTGCTGCTGCTGCTCAAGTGGCTAGCATGAGGGTATAGTCAAGGTGCTTCTGCACTATTTCCAAAGATCTACCCCATTCGTGGGGAACTCGGTGAAACACGTTTATTCAAAAATGTAACTTCTAGCGCGTCAATAGACAGAAGATGCTTTTTCATCAGTGACTTTTAAAAGAATGTTCAGCTCAAGGCTGAATCAGAGTCAAAGAAATCTCCAAACAGTTCCGAGCCCACTTGAGATTTTTTTTTTTGAAATGATAAGAGATGAATCTGAAGTATTAAATAAGTACATTTTCTTTGGGGCGTTAAGACATACATAATGGGGAGTATTACAGTGTCATAACAACTTCAATGGGTCGCTGCATGGACCCAAGGAACAAAGTGACTTAAAACGTCTCATGCAACCAGCAGCAAGAAAACAGCCCATGTTCTGTTCTCTTTATTATCATATTATTGTGTGTAATAACAGTCAGACAGACGTTACCTGCGGCAGGGAGGGCGCAGGGGCCAGGTTGACATCATTCTGGGCGGGGAACTCTCCCACCGCTGGACCTGGCCAACAGTGAAACCCAGCTCAGCTTCACAGCAAAGGCAAGTGAGACTCTTTAGGAGGATCTATGGCACGCAAAAAAAGTGCAAACACTCACAGGACTCCATCTCTCTGGACAGGACGTGCACGGACACCTTGTGTCTCTTGGGGGCGTCAACCATCAGCCGATCCTGCAGGCAGACAGTGCAGGGGAGTTGGTGCGTGGGAGAGAAGACGAGATATACAGGTAGAGCATCCAGCACCGGTTCTGGTCGGCATGTTTGCCTGAAACAACTGAAAACAGCTAAAACAACTGGGAATACAGTCCGTCATCGGGATCACAGAGTCACAATTCCATTGGACGCGTTCTCAGCAGAACCGGGTACGACAGGCCCAATGGTGTTGCTTTGAGGGGAAAGTGGGCGGAGCTATGGAAAGAACTCGGCTGAGAGTGTGGCGACGGGAAGTCGCTCATGGCTTTCCGAGATTCCCTGGCTGACCTGACTGCAATTCACCACGGGACAGTGACGCGCAGTCACATGACACTTTGTGCACCAATAATGAGCCTCGGAGCTCGAAGACCTCCTTTGCAGGAAGTGCTACAATGTTCTCTCTTTCTTTAGTCACATTATTTCCCCACGAAAGGGATCTTTCCAAAACGCATATATGCAAAAACCTTACATTTGACTATACATATATTTTTTCTTATTACCATTTAATATTTGAAGTGAGTCTGTGGTGATGTGTAATGGCACTGCAGAGATTTTAGCTGCGCAGCTCATTCTCCATCCGTGGCTGCAGGATTATATCAAAAGTGAGGAACCCGCTCGCTTGCTCGCAGTGAGGTAGGCGTCGACGCTGGGAATCGGGAAAAAAAACATAATGCCGAGGGAAATAATGAAATAAATAAAAGCATGCGCGATGCGGGCTGATAGGACATTAGAAATGCATTAGGTTTGTTCTGCATGGGGGCCGTGATGGTCTCTGCCGGGGCGAGATAATGCCGATTCTCTCAGCGCCCGCGTGTCTTTGGCCCCTTTATCCCCCCTTGAAGCGCGCTGGCGGGCTGTCATTACGCTGGCTGATGCGCCGGGAGCTCGCCGTGTCACTGTCACCTCCATGGCTATGAATAGAAGAAGCAGGGGGGTGGTGGTGGTGGTGGTGGTGGTGGTGGGAGAACGGCAAGGGAAGGCTGGTTTGTGCAACGCACACATATTGATTGTATTTTGCCGTAACAGTTTTGTTCCAGCCTCTGTGTTTAGTTCCCAATGGAGTTTCCTGCTGCTTCAACCCAAGCAGTGTCTGAGCAACAGAAACCCTCAGTATTATTATTATTATTTTACTTTAAAAAGGGATTTAAAAAAATATTTTTTTTTACACACACACACACACACACACACACACACACACACACACACACACACACACACACACACACACACACACACACACACACACACACACACACACACACACACACACACACACACACACACACACACTGCAACTGAAGCACTGTGTATACTTGACATGATAGAGAGTGGGCTGGCATTTTTATTTTTGTGGAAAATAAATTTGAGTGCAGTGGAATAAACTCTCGAGCGTCAACGGAGGAGGCTTCCTGCAACGCTCCGCAAGTGTCTCACAGCAGCGTCTAGGGGTGCACGGGCCTGAACACACAGCGCCTCCCATCATGGCGGGGTCAACAGATATTAGCGTTAGCGTGCAGCTGATCGGACGTTCTCGACGAAACGATCCCTGGCTGAAGGCAGCACACCGTCAATCAGCACTGACAAAGACTTTCACAGTGACATCAGTCAGAGCGCTGCTCGCCGACTCTCGTACGTCACGAAGCGAAGGTTGACGTCGGATGTTATGCGGCCGCCTCCTGATGAGCGCCGATAAAAAGCCAGACGCCGTCGCAAAGTTCGCCATTTAGAATTTGTCAGACGGCGCTCGGTCGACTCGGGACGTGCACCGGAAGATGAACACGAGGCGACTTCATGACCGCTTTCAAAAAAAAACAAAAAAAAAAAAAAACTTACCGTGTAGAACTGCAGGATGTTTTCCTTAGTCAGAGTCTTCAGAAAGGCCACTTCAAGGTTATCTGAACGAAAGAAGGACAACATGAGCACCAAATAAACAAAGTAAACAAACAAACAAACAAAACAAACATCACTGCTGTGTAAACCTGATGAGTGTCTCTAAGGGTCTAACTAGTGAATACTGTGCGGGTCTTGCTGTACAGGAAGCCGGCAGGTGGGGATCATGTCAGTGAGTAAAGCCTGGGACTCTGCTGAACGTGCACATCCAGCTCAGAACTGGAGATTTCATCAAAATGCAGTGTTTTTTTTTTGTCAGTTTATTTATTTGCACTGTACTGTTACTGATATGCTTCAATTCATTCTATGCTTTTTAACTTCAATTTAGTATGAATCTACAGCAACTTGGCCCCTGTGTTTATTTACACACGCTGTAGAAATAAAGCCGATTGATTGGTTGAAGAGTCCACACATTTTGTCTCATTAACAATAAGTAAGACAATCTCTGTGTGCCTCTGATGCATCAACTATAAATGAATGTAATAAATATGCATTAAGTGTAATAATCATAATTTCATTTCATCCTATACTTAATGACAATAACTTTCCACTACTGTACATTCAGATTCAGTAAAGTCACACCAACGACTCTCTCACATTCGGCCCACATCAACAGACTCGTGCTAGCGACTGTTCCTTTTCACACTTGCCCCGCCCCTCTCTCTTCCACTAGTGGCGATCGCCCCCCGCCCCCGTCTCCACCCTTGGCATCCTCACAGTATTGTCTTCCCTCTCAGGGCCTGCGAGCAGATTAGCAGGGAATCAGACCCATTACCGTCCATTACGGCCCTCGGGAGAGCGAGACGTGCCGCAGATTATTTCTGGGATTTCATCGATCGCAGGTTTGCGCGGCTCAAAGAAAAGCATCCTGCGGACGTCGAGCCAAAAAAACAAAAAAACAAAAACAAAAGTATGGATCGCGGCGCGCTAGAGAACGCTTTGAAAAAGCCCGGGGTGGTCTCTCTAGTGGGGCCTCACCTCTGTCGAAGTTGTACTGCTGGGAGATGATCTCCCCCCAGTGCTTGGCGCACTCGGCCGACAGCTTCTTGGGCTTGTCCAGGCGGCGGATGGCCAGGGCCTGGATGTGCTTCTGGAAGGCCTCGTCGCTCATCTCCTCCAGGGACTTCTCCATGGTGCAGAGGAAGGCCTCCACGCGGCTCTCCAGGTAGTGCGGCGCCTTCTCCGACTGGATGATGAAGCGCAGGCCCTGCACGCCGTTGGCCCGCCGGGGCCCGCTGAACACGATGTAGCCTGAGAGAGGGGGTTGGAGAGAACAGAACAGGAAGAGTCAGCATGTACAAGCTGCACAGAGGACATTTGGCTCCGAACCAGTGGCTCCACTTTTTCGACATCCTGTATATCAGCCTACTTAAACAAAAAAAAAAGGGATGAAAGGACATTTTTAAACGCCATCGGTTCCTTCAGCTGAACTCAAGATTGCAATAATAATTCTGAACATCCCTATTTTTCAGAGTGTATTCTCGGGCTGTGGTCACAAATTGTCTAGGACACAGGCGTCAAACTCTGGCCCGCAGTGTGATTACATTTGGCTCGCGAGGCAGTGCAAAATAACTACTAGAGCTGGCCCACCAGTATCACACAGCACATGTATTGCTAATACTACAAATCCCAGAATGCCCTTCTGCTATTTTGGCACCTCCATCAGGACAGGATGTTCATTGGAGGATATTATGAAGACTTGATTGGTTTGTTGTCGATTTATATTTTTACATTTATTATTAGCCGATGGGAAAAAGTTACTGTTGAAATTTAAATCAGAAGGCTGTTTTTCATTTACATTTTATTTATATTGATGAGTTTTGATGATGTTTTATTTTATTTTAAATTGGGTTTGGCATGTGTGCAACATGAAGTTATTTATTGTGTAGTATTAAGCTTTGCTTGTTCCATATTCAGGCTGAAGCAAAGCTAGTTTGGGTCCTCTATCTAGAGGAAGTTGTTTTGTTTTTTTTTCCAATAAACATCAATGTCGGCCCTCGGCTTTCTCCCAGTTTTACATTTTGGTATTACAGTCTGTGTATCTGAGTTTGACACCCCTGCTCTAGAACGATTTCATACCGCATGCTTCAAAAATATTTTGAACAACAAAAACCAATTAAATAAACCCAGTTTGTTGTTGTATTCCCATCCTTGGCCCTGCAAAACATATTTGACACAAATGTTGCGTTTTGCTTTATTTGGAACCACCTTAATGAAGCGGAACGACACTTCAGTTTAGCACTGGAAAATGATTACTTTTTCTTTTTTTTTGTTGCTGATAGGATCGGAGCATTTGAGTCGGTTGCTGCAAATATTTTGAAGTTGGCTACCCAGTGCTAGTTTGTACATTACACTACTATCATTACTGTGGGTACACGAACGACTCACCCAGCTGCTCTTTGGTGCGTAAAGTGTTGAAGCAGGGCTCGGAGATGATCTGGCAGAACAGCTCCAGCAGCATGTTGTCGTGGGTGGTCTGCATGTCCGTCTGGTAGTAGATCTCGATGCCGCAGTTGTTGTGCACCTCGTTCCTCTGCTGGTAAACGTACCAGCCGCCTGGGAGGAGTAGACTGCGGTTATGTTTCAGCAATTACTGTGTCTGTCTGCACGCATGTGCACAGACACGCGTGCAGACGTACTGCTGCGGACTGAGAGCTGAAGAAAGGGGAGAAATCGTAAGAGCAAGCGATCGCTGGTCCATCACGCCGGCTGTTTTCGGACGGAACAGGGAACGGGGAACGGGGAACAGGGAACAGCACTTGGGTCGCGGAGCACTTCAGGCGCAGTGAGCGGACTCGGGAAGGATTTAGAAGTGAGAAAAAGGTTCAGACGGTCGCTCTGGAAATTGCAGCCATCGTGTCACAGAGACAAAGCGCTGTCTGCGCGCTTTAGACAAACGTCGCAGTGCATTTTCTGCGCGGGCGTCACGCTGTCACCGCGCTGTGCGCTGTCCTTCAGTCAACTCTGCCGGTGACAGACCGCACGCCAAAAGGAGAAGTAAACTTAGACCTGAATGTACAGTAGTGGAGGAAACGCTTTAGGACACACTTCAAATTTGACTCGATTCCAATCATTGTCAGAAACATTTGCCCGAGAATTTTATTGCGTGTGCTTCAAAAGGTTTGGCTGCATCGGAGGCACACAAACAGACGGGAAGTATTTTGTTGCTTGACGTTAATGAGACAAAATGAGAAAATTAAATCCTTGCAGTCTTGACTCTGAGTGAGTTGCGCGGGACGTCGTCTTCCTACAACATCCAGTCCTGAGCTCCACGCAACAGTGCACGTGCAGCATGTGGGTAAATGTTGGTGACTGCACTCAAACGAACTGCGCTGGTAGACACGAGACCGATTCTTCGCGCAATACAGTACATCGCAAACACACGAGGTGTCCAAACCTCCCCCCCGCAAAAAAAAAACAAACAAAAAAAACTTGTCATTCATTTCATTAAAAAAACAAGAAAACAAAAACTGTGCATGACCAAGACGAAGGTCTCTGCTACAAAACGGCCATGTTGTGTCTTTTGCAGCGGTTTCCACAGGGCCGCTGCTGTGTTCACATCCTCTGCAGCAGCCCTGCTCTGTGTCTGGAGCGGCAGGCTGGAGCCCGGCCTGGAAAATCCCCCCGCGAGACACACAGTGTGTCTCCGGGTGGCTTCGGCAGCGCGCCGGTTTTCCCTTCCCCTCACTGCTTTGAGTTTCCTAATGCGATCAGAAGGCCGCGCAGGTGCTCTGGCTCGCGTTGGTCTTTGAGCGAAAAGAGAAGGTGTTTGTGGCTGCGGCCCACTGACGTCAGTCTCCACTTGTTATGCTCCTCTTGGGGAGGCAGGACGTTCAAGTCCTTGCGAGAGCGGGGGAGCGTTGCATTCGGAGCTGGAGGAGGACGCTGGGGCACTCGTGTGTGTGTGTGTGTGTGCGTGTGCGCGGTACCTACCGTCTGGAACCTGAACCTCTCTGTAGCGAATCAGCTGACTGGGGAGGAGGGGCTTGGTGTGAGCGTGCTCGATCAGAGTGTCCTCCAACATCTGGATCATGCCCAGAACGGACTGGAGGGGGACAGAAAACACACCGTTATGCACGATGCCGTTTAGCTCCCCGTACAATTGGCCTCACACTCGCGTCCGTTATTTCTGCAGGAACAACTGGCCGACTGCATTCCCTAGAAGGGCTGGGGGGCATTTCCCCGACAGGCAGCGGTCTCTCGATGAGTCAAAGAACGCAGCTGCCGCCTCGTTCATCCCCCGGCTTCCGCACCCGCTGAATAATTTTCCTAAATATAATCTTCATTTCCAAAAGCAGCTCTCTTAGTTCCACTAGTTTTGAACAGAGCCGTGAACCCCTTCTGATTAACAAAGAGCAGCAGAAAAGATGAATTATTGGAAATTTACTTTAAATGTCTGCAAATAAACTCCCTGAAATTATAAAAAAACAAACAAAACAAAAGACAAAGGTGCCTGCGCTACTTTCACCGTCTCCACTTTTCAGAAGGTGTGTCCTAAACTCCCCTTATGCCGTTAGTCACAAAAGTCAGAGCCACCTTTGTTCCACCTTTCCAAACAAGTGGAAAATACACCACAGCATCAGTTTCAGTAGGGAGCTCAAACCAAACGACTGGGACCAACGGAAACTAGAAGACTGGGAAAAGAGGCTTAATATATTTTATACCTCATTTCATTCCTTTTTTTGGATTGCTAATCTTGGGAAGCCGCTGCACTTGAAGCGCTCTGAAAAGGAGTAGAATGTGCTCGCTTTGAAAAAAAAAGAATATATAATTCAATACTATCCAATCTTAAGAGATCAAAAAAAATGTCAGGGGATAAGTGTCCGACTGTTGAACTCTTTGGCTTGTCAGGAGGAACCTCATCCCAGACCTCTGCGATGATGATACATTCACCCATTGTTCAGTCAAATTCTTTATTATCCATCAGCGTCGATCTGGGCTGAGGCTGCACTGTGACTCTTGCAAAGAGAAGAAAGGAAACGAAAAACCCTGGACAACCACTCTACCCTCAACCGTATTGAAGAAGCTGCAGTGTTTAGAGTCGGAGAGGGCAGAACGGGACGAGAGCTCGGCTTTAATCAAAAAAGAAAAAAGAAAATTGCCAAGAGCCAGGTTTACAAACCTCCTTCGTGATGTTGCCATGGAGAAGGGCTTCAATGTGTAACCGGGACAATAGCTGAGGTATGAAGGCCTTGAGGCGTGGGAGAGTCACATCTGGAATTCAGATCACAGACAACAGCAGAATCAATCCATCAATCTCTCAGCGTTTAGCAAAAATAAAGTCACAAGAGAATGACGATTGGGGGTGGGGGGGGGAAAGCGCTTCCATTCAGAAAACGGGCAACAGAGGCCACATTTGATCAGCGGGTGAGCCGGAAACAACGCGCGCAGGCTCAGTGTGAGCTGGACAATCTGAATTCAAGCAATGTCTGACCCAGATTCAAGGATGAGCTACTACAGGGATAAAACACAAGCACACACACACACACAGACACACAGACACAGCCGGGACCCTGGACAGGTGACTGCGGGGGGGCGAGGGGCACTGATAGGGGAACATGCTGCGCTAATTGGAGGCCCCTGTGAGTTGCCAGCAGACTTTGACCGCGCGGGTTAATTGAGTCTCGTGTGAATCTGAGGATAGTCGGTGGAAAGCTCTGTGGTAAAAATATAACAGTTTGCCCTTCGGTTTTTAAGACTGTGGAAAGACCGCAGCGAGGAAGAGAGCGAGGGAGGGAGCGAGGGAGGGAGGGAGAAAGGGAGGGAGGGAGGCGTCTGCTGGGGGTGGGGACTTGGCATTCAGATGAAGATTTTAAGGGTGGAAAACTCTGGAGGGGGAGGAAAAGAAAAAGAGCTGGAGGCAGGAGTTAACGGGTAGCCATCCGCGCAGGGGGAAGTTAAAAAACATTAAAACCATCAACGTTTCCGACACCTAGACGCTCGGCAGCCTTCAGCTCCACTGGGCCTAATCACAAAGTTCCATTCGCTCGCATCCCATTGTAGTTTCAGCTTCTGTATTTCCAGCAGACTTTTGAGTGTGGAAAGAGGGATTAGCGGGCACAACGGCTGGGACTCTGAGACGCGAGTTGAGAGAGAGAGAGGGTGATTAGGAGTGAGAGGGCGGCCTCACCATCCAGAGCCTCGCGGAGCTCGTCTTTGGTCCAGGCAACCTCGGTCATTAGCAGGCGGAGGTAGTACATGGCGTGCTGGTGCGGCTGCTCGGCTCTGAAGTTATTCAAAGACCTCATGTACTGCGGGGAGAGGAGTTCGGAGCAGAGCGGGTCGGAATAATAAAGACGGAGGGGAACAAAAGGAAAAAAATAAAAATTGGAGTGGTTCTAAAAATACAGCGAGACAGCTCGGCAAACTGCATTGAGTCGGGTGGGCGGCCGGGCGGCGGGGCCGGAAACTCACCGCCTCCTTGATGATGTTGAAGCGCTTCTCGTCGATCTCGAACGTGGCCATCTTCTCGATGATCTTCTTCAGCAGGATGTGCTGCTTGTCGCTGTAGCCCTTGACGGACAGCTGCGGCAGGCAGAGCAAATGGGTCACGTGGTCGAAAAGGGAAAAATCAGGGGCGGCGTTAAGAGAAACCAACGGTTTGCTGCGTGAAAGTCCCATTTTTAGTGCGTTACTGATGTGATTAGTGCGCAGGGAATAAAGCAAGTCCACAGTCGACACAGTGTGGGATTTGGTGGGAATGCAGCGGGGGAAAAGTTTTTGTACACCTTTAAGATTTTTCTCAATCCTCAATTGTCCTTAAGTATTTGCCTGACGATCTATTTTGTGTTTCAAAAGGACACAAAGAGTTGCTGGATGTGTTGCGAGGGACGGCGCCTTGCTGAAACCTCCAGCTCTGAGCTGGACGGACAGTGCGCGTGCAGCATGCGAGTAAATGCTGGTGACTGCACCGAGATAAGCTGCACATGGAGACTTCACACTGATTCTCAGTACAATAAAGTAAATAAAGTTTTTTTTCCCCACCACTGTATATAATCAAAACTGGGGTGAACTGCAAGATCTGCAATTTAAAAACAGTGACACTTCTGACGTAAAGCGTCACTTAAGTGCCTCAGCCACACAAACGTGTCTAAATTTGTCCAAATGTGTGAATTTATCCAACGCGTCGCCCAAGAGCTTGTCCAGAATCCCGCAGCGGACGGCGATAGCCAATCAAGGGGGTTTATCATTGCTGATCGGCGTTTAAAAATAGAGACGTCAAGGTTATTTCAAGCCTCTGCTCTGCAAAGTCATGCACACCTCACAGCCCATCATGATTCAGCAAAGCCTCCGGCACGCAGCCCCCCTCCCTCAGCTGGTCCCCGCGGTGACACCGGCTACAGGTAATTGCCCCCCCGACGTCATTAACCTTGACAAAACACCCGAGCGGCCACAGCGATGCTCGTCGACACAAATCGCTGACGTGCACGCACGTCGCGCGGCCGAAAACACTCCCAGCAGGAAAAGGGCATGAAGTGATTTCCAAGGGATGCGATGACTCAGGAATGTAGGTGAGTGAGCGAGCGGAGTGAGTCAAGACGATGAAGGGTGCTCAGTGTTAAAGTTAGAAAGCTCAAAGCCAACGCAGTGAACCAGTTTCATCCACGAGGGAGGTGGGGGCCGGGTCTCGGGCGGAGCCACTGCCAACATGTTTTGGATGTTTGTATCAGCAGTCTCATCAAACAGGCAATCAGGACGCCTCCCGAATTAAACTGGAATAATGATGATGAAAGCAGATACCATGTTGTTCTTTTCATTCCTAAATGCAGCTGAACGGCCCCGCTGACTAACGGGAGAAGGAAGTAACAAAGTACAAAGACTTTACTCGAGTATTTACTTTTCCGACGACTTTTTACTGTTACTCCCCGCATTAGCACACAAATATCTCTACTTTCTACTTCTTACATTGGGAAATACACTCGGTACACTTTTGTGTTTAAAAGTGTTAAAAAGAACGCAAAAAAATTCTAGCAAAATCCAAAGTGATTCACTGATTGTTAATAGTTGTTTTACACAAGTGTAAGTACAGAATGTATTTCTGGCAGCCCCGGCCAAAGTGCTGTCGCCAGCTTTGCTGACTTAGGCAACCGGTGGTCATTATTCACCGAGTCTGCTCGAGGCTTTCAATAGATGAAAACCAAAATAAAAAGCTATTTGACTGAATGATGAGATGAAAAGTAATGCCAAACTGAGATCTGAAAAGATTTCTAAGAGACTAAATGAGCGAGTCAAATGACACATGGAAATTTAAAGGCTCATTTGAATAATTCAAGTCAAAAAATGTGTTTATACGTCTCATGGAGCCGTGAGTATTTTCAGCTGAAGAAGAAACCAAAAACGTACGACACTTTGCAACCATGCTGAGACGCCGCGTAGACATGCAGATGCAACTGATTAAGTGTTCACTTTTTCTCATTCTGTGCCTTTAATGTGAAAAAAGAGGCAACATCTGGACATTTTTGAACCTCCTCTCTACTTTATCACTTCTATTCGAAACATCTGCGCTCGCCCGGCTGTTTCTCTCCAAAGAAAGGCCTTGAAAGGACTCGACTTTGCCACGGTGGCATATTGACTCTGTGTTAGCGGCGAACGCGGCAGCAGCGGCATCAAGCAGGGATTTGTGCAAATCCTCCCCCCAAAAAACCCGAGCAGCCTCCACATTCTGCCAGTGCCTCTCGGCAAAGCCCTCTGTGGCGTCCCCGCTCCCCCCACCCCCTGCCCAGACTTCAAACGGCTTTACTTACGAGGATGGCATTCATCCCCGAGGCTATGCCATACACCAGCCCGGCCAGGCGGGCTGCATATGCATACTCTTTCAAATCATCCTTCAGTAACCTGAGTAACAAGTAGGTCATGTTGCAGTGCAGGGGGTCTGTGTATAGGTAGCGACTGATGAAAGGGAAGAAAACAAAAAGAGAGAAAACAAAGAAACACTGTACATGTGCATGTTGGGAATGAGTTCATGTGCACGGACGAAACAACGCGGGTATGGGAAGAATGATGAGGAGGAGGAGTATGTATATGCAGCCTTGTGACCAGCTTTTTCACCCCACTGCGACTGTCTCTGTTCTCAGCGAGCGGCGATTGGACAAGCTCAACGACGAGGGACGATAAGTGCGTCTGATTCGTAGAGCGGTCTGAATGAAGGGTAAAGCAAAAGAGCTTCAAAGCAAAAGGGTTTGGTGAGGAAGGGAAAGTGTGATGCGGACAGACAAAGTGAGACCAGCAGTGTCGGTTGATTGTTCTTTTGGTTTTTAATTTCCCTCCTCATATCAAACTCCTCGCAAAAAGTGAGGGACTTTCTGATGAAGTCTCAGAATGCACCTAAAATGCACCACAGCCCGTACTGGTGAACTTCATCGGACCTTCTCGAAACGTTTGAATGCAAATTTCCAAATGCTCAATGTTTCAGCGCTTGTCGCCGAACCTGTTGTTCTTCAATAAGGTAACTAAAAAATACTAACAAAAAATAAACCAAAGCGTCCGATCCATCAATATTGTTTGGTTTTAAACAATTATTATTTTTCCACTTGAAGGACCTCCATGAATGATATAACGTCACTACAGTGTGAGCTTCTTACATAGACAATTCACTGATTTCGCATGAAAATTCAATACCTAACCTTTCGTGAGTAGTAAGTTTAGGTTGCATTTACCACT
Organism: Nelusetta ayraudi; assembly: GCF_046127955.1. Classification (NCBI taxonomy): domain Eukaryota; kingdom Metazoa; phylum Chordata; class Actinopteri; order Tetraodontiformes; family Monacanthidae; genus Nelusetta; species Nelusetta ayraudi. Next base: position 543,200 of record NW_027466172.1, read on the forward strand.
GCTAATAAAACTGTTAAAAAACAATAAAGACATTGAAGACAAACAACTGAGGCCTGGCTGAGCCTCACTCTGTCTGCGGATGATAAAGGTTGGAGACGTGAGGTCTGGGATGCGGAGTAAAGGGACACTACAGGGGGGGAAGGGGGAGGAATGGATACTTACATACATCCCATAGACGGTATTTTGGAGGTCATAGTTCAAGCCGGCTAGCTCGGCTGCATATGCATACTCGTTGAGGGAGTCCTTGAGGAGCTCCAGGTATAAATATGCCATGTTACAATGCAACGGGTCCACATACGCAAACGGGCTGCAGAGAAAATGGCAGTCGTCAGACAAAGGATTACATACACAGAACAGAGCGTTGCGATACCGATCCCTGTCCTGTTGCACATGCTTTCAGTATGTGGACCAGAGAGATTATTTACAACTGATGTTTTATACACGTCCAAGCCCTTTTAATTCCTGCTTCTATGGATCGCGTGTTTAGAGCAAAGGACTCCTCCTCGACGAAAACGACACCGGGAAAAAATATACAAGTCGCGCTTACAAATAATTTGCAACAACCTCTCACAATCCTCGCCGGTCAACGCCACATGTTTTTTTTTAGCAAAGACTGTTTTCTTGAGAAATGGGAAGAACTTCAAGTTACGTGGAGTGCTGTGATGCTATAAGGTAGCCTCACTTATTTTTAGCTCTGTTCTCTGCCTTAAGACATCAGGAAGGTATTTGACAGAGTTTGTTGCCGATATCATAAAAAAAGTCCAGCTTCTGACGCTGAGCTAGCGGAGCGGAGTCAAAGTTTCCACACAAAGGTTCACCATTGGCCACGCACCTGAAGAACTCGAAGTTCAGGCAAGCTTTGGGCAGGAAGAACTTGTCGTCCTGCTTGAACCACACCTTGCTCATGGCCGTGTCCTGGAAGAAATGAGTTACAGTTTGTGTGTCGGTATTCTCTCCGAGTGCAAAGCCAAGCGCTTGAGGAAAAGCACACTTCAGTATCACAGTGCGAGAAAGTTGTCTGCGCTTTGAAACAATATATTTTTATACATGTAAACAGATTACTAAATCTATAAATGGAAATCTAGCATGACAGAAGGAGGGGGAAGCAAATTGCATCAGCAAGAATGAAATGAAAGGAAGACAGAAGGCAGAGCATAGTACCACAATGTTCACTGTCGATGGATAGAATGAAAAATATATTTGAGAGGCAGCACTTGTTTGCCAGAGTGTAGAAACGAATGAAAACACCAAAGACAAAACCAGGGAGGCCAGACTGAGACAGGCTGAAGTTGTGCAGATGAGGGACAATGAATATATCAAAAGGGAGGATGCGGGGGTTGGAACTGGCAGGCAGGAGGCCAAGGGGAAGAGCAGAGAGGAGATGTAATGGATGCAGTGAAAGAGGACATGAAGGTAGCTGGTGTGAGAGCAGAGGATGATGAGGGGTAGCGTTAGATGGAGAAAGATGATTGGCTGTGGCTGCGATTCTCTGATCCCGACACACTGGCAACATCTGTACTTCAAATCCCACCCAGAATGCCTCATTACCACATGAAAGAGTCATAAAAGTCTAACGGAACGTAGCGTCAGGTAAGGAACGTCCAGGGACGACACTCGGGACGCTCGAGCTGCGTGCGAACGCCACTTGCCTTGATCAGAGTGGGGATGGAGGGAGAGTCTTTCTCCAGGGGGTAGATCTCGAAGTTGGTCGGGATGAACTCGTTCTTCATGGGCAGCTTGAACTTGCCGTTGAGGTCGGCGCTCGCCCATTTCTGAAACGCAGGCGCGCCGGTCAGCGGGAGGAAGTCGGTTTGAATTGTTTCTTTCTAGCCTGCCACACTGTCGCTGGTTCACCTCCAGGGTTTCGGCGGCGATGGCCTCCTGTTTGTACTGCGTGCCGTACCACTCCTCCGACTTGTTGGTTTGCCCTTCGAATGACTTGGACACGACCGCGACTCTGGACAATAAGAGGGGGGAGACAGCCGCGTAAGGTTACACACACACAATTTGTTTTTTTAAATATATCACTGTTTGTTAATTGTTGAACGCCGACCTTGGGTGCCTTGAAAGGCGCCTTATAAATTAAATGTATTATTATCATCGTCATCATCAATCACAAACATACACAGTGTCAGGGCTGTTTAAGTGCTCCCCCCACTGATAACCACTCCACAAGATGAGACATGAGCACTCTGGATTGATGCATCTGGATCAGGCTGGAGGTGGCGGGTGTCTGTTCACGCATCTGCCTCCTGCTGATGAGGCGTGTTTAGAATTCTCCTGCACGTCTCCACTGGGGGCGGGGGGTGGGGGGTGGGGGGAGTTTATATTCAAGATGGCCGGACGACCAGATGGGGAAAAAATCCAAAAGCGTCTCGCCTTGTAACAAAGTCATCGCACTCGCTGCCAATTGCTCGTGCACTGAGCTCATCACGATTGAAGTAGCACTGGCTAACAAAAAAAAACCCCAAAAAACCCCAAGCTGTAATAGCTACTTCAGTAAAGACTGGCGTGCAAACTGCCAGGGTCAGCCAACGGGTGCATGCAATCTCCTTCTTGGTAAGCATTAAGGAATTGACGAGCTAGAAGTCTGCACTTTTTGATGGACACCAGCATCATTCCCTTAATGAGGAAGTACAACGAGCGCAGGACAGAAGACGAGGTGTTTGCAGAAATCTCAGCAGTTTCACGCCTTCGACGTGAGACAGCTGCCAAACAAGGCAGGAATAAAGCACAGGTTTTCAACGAGCGAAACATAAAGCTGCTCTCGTCTGAAATGAGCGACTGAACCGCTTCGACTTCAAAAAGAACGGCTGAAATTCCCCTCCAAGGGTTACCGACGTTCCCTTAGCAGCCACAAGTCGGCCGTCTCTACACCATCGAAACATCTTAAACCCGTTTTAACGCTAACCACTTTTGGCGGGATGCTTAATTGGATTAGAATTGACAGTGTACGACAAGTTGGTCGGGATGCGTTTTTATGTGGGCCACAATTGTTTGTGTGCACGTCCTCTGGGAAAACACGGCCGGGGCTGCCAAATCAGAGAGCAAAATTTGGTAATGTATTCATGAGCACAGGGGTTGGAATCCTGCAAAATAAACAGAACCCTGGAGGCTAAACAGAAATAATCAAATCTGGAAAAGCTGTCTGGCATCCATTTTTTAAGGCGGCAAGATTGAAAGGCAGTTTTGTCCAAATATTAAAAAACGGGCCAAATGCACAGCTGGTGGACGAGGGAAATATCTAGCGGCATGAATCGTAGTCCAGCAGATAGTTATATATTTCAGCTACCAGTCCTGGTGAAAAAAAACAAAGCTAAAATGCAACAACAAACACACAACAGTTTGTTTCCCCCCCCAACATCTTGCATCTATTAAATTGCACAGAATGCCACTAAAAAAAGCAAACTGGTTATTTCTGAACAATAATCTGGTCTCAAAGATTACCATTACCCACACAGCAGTTACTCACTATACTGACCAAATTACTTGAACAATAGTGTTAACCTTTGTTTCATTACACAGGTTGTTTACCCTAACATTATTACTATTTTTTTCAATTGTAAACGTTAGGTAGCAAAAATTTAACCAAAATGCTGGGTTGCACCGCGACGGTTAGCTCGTCAAGGTTAGCATTGTTAAAGGACGAGTGGAGCTGGTTGAAAAGCTTCAGTTTCCTTCCTGTACTGACCGGACAAATTCTGGCCTCAGCTTGTCCAGCACCATCTCGATCAGATCCGGCCTGAAGTCCTCCAAAAGGTACTCGGCAGCTAAAACCTCCTCCAGGGGGTAATACTGAAACAGGCAAAACAGAAAGCCGCGTTAGCGTGCTTGAGGTGGTTCAATAAAGACCATGTAAAAGCACGTCAGATAAAGACTTAATATCAAAAATGTTCAAATGAATTTCTTCCCAATGTTTCCTACAGGTTTCACCAGCGCCAACCTAAGTGAGCCGAGAAGCATTCAACGTCACGGCTCGTTATTTTCCAATTAGGAGTTTAACACTGGAATCCAAAAACCTAAAAAAATTAGGGTTGAATATTCATAATCAGGTCAATGACGCTTGCAGTCACAAACCAGCAATTCAGTGCATGAGGCACAATTTTTTTTTTTGCCTGCGCTTCAGAAATGAACCGAGTCCTCTAAAAGAGATGTCGACAGCGCCGAGCCCGATTCTGACAGCAGGTACAGAGATGACGAGACCGAGCGCGTCTCCCTGGAAACAGGCGGCGGAGTCGGAGGCCGGACGTACGTGGAGCAAACCAGCCACTTTGGACGTGTAACCACGGGGCCGCTCCTTGTCCTTAAACCTGAAAGCCACCTTGTTTAAATCCTACAGAGACACAACGATAAAAAAAAAATGTTTTATTGCGTGACAAAATGCAGAGACATGAAACCATAAAACAAAAAATTCCAATAAAACATGCACACCGAGTTAGAATCTGCATCTAGAACAGGGAGACTTTAGTGGCATTATTCTCTCTAAGACATTAAAAGGGAGACAGAATTGTGGACAGAATTGTGGTAAAATATGGTGGGTTTAAATTTACAATCTATCATTAAATCGTCTGCTCTCAATGTCCATATGGCTCTCGTCATTCATCAGAACTAACATCAGACTAAACATCGAGTTCGACCAAAACCTCTGTTGACATTGATAATAATAATAATAATAATAATGATAATAATGATAATAATAACCTTGCACTCATCAAACACCCACTCCTGGGGCCCCTCGGTCCGCAGCTTCTGGATGTACTGGAACATGTGGAAGATGATGTCCTCGACGTGCACTGCAGGGAAATAACACAGACAGACAACCGCAGACGTTTACAGAGGGCCTCTCAGCGAATACAATTAGAGTTTTAAGTTTTCATATACACGCTTAAATCTAATGACAGCTACAATCACGCAAAAAAGAGCAAATGTCGAGCGTGTAGAGGCAGTGGTTCCTACTTACAGAGACCCTCCTCAGTCAGGTCAACGTTGATGATGAAGAACATGAAGCCACGAGCTCCCTCTTTCTGCCCACCGACAAGCGTGTTCACCCAGCCTTTGGAATAAATACAGATAGGCAGAATTATCTACTATTGAGCAAGATCTGATTTTGAGAAGGAAAATACAAGCTGGGAATAAGCAATTCTTAGATACTATGTGTTTTCAAAAGTATTTCATCAAAAGCTTGAATGGACGGCAGAAAGTGTTCATGTTTCCCTCTGACATTTCAAATTAGAAGCAGTGCGATAGTTTGTTTACTTTTCAGTTTGAAGCCAACGTCCTACCTTTAGATTTCAGCTCAGATAATAAACTTCCGGGCCCTTCGTGACCGATCAGATGACCCAGGTAATGTCCTGGGTTAGATTTGTAGTATTTCTGGAGATCTGGGATGGGGAAAGTCACGTAGAGGTTCCGAATATCTTTAATAGGCACCACCTTGTAAAATTGCTGCGAGGAAAAAACAAAGGAACAGAGGAATTGCTGTATTAGAGAGGTTTGCATCTGACGGGTGCGAAGAAACAAACTGACGGCAAAAAATAAAAGCAAAGGGGTATAATACGAGATACCTTGAAAAGTACTTGCAACATTGATGTATATTATTTGTCAACTTAATTTCTAAATCTACTGATCGCTGATAAGACGTTCACTCACTCTGAGATGCTCTTCCTGAAAAGGGTGTTCTGGGAATTCTGGGATAGGGACATTTTTATTTTCCACTTCTCCAAACAGCTTCACCACCATGGAGGTCAACTCATCCAGTGATTCTAAGGAACAAAAAAAAAGTTGAAAGAAAAGAGCAACATGCAAAATTTATTACAGAGTTCACGAATACTACAGAGTGAGTATTCGTGAACATGAAGAGTTTTGCCGTTTTGTTTTTTTTATACCACAAAAGAAGCACAAGAATTCTTCACTACAAGATGTCGATAGCAACAGAAGGAGAAATGGGGGCGACTTATATACGTTTTAAAAACAGTCACATAAAGTCTTACCTCGTCCTATCACACATAGTCCCATTAGGTTGGAAGAATAGTATGTGGAATGAAACTGTAGGAGCTCCTCACGAACGTCGATGCCGTCTTGCGAAGGCCTCGTCTCCAGGGTCAGTTTGTTACCTTTAAAAGAAAACACATGAATCGCAGGAACGCTTTAAATGTGCCGTTCTTTCCTTTTACAGTTATTGAAAACCCTTTTATTGTCCTGTTGTTGCACTGCAATGTAGGCCAGCTTGAAAATTAATAAGGCGTAAAACTGCACCATCACGGTGAGTTTAACCATTGGTTTATGACAGCCCTGTCGAAAGGTGTGACCAGGATGTAGAATTGGAAAACCGCTGTTACAGATCACATGACCCACCAATGAAGCAAACCAGGTCGCGGCAGGTGGAGGGTTTCGTTTTGTAAGGACATAAACAGGAAAACAAAAGGCACCAGCTTTGGGATTAGGACATTCATTCACATCACGTGACATTCAGGCCCGTCTGATACTCCCGGACGTCGCTGGAAAATTGAGGTATAATTCAATAGTGCCACCAGGTGGCTAATTTGAGTTTACAGTTATTCCAAATCTGTTTCACGCTGATCCGAGATTCAGAAAACAGAGGAGGCTCCTTCATTTCCTTCATTTTTAGACAATGTGTCAATGATAAAACAGACAGAACAAGGTCAGATGCTGTTTCAGAGAGCGCCAGCAGCAATTAGAGTTTTTCTACCTGTTCCAAATTTACTGAAGGGGTGGCTAGGGTTCCCAGTGGCCTTCTCCAGCTGAAAGAGTCTCCAGGCATCATTCATCAGGTTCTTCTCGTGCTCAGAGTCCACGGCATTCACCTCCCTGTCTTTGCAGCTCTCGTCAAACAGCGGGCACAGAAAAAACTGGGCAAACCTGCAAAAACGACAATAATGGGGATTTTTGAAAGACCACTGGACTGTTGTAATCAGCTCTTCAACAACTTTCCGCTGGAGTAAACTGGCGCCGCTGGGCGTGGATGAGCTGCGCAGGGTCGGAGGCCACAACAAAGAGGACAAGATGAAAACTATTTACATGAATGGGATGCAATCGTTGGGAGCAACTGCCATGCAAATCAGGCAGACAGAAAGATTTTGCTTTTAAAAACACAGCGGCAGGTGCTGCTCAGCAGGTTCTTCAACTCACTGCAATTTTGACCAACTTTGAAACAACAATGAAAACACAAGTAAATCATTCAATACACCTATAATTAGTTTAATTTAACAGAAATCTGCATCCAGGAGGACTGGAAAAATCAACAAGTTAATAGTTTAAAGTTTTTATTCATTTCTCTGTCAAAGCAACTCAAGAGCATATCTTGTACTGTTCCTTCCTATCACCCGAGTCCAGATGGTTGGCACAATTTACGGGTGCTGGGGAACAATTAGCTGATAACGCACAAACAGCTGCATGCGACATAATAATTCATTCATGAGAAGGTAAGGTTATCCCGGTGGGTTAGATTCTAATGCAAACTGTCTGTCCTCGCTGAACCACCACAGCTGACACATTCTCACCCTGACTCTGAGGGGGGCAGGGAGGGGGGGGGTGGCTGAGACAGCACAGTGAGGTCGAGGCGGATAACGCATGATAGAAACACAACCAAAGAACTCAAATGGAGACAGATAAAAAATTCACTGGCTAAAGAGCAACCCAATCAGGACCATGTTTTTTTTGGGTTGTTTGAGAGAAGGGGGCTTATTTAGTAATCGCGACCATCACACAGAAGGGGGTGTGGCCAAGCCGACAGGTTTACAGTGACACTGTCAACATCACCTGATGCGAAGGGCCAAAGTGATGGTCAAAACAGTGTCAACAGTGTGCAACGTCTCAACTCGTTGTCAAATCGTGCGAGGAGGGGGAGATCAAACAAATGAATAAAGCCTCAAACACCACAAAACAATAAATGACATTTAAGCACATTGCTTTGAATTTCACGCAAGATGTAGAGGAACTGAATTTTATTTTAAGGGCTGAACTACAGATTTTGTATCCTATACTTTGTAGATCTTAGACTGTTTGGTTTTAGAAAAAGCTGCCTATGCTTAAGCAAAGCATCTGGTCTTTCCAAAGTGACTGTGTCAGCGTTGTTGTGATGACCCTATTAAGTAAAATAAACAAAAAGACGGATTCCTCATCACAGGAAAGGAGGGTACCTGTCGAGCGCTCCTTCCAAGTGCTCGTGGGAGACGTCGAAGTAATAGTTGGTGTGCTCCCCACTGGTGAAGGCGTTGGAGCTGCCAGCGTGTTCGCTGAGGTACTGGCTGTATTCGTTCTCCTTTGGGTACTTCTCCGTTCCGAGGAACAGCATGTGCTCACAGAAGTGTGCCAGGCCAGAGATGTTTCCTGGGTCTGATAAAGAACCTAAGCAGAAGAAGAATAATGATATAAAAAAAAAATGCACATATTATGACAACAATAACAAGGATCATCAATAAATCAGAGTTCAGATCTAAAATAATCTTCTGAAAAGGGAGGCTGCCTCAACAGGAAAGACGACACTCAGAGAGTCAGTCCATTTTTTCTAAGTTTTTCCTTTGACTTGAAAACAACAGCATGAAGCAAATTCAATTTTTAAGGCAGTTGAGAAAGACGCAAGCCATTTTTAAAGTCCAGGTGTGCATTACATGAATCCACATTTTCCGGGCAACACACAATCCTTCTACATAGAGACACTGGTTCTTTCCCAATCATACCCACTTTAATGATTCCAATGTTATAATTGATTTCAATTCAGTTGCTTTTTTTAACATACACTTTGGCCTTCCAGATTTAATCTGTACCACAAGTAAACAAAAGAAGGGCAATTTGTACAATGCACGGTTACTCCAGCCTAAAATCCAAAACCCAATTGGTGTACTTTGACCATTATAAAGTGAAGTGAAACCACAAGTAAAGATTCTTTGTGTGAAAGGTTATAACGGAGAAGATTTAGAAACAAACAGACAAGAGCAAGACAGAAAGTTTTATTTTAAAGAGGACCGTGTTTGAGTGCAAAGCAATTTGTTTCAGCTTTTTTCCCCTCGGTGTGGAAAAAGAAATACTGAATAAATGTGACCGTATTGGTGATTAAAGAGAGTCCGGGATGCTGTGAACTACTTTGACAATTACCTATATGAACATCCAAAGCAGCTGAGGATTTATCTGTTGTTGGGTCACTGATGAGCATTGCCTTCAAGCCATTGGTAAACTCCAGTCCTCTGTACACCCGTTTGTCCTCAGGAGAGCGGATGATGTCACTCACCACCCTTCTCACAGCTGTGTCGGTCATTTTGAGTAAGGAGGACGACACCAGCCTGTATCGAGTGAAAAAAAAGAAACACTTAAAGTCAAGAATGTTTTATTCCAAGATCCTAAATGTTAGAAGTGATTCCTTCCTGATAATGGTCAGAATATTCTATGCTGCTACAATGAATAACATTTAAGCTGTACGTGGACAGTTTTCACACAGTCTTTTTTCTTAACAGGGCTTTCTCAATGAGTAACAAAATAAATATATATATATATTTTTGACATCTTTCAATTTGATAACAAAAATAATTTCATTCAGACGGTGCAAAGAGTTAATCCTCAAATTCCCGTTACATCAAAACAAAACGAACCGTAAACACATTATTCTAGAACTAGAGGGGTTGCCAATTCAAAGCTATGAACTTAATACAACGTATACTGTGGGTCTGGCTATGGTGGAGTTCCTAAATCTGCCCAAGTGACAGTTTACCTGCAGATTATTTGAATCCACCTTTAAAAACAACGCGACGTCTAAGATGAACATGTATTTATTTGTTTGAAGACCTACAGTACCAATAAAGCAAAATCAAATAGTTCTCCATTTCTCTTTGACAGTTCATTCAAATGTAGCGAATGTAAACCAGTTAATCTGAACGAAAACTCGAAAATACATCAATTGCTTATAAATAATTGTACCGAAATACGACCGTAGCGGTCTAAGCAATAAAAACCTTTACAGAGGGGCTATGGAATAATCTAAAATCAAGCACTTAAGCTTACTGAACTAGCATAACCGCTAAAGTTCAAGGTGCCAAAAATCAAGTACATCAAATCAGCTGATAAGTTGGAAGTATGCTATTTTGGTTCAACACTGTTCACTGTTGATTAATCAATGTAAGAGTTTAGAAATCACACGGCGCTGCCACCTTGAGTAGCAGCAAAGCTAATAGTTCCAGTCTAGCAAGAAAGCTTAACTAAGGTTAACGAACCGGCTTTAAGGGCCCGGCTTGTTAGCTGGCTAGCATGGTGCTTTGTTTCAGATAAAAAATTAAAAAACAAAACAAAAAACCGGCACGATTATTCAACAAGAAGCTGGGATATTTACCAGATAACTCGTACCTAAACTGTTGGTTAAAAAAGAAACCGCTCCCCGTTGCCTGTAGATATCTTGTAAAATGGGCCGTTCGGTTAATGCTCTTAAACATACTTTGTACCCATCGAAAACAAACCTGGGCTTTTACTGCGCCATATTTCCGTAGGCAAAACTATCGAATACAGAACAGAGTTCCTGTCTCGGGTTTACTTATTTCATGAAACTATTTAAAAATAAATGTTGTAATAACACATAGCTCTGGCTCACAACAGTGTACTCAAATTGACCTTACGATTGTAGATTGATCTGTAAATTTCTGAAAATAAGCCGATCGATTTTGCTATTGATTGAGATTCCTTTCGCGTGACGTTTTTTTTTTTTTTTTTTTTAAATACACTTTATTTAAAATTGGTAGTTGACATACATGCCAGTTGCAAAAATAATAGCAATGTTCTTATATTGATGTAACTTTGAAAGTTAAATTCAAGATCAATATTATGTAGGAGAATATACATAAATGAGGTAAAATATTGGGGAAAAGAAATATAGACCATATGTTTCTGGCACGTTCTTTCGTTTTGTTTTTTTGTTTTTTCATTTGTTTCGTTTCGTTTCGTTTTTGCTGGGTATTCTTATAATGAACAAATAAAGCACAATATATGAAGAAGGAGGGCTATCAATAGAACGCAATCAAACTGCGCCACCAGGTGTTTAAACGCCACAGAGCAGCCACATCCTAAGAACTAGGTAGAGAGCTCAGTTCAGCTCATTTGGGTTCTATCTTAATCCAGTAAATGTAATTATCCAGAGACTAGGACATTCTGTATGGTCAAAATATTCAAAAATAACTATCAGAATGGGCTACCACACGAATAAATTGTATGTGTTATGAGAAAAACAACAACAACAACAACAACAACAAACATTCTTTTTGGAGTCCGTTTTTCCGTCGTGCTGCAACAATAATATCCCTGCGGAGCAGACAGCACGGTGCATGGTGTCACATTGCAACTGCTACATTCCACTTGTGGAGAGAGGTAAACTCGGATCATCTCCACACAAAACATCAGCACACTCATGTTGATTACATCAGATGTACTTTAACAGCACGAGCTTGCATGTTAAATAAGACAAACCATGATATGCATCGACGTAGTTAAGGATGCACGAGTCAGTAGTACACAGCACTTGGTGTATGCAGATTTTTTCACATTCTCCCCTCAACATAAGGTCTAATCTTATAAAAGTGTTTTCTACTCCTCTGATTGAGAACGCAACCTGTCATCCTACGTGAAACCACAGATATTAATTTGCTCCACCCGTATTGATACAAGAACCTGTCTACTGAGTCACTGTGTTGCAGTCAGCCAGCCACAGTAAACAACTTTTTGTCGTGTTGTTCTTGTGTTACAAGAAATATTTACGAAATAATTCTAGTTCAACACAATTTTTCACTTTCAAAAAAGCTTTTCCGTAATTTTACTAAGTCAAACCTCTAAAATGTTATTGAACTTAATTACATCCACAATCTACATAAAGTCCATTTGTTAATGTTTTTATTTATTCATTTATTTGATCTTGTTGACATTCTTTGGATCTTTGGTTCTTTGTCCTCTTGGCTATTGTGACCACCACATTTAGATTTGTGGATTAATATGTGTTGTACACTTGTGATGGAACAATTTAGACATCCTAATCCAGTTGTCCATTGTCGTGTGACTGTTCTTTATAAGAAATGTAAGCCTATTTCCCTCCTTCAATTCCTCCCATGATATCAGCTTTGTTTGCATTTAAACAGGCCCAGGTTTCACACAGACTGAGTATGAATAAATTAAGAGACTATATTGTAATTATTAGGCTAAAAGTGTCATTTTATAACACTACTTCTGTGCAAAAAGCCTAGATCAGTAGTTTGCATTGTTAATAATTTGCCTGATGGGGTTTTCTATGTCAATTTTTCAGATGGCTTTGAATTAATATAATTCACCCTTTGTTTGGATAGCTTTGTGCTCACCTCTCTTCCCATTACATGAGGTTGAACCACTAAAAAATATTTTTTTCATCTTCACCCAGATTTGGAACAAAGTCAGCTCAGTAGTCCAGGGACAATAATCCAGTGATTGCCAGGGATCCAAAATTATATAAAATACAATTAGTGGGTAAAGAAACGAATTGTAAACTCTAAATTGTCTGTAGGTGGTAGGAGGCTCCAGCAGACCCCCGTGACCCTGAGTTCAGGAAGAAGATGGTATTGGAATTGGATAGATGAATGGGCTAAAGGAAAGTGGTTCAGCTGTCCCCAAATTTATTCCAAGAGGTTTGGCTGCACTTTCATAAATTTTCCACAAGATGGAGACAACCATCACAAAAGAAGCTTGACTCTTCGAAACTGTCAATGAAATCGCGATTTAAAATAAATTCAGGTGCACGCCAGCGTGAAGATTCAGCAACTTTAAACTTTAGAGAGGCAGATTGTTTTCAGAGGAATCATTTAAGTATGGCGACTCCTCCACCACACAAACTGCCTTTGCTCAGTTAACCTTGCTCAGCCCGCCAGTGCACCTGACCTGTGTTTTGAAACTGCTCTGCTATCGCAACATTGTTTGCTTTGAACGGAGCTGATCTTGAAATGACATTCAAGTCGTGTGCTCCTCCTCTTTTAAGGTTTTTTACCGTCGCCAGTAGTGCACCGGTGTTCACAAGGGAGCGCACAGGGAGCCAGTCCAACAGCAATTCATCAGCACAATGGAGGAATCAACTGATAGATCGAACAGAAGAGTGGTAGCTGTAGTTGGTGGTGGTTTGGTAAGGAGTTAATGATTAATATATGGCTCTGTACCACTTTGTTTCAAATGTCTCGGCTAAGTAATCAGATGCACTCTGCTCCCACAAGTGAATGTGTTCTTCAAAGCCATTGCTTGTGTAATCTTCAATCATGAATTTTGCATGCAGGAAAATGTGATTTCCACTTTGAAGGGCAATAAATTGAGAAATAAGCATTCAAAAGGTTTAGTGTGTTCTGGAAATGTCTACTGTCAGTGTTGTATTGTTCTGACCAATTTACACATTACACTGCAAGCAAAACTTCCCTGATCTGGCACTCACCCTTCAGGTTGGGGCACTGAACGCCTGCTTCTTGGCCAAAAGAGGCTTTAATGTGGACGTGTTTGAAGCTCGGGAAGGTAGATACCGATCTCTCTTTACGAGTCACACTGCCTCTTCCTTTTCATGCATTGAGACTTTGAGTACAACTAGACACCAAAAGCATCTCTCAATCTTGGGCTGTAACACTTTCCTTTTGTCTTTAGATATCCGGAAAGCCAAAGTAGTGAAAGGCAGAAGCATCAACCTGGCTTTGTCACACAGGGGTCGGCAAGCACTGAAGCATATTGGGATGGAGGAGAAGGTAAGCATGGATATTGTCAGACTTACTTATCCAAAGGAAGTAAACGACTCTTTACCAGTTATCTCAACCAGTCAAACAATATGAAAGGAAATGGGTGCAGTTTTGCAGGTATCTCATTTTCCCTACCATTTTTCTATTTAACACACTCGTCCAAGCGGGTTGCTTCAGGTAGATTGCTCAATTTACCAGACTTTGGGCCACTGACTGTCCACTGCTGTCTCTTAGCTCACAGCCCACTCAATAAGCTTCTCCTGGCAACTGAGGTCAGCATTCTTTCCTGCCTGTCCACATACACGCTACACTGGTCGCGTTATGTGTGCCTGGGAACTCAGCATCAGAGCCCTTTCTTTACACTTGCATGACTTTTCAGCCTGATGGAGCAAGTGCACTCATGCACTGGTTGACCTTGTGCACTCTTGAACGTGTTACTGCCAGACGGGACAAAAAGAAAAAGAAAAAAAAAGACAAGAGCAAAGAACCTGTGCAGTATGTGGCTTCATATCCCATAACCCTACTGTTTTAATTGAATTATTCTGTTCGCAGATTGTCTCCCAGGGAATCCCCATGCATGCGAGAATGATCCATTCGTTGAATGGGAAACAGTCACCGATCCCCTATGGAAAGAAAGGCCAGGTAAAGCTACTCAATCAATGTCAGGATGTCATGCAACAATAATTGTTCCCACAGTGTTTTATGATTCTTCTAATATGTTGTTTGCCTAACCTTCCATATAAGGTCTGTCTGGGTAGAAAGAAATGTGAACTATAAGGACCAATATTTATGGATCTCTCATAAAAAGATAGCTCTAGCCCAAAGAGTTAAACTCCAAAGATCAAGTAATACTTCAATCCCTCATCAGATTTGTTTTATGAACCCCATTGATTGATAAAGAACAATCATTTATTAGTTGAACTGAATGCCACGTCACAGTCCAATATATGTAAAGAGGTTGGAGCCGCAAATTCAGAGATGTTCACATTGGATAACTGATGGCTATCATTACTTATCACGCCCAGTGACGAACACTGACGTGAAGCTACCAGAGGTGACTTTCCTGAAATATTACAATAAAAATCTTCATTTGTCTCTTCTTCTTCCAGTATATCCTGTCTGTAGACAGAGCCAATTTAAACAAAGAGCTGCTTGCAGGTGAGAACATTAACAATTGTTTGTCTTCCTTTAAAAAAAAAAACCCAAAACCAATACATGCCAATTAGACATAAAAGCAGCCACCTTCGGGAGAGGGAAGTACGGCAAAACCCAAATTGTATGCAGCTCTATTTAACGATGAAAGTGAAAAGTGAATTGCATGAGGCTGTCCATCACTCTGACAGGTAAATGTTTGTGCTGGAACAGATGATCCCTCTGTGAATTCTCTGTTATTTACAGACTAATTCTGTCTTGTTCTGTGTCTGTGTCCCTGTTTGATACAATAGTCACACACAGAGATGTGATCAGGACGTTTGAGAGTCACGCACCCCATTCCATTATAACATCTGCGTCGAAGGAGAAACCTTATGGGCATCTTATGGGGATTTTCTTTTTTAATGTCTTCAATGACGTTGATGGCGCGTCCTTGCAGCAAGAGTTATTGTGTTGTTTTTCTGTCTGTCTCTCCTAATCTTGTGAATGTTCACCTTGAAACCTCGCAGACTTAAGTTTTGGAGCTTGCTCATATAACTGTTATTGTGCAAAACAAACAGTTATATGTAATAACTGGAACACAGACATGGGGTTTCTGTTTTTTTTTTAGTTAACCTGAATGAACTTGCAAACTTTACTTATACAGAGGTAGTAGTAGGATTTTTTATATGTGCCCCTCACCAGTTTTATTTCAGGGCTAGTAAAAAAACAACAACAAGATTTTCCAGCAGTTTATTTAATCCTAACTAACACATAAAAACAGCAACATCAAAATTAGTGCTAAATTAAACACAACGATCAAGATATAAAATTACATTTAAAGTCAATGTCAAGGAAACTTTGTTTCCTTCAAGTTGCAATTTGATTCACTGTCAGCTGTGAGTAAAAAAGACACAACAAGAACACGTCACTAACGTAAGGGTAGCACTCCTTTTTTTTAATTTTTTTTTTTTAACTCAGGCTCAAAGAGTTATGTTAAAAATGATAACGCATACTAGCTCATTAAGTCATTTTCGGAGGAGTTGCTAAGGAGTGACACCATGACCGGATTATTTGCACATTTAACAATACGCTCACAGCCACTAACTCTTTGTGTCACCTTCATTTGCCTGTTCCCTTCAGGGGTTGCAACTGCAAATCAGCTACCAAATTAAAGTCTGTCCTCTGTCCCCTCCTCTTCACTAACACCATCCAACTTCACGTCCTCTTTCACTTCATCCATAAATCTCCTCTGTGGTTCTTTGCCACCCATTATTTGTGTATAGGACAAGTGAAAGAGGGAGGGTGCGATGCCCCGAGAACAGCAAAGGGAATATAAAAGACAGACGATGAAGATGATATAAGGAATTCAAATAAAGTACAGTATAGATTAATAAATAAATAGAGTATCACTGACAAAAAATAATTTCTTCTAAAAAATATTGGAAAAATAGACACACCTCAAGACTCTGCAGATAGTCTCTGTTTTTTTTTTCTTTTGCTATTTCTGCTTGAGTTTGATAAGATTCTTTGTGCTTGCTGAAAAGGACACTGACTGTGAGGATGTTTGCTGTTATCAGGGCCAAACCAGACTCCTGAAATGAACACAGTGATGTAGAAAGATTTTTGAAAAGCCATTGTTAAATGTTCCAAATCGTCACTGTTCTCAGACCCAGACAAACTGCACCAGCCGGCTGCTCCGTAGTGTTTGCTCCTGAGAAACATGTTGAGCAGCAGATGCTGCTTTGTCTGCTGGCAGGCTGTTGATGCTATTCCTTTTATACTAATTTAACAAGCTACAAGTTGTGTGTGTATATATATATATATATATATATATATATATATATATATATATATATATATATATATATATATATATATATATATATATATATATGTATATATATATATATATATATGTATGTCGTAACCTCGTTTGAGATAAGCTCATTTTGCAACATGTCACTCCAACAGCGGCAGATGCATATCCACACATGAGGCTGAACTTTGACCACAAACTGCAGGACTGGAACGCTGAAACGGGAGAAATGAACTTTGTCAGGTAAACAGTTTTGTTCAGGTTACTGATCTTTCCCGTTTGAAGTCTTACATTTTCGCGCTTGCACGCATGCACGCATGCACGCATGCACACATGCACACAATCTTCTCCACGAGGAGAACTAGCTTGCTTGATTCACCAACACGCTTTGCATCCTATATGTAACTATGTGCTTATTTTTGCACACTGAACTGTGAGAGAACTGTCTAAGCACATCGGCTTCGAAGGATAAGTTTGTCGACTTTTAACATGTCCTTGAGGGGAATGTGGTACAATTTACAACGCAGTCAAACCCAGTGAGTCATCTGCAGGTCCATTAAAGTTGTGCACATCAGTGTGCCTATGCGCCGGGTTCCACACACAACTTGCAAATTCCATCACAGAGTTGGTAATTGAATTCAGGCTTATCTTCAGTGTACAAAAAGTCGATTTGATGTATGTGCCTGCCAGTCCAAAGTGCCTCAACTTTGAAGTGTTCGCTGCTTTGTATGTACTGTTATTTTCTAAAGGTAATAAACATGTCGCTGCACTCAAATTAAATTAACTGCAGCTTTATCGAGCATAATTTGCGGTAGCTCGCATGATTCCAAAAGGCTGTAGCGGCATGCACTGATTACATCCAGGACGCACAGCCCCTCTAGCCTGCAATTGAACTGTGACAGCTCACATTTGCTCCCTCCAGCTTGTATAATTAAAAAAACACGGAGCTCCTTATGCTACAATGGGATGCTGTTTCCCTTCAATAGTCGCCAGGAAATGCTGAGCCATAGCCGTCAGCAAGACAGAGATGCACTGACTTCTTTTTTATTTATAGCCTGACCTGGTAATAGAAGTGTCATAGATTGTCACACACCATAATTTGACAGAAAAAAAAAAATCTTGATTTATTAAAAAAGACATGATGACACGATTAATAAAAAAATAACAGATATTGTTATTCTTAATACAAAAGACTTTCACTGTTCACGATTACATACTGAGCCATGGCTTTTAATTTTCTTATAAAGTCAATGGTTTGCTGATTTTAATTAATAAAATATGGAATCAGCAAATATTTGATGTCGTTGGTTGGGAATATTCCCCCCCAAACTATTATTTGATTCATTAATCATTTGCAATGCAGTGTTTCTTAAGGTGTGCAAGTGAACTACCAATCATTCTAAGTTCAAATATGTTAAAAACAAGTTATCCAAACATGTACAAGAATACAAGCAAGACGTTTACAATAATCTGTACTTCCATATTGTGATGACAAGACAGATAGATGAAGGCACTTGTCATTTGTGCTGGGGCAAGGATAAGCAATGTTGTACAAACCATTCGTGCAATATTTGCCATTGAGTCCAACGTATTATTTGTGTCGATCAGTTCACCGAGCCAGCATGTAGCTCACAAAAGCCCTTCCATTTAACACTCACATCATGGATCAAGTTTTCCTGTGACGAAATCAGAAACTTTTATATTTCTGCAAAGACTTACACATAAGCCCGTTGCCTTGATCACCAAAAGTCCAAAAGCCAAAACACTTTGATTTTAGTGAACCTACCATGCATGATGAAACATCCAAGCATGAGAATGAAAACGGAACGTCGTAGCAGTCTGTTCAAATTAGCCCGCGGCTAATAGCGCGCGGCCTCTGACTTTGCCCCTTTTTCTCAAACATTCACAGAAGATCGTTTTGGAAACTTCACTCTTAGCCTTTACTCTTAAAACAGTGACATGACGCATCCATGTCTCCAATGAATGAAAGTGTTTGAGAATGGAGTTGTGCAGTGAGTGTTAAGACGAACGTCCCCTTCCAGGGCAGACGGGTTGAATCAGGAGATCAAGGCTGATCTGATCGTCGGCTGCGATGGGGCGTTCTCCGCCATACGAAAGCAATTCCTCCGCCGCAGTCGCTTCAACTACAGCCAGACCTACATCCCCCATGGCTACATGGAGCTGACCATGCCCCCCATCAATGGAGAGGTCAGTTCCTAAAACATTTATTGAAATCATTGTTGTCATTTCCCTTATGTTGAACGTTTTTTTTTATTTTTTCCGCTGCTGTGCGCAGTTCGCCATGAAGCCTAATTATCTCCACATCTGGCCACGAAACGCATTCATGATGATCGCGCTGCCCAACTTGGTGAGTTTGAAATTGTGTTGCCCTTTCCTCTTTTGCTTTTGTGTTTTGGCAAACACAAAAGCACAAACGCCTACAGAGAATCCCAGGCCATGATTGACCTCTGGGGGCGTCCTCATCGAGTTAATTAGCCTTGTTTGCCAACGCTTCAATGCGAGAAGAGGCTTTGTCAATGGGAGTCTTGCTTTCGCTCAGGCAGATGTGACCTCCTCATCATCCCTCTTGCCGTCCCGTTTCCTTCTCTCCTCTGTCCCTCATAATCCCGCCGTGCATTTATCCGCATGACACTTTTTTTGCTGACCAAATGGAAGCAGGTGACTGTCAGACACGTCCTCGCTTACCGACTCCGAGGGATCGGCGTTGGGTCCTGCGAGATGCGAAACCCAAACGCATCCTTGCCACCGTGGATGCCATGGAAACAAGAGAGGGTGCTAAAAGATCCTCAGGGAGGACGCGGCAACGCTGATGGATCGCACCTGCTCAGATCGGCACAAAATGGCACACTCCCCTCTTGCCCCCATTGCACTTTCATCCATCACCGCCTTTCAGGCGTAGTTTGAACACGAGCTGAGGATGGTTGCTTCCACTATGAGCTTATGAGGGAGGTTTTCCAAGCCACTGCAGCAATATGATCGGTATTTACCTCGATTAGCAGTGGTGTGACCGACACAGCACAGGACATAGCATGTCTGAGAGGATGCTCCTTCTTAAGCCCTAGCATTTATTCTCGGCACGCGGAGCAAATCTGTTATAAATGAATCAGACATTTTTTTTTGTGGCCATTTGGACTGCATGTATTTTTTTTTGTCCTTGTGAGTAAATGATGCTAGAAAAATATTGGCAGACTCATCACAGGCTCAGAGACAGTGAGCCGCTTCCTCAATGTGAGCGCACGTAAACGTTCAGATCTTCCAAATGTTGGCTGTTCACAGGGCATTTCTACAAGTCAGAACCAAAGAACTGCTTCAATACTTACCGCATGCTACAGTGTGGTTATTATCTTTGTATTATTTTATAGAGGGAACTGATTATTGAATAAATAAACAAATACAGTAAATAGTAATTCATCATACATGGGAGACAACGAATGAGACACTAAAGTGAAAGTGCTTTTACCGAGTTGTTCTGACACTTGTCTTTGGCTTTCGGTGTCCTCTGCAGGACAAGACTTTCACGTGCACCCTCTTCATGCCCTTTGAGGAGTTTGAGAAGATCACCACCGGAGATCAAGTCATAGAGTTTTTCCAGCAGTACTTCCCCGATGCCATACCGCTAATAGGGGCGTAAGTGGCTTTCTCACCTCCGCTCTCCTCTCACTTTCTTCCCCTCCCCGCTGTCTGTCAGTCTTCCCCGTGCTCCTGCCCCGCCTTTATCTCCTCATCCGGCCTGCTCAGTCACCCTTAGAAACGCTTTGATTTCTCATCGTCCTGCTGACTCGAGGACGTTCATTATCTGTGATGTGTGAAATTGCGGTCTCTTTGTGCACCCTGCTTTAAGTTCGAGGTGAAGAATATGCTGGAGACAGCATAGCATTGCACAGCAAGTCAAGGCAGAAGTCCTCAGGCTTGCTTCCTGTCTAACGTCGGCTTTATATTTAAAAAAAAAAAAAGGACCCCAGAAAACCTCTGGTCAGTTGTTTAACTTTGCCGGGCACAAATAAGTTTTATTAGCTTACTCAGAGCTGACAGACGCTTTTTTTTGTGCACAGCTTAGCCTGCTGTGTGTGAAAATATGCAACTGTCAAAACAGATATCTCAAAGCGAACTTGTAATTGGTATTTTTCCACTTGTGCCTCGCAGGGAAGCTCTCAAGAGGGATTACTTCCGACTGCCTGGGCAGGCCATGGTGTCTGTCAAGTGCTCCCCGTATCACATTGGCGACAAATGTGTCCTTATGGGCGACGCGGCCCACGCCGTCGTGCCTTTTTACGGGCAGGGGATGAACGCCGTGAGTAAGAACGAAGAGCAAAGAAGGGGAAAAAATCCATCTGAGAGCATCAAGTGTGGAGTCATTCATTCGTTCGTTCATTCATGCTTTGCAGGGCTTTGAGGATTGCCTCGTGTTTGATGAAATAATGGAGCAGTTCAATGAGGATTTCAGTAAGTAACCTCGCAGGGTATTTTAAAAGTGGGTTTGCATAAGGAATTTGTCACTGAGTTAGTTTTGGTCGGTTAGAAATTTAGAAACAGAACCATATTTCTGAAACCACAAGCATGAGACAAATAGAGGACACGCTGTTGTACCCACAGCAATCTTGTCAGCAGTCTGGCAAACACGGCTGAGAGGCTCTCTCTCTCGAGAGAAAGTATTATATATATATAGAAAGTATTAGTGTCATCAAATGGTTCATACTCAGTGTATGTTTGAACCAATATTGATTTCTATTTTATAGAGTTATTTTCTTTAAAAAAAATTTGCTGAATCATTATTTTGTGACCACCAAACTCAATGTTAAGCCAAGCTTTCACTAGAAAAGAGCCTTGCTTTGCCATGCTTCAAGTCCCTTCTAGTGAGCAATGATGAAAAGAAAAATGGGAGTGCTTGAAAACAAACAAACAACCTCTTTCTTTCCATTAAGGTGCTGTGCTGCCCGAGTACACCAGAGTGCGAGTTCCAGATGACCATGCCATTGCCGACCTGGCCATGTACAACTACATTGAAGTACTGCTCATTTCATTTGTCTGTTTAAATCTGTATCTCAACTTCAGTGGAGCGCCGTCTTAAAAACGTTGTACATACGTGACCCTCGTCTAAAGAGTGTCGATGCAATTGGAAGTGGAGAGTGCCAAAAAAAAATTAAGTGAATAGGTGAAGTGATGTCTGAAATTTGAAGCGCAAAGGTGAAAAAAAAACAAACAACATAGCAAGTTCTCTGAAGCAGAAAGAATTCGTCCCAAATTTGAATTTGTTTCCATGTAATAGGTCTATGGGATTCATTATATCCTCATATATTGCAAATATTTCTTTGTTTTTTGTTTTTTTCCAGCTAACATGTTTAAGTGGAATCCTCAGCCCTCCTCAGAGGTGCCCCCTGGTGGCGTAGTTTGTTTCCGTGTAATGCACAAATTTCGCCTCCTTCAGGATGTGACAATCACTGGGACTTTAACTTCAACATCAACCTCATTTAGAAGAAAGTCACCTATCAGTTCTGCCTATGTCATCTCTGATTAGCTGCAGACAAAATGAATTCCTTGTTATTAATTCTGAGTCGGACAGCAGTCCAGTAATTAGTCTTATGGATCCTAAAACCTCCCTCCCTTCCGCTGCATTTTTAATAGAAATGATAAATATAGATTACAAATGGTTCCTTTGGCTTCGCAGATGCGGGCCCACGTCAACTCCAAATGGTTCCTCTTCAGGAAACATGTGGACAACCTCCTCCATTTCCTCATGCCAAGAGCTATCATCCCGCTGTACACGATGGTGCGAGTCACACGAGACCAGAGATTTCCACTGCACATTGGTCTGCGTGTCACAAGAAAACTGTGAACTGTGTGCTCCTGTTCTTGACTCTTCCCAGGTTACTTTCACCAGGACTCGGTACCACGATGCTGTGAAGCGCTGGCACTGGCAAGACAAAGTGAGACATAGCCCCTGTAACCCCTTCCACCTTATCTCCCCTGCATGAATTACATGCTTTTCTGGGTTACTTCACCCCTCCGAAGAGTTGTTATTTGTGACTCTTTTGAAGTCACGCTCCAATGATCAGCCCCTGAGTTTGACATGCAGATGCGCCTCTCGCCGGGTAAATGACCCCCCGCCTTTTAATAAAACCTGAGTTATTCTGCTGCAAATGCAGCTCTTTAACCTCGCAACAACGTCTTTGTGATGCTCCGGATGAGCTGGGAAGTCCTTGGCATTGTGCTGAACTTTTCCGACGTGACCCGCGGCGGTGGCTTTTGCGCTAATGGTCCGCACTCAGAGGCACTGTTGGCTTTTTCACAGCCTCTCCCTTGCAAATTGATTAAATCTGCAGGGATGTCCAGGCAAAGGGCAAAACGACCTCTACTCTGTCGAGAAACAGCACAGCCAGCGCTGTCGAATAATTCACAACCAACAATAGCGCCAGACCGACGTGGAGAAAAGCAGGCAGGTTGTATAGTGGTGAACCTCAGTAGTCCTTTGTCTTAATGTGGTAAATGACATTAGACACTGAGGTTTAACACCAAACTATACAATGCTAGGTTTTAATCTCCATTCAAATTCCATACTCTCTCTCTCTACTAACTGTACTAACTTTATAGTGGCCTCTTTAGCCCTAAAACTCTCTGACTCACCAAGGGACATAACGTGTTTTACTTTTAAATATTCCCTTAGATCAGGTTCAGTTGGCCGCCAAGTACGTAGTAACATACTTGTTACGTATTAAAGAGAGCCCAACTCCACAATTATAGTTATTAATTCTAGCAATATATATGCATAGGTTTATCAATTCTGATATGAATTAGGTACTAAAAAATAAAGCGCTACGCCTCGAGTGAATCTTCCTGGTGTGTCTGGATGGCATAAAACATTTCTGCTCTTCAAACGTTGCACATTTGGAGACATGTAAGAAGATTAGCATTAAGTGGATGGTTGAGGTGGAAAATAAGCTTTAGGTCAGTTTTGTCGAGTTAATATTTTATGAGGAAAGAAGTGCTGACACCGTAAACGATCGAGTCCATTAATAAAATATGTGTCCGTGCTTAGAAACTTAAGCCGCGGCTTTTGTTGAATTTAATGCTGGACACCTAATTGCGAATGTTCTGTGTTTAAGTAATTCTCCTGACCAGCTATTTTAGTTTTGCATCAATTAAAATCGTTAAAGTGAAGTTCCATGTGCTGTTTATCTAACTTAAAAAAAAAAAAAAAGATGTGACGTTTTGAGAAAGAAGAACTGAATCCCTTTACAGAGGTTGTTTTTTGTTGTTTTTATCCAGGTGATAAACCGTTGCCTGTTCGTTGGCACTACTGGAGCTGTTTTAGGAGGATCCTACTTCCTCGCTAAAAACCCTCCTGACGTAAGCAGGTTCATCGGCCATGCCGAGAAAATGTGGACCCGGTTTACAGCATTCAGGACCGCGTGAAGTCTGAATGCATCTGGCTGACAAGTGAGAAGGCTGCAGCGTCAGAGAGCAGAAAGAAGTGAGAGGGTTCATGTGCTTGATTAAAATTTGATTGAATCCTCGGTGGCGGCTCTGAGAGGCTCAGGCAAATGAATGTACTACTATAATAATTGACCTGCATTATACCAGTCGCAGTGATTTATGATTGCAATTAATTAGTGTTTAGCTTGTCTGGGTCCAACGATAATTCTTCCCGTCAGACGTGATTATTTCAATACCATCGCCATCATCATTACGTGAACATTTAGTGTAGAAATAACTGAAGTGGCAATTTACTCTTACTCCATGAAGTGAGCCATTACCTGTATACAAGCTAATGTGAACTTAAGTGTGCCTGGAATATGAATTTAACAAATTGATTTAAAAAAAAATAACTGTGTAAGCAAAAAGTTAGAAAAACAAATGTGACAAACCACAAATGTGACCTGTTTATACATTGTACAAACTTTACATGCCATACAAACAACTATTTGAAAGCTGCTCACTGCCAGCAACCCTATTGGATGGGTGACCTCTTTGTCCACATACACGCTGACTTTCACTGCTGCGTTTATTTATTTTAAACATATTCTGAAAGTTATCTGTAACTTATCCATATGACCGTTTGTTACTGTTGGTATTGTAATGGTTGTAATGTATCCATTGTTACTTCTTATTGTCATTCTGAATTTTAAATTACAACTTCAATCAACTAAAAAGGTCCTGAGTACTTGTGATCAAAGAAGGATGTCAAGTTAGTTGATAAGTACAGGCTACACAGTTTGTGGGAGTCTTTGGCCTCCAGAGCTCAGTGGTCACATGTTGTCACAGTACCTCCTACCTTTTGTTCTCCTGAGCACTATATTACCCTATTAAACATGAAACCACATGAATTCAGCTGTTTTTTTATGACTGGGGAATGGGCTACAATGAGCCAGCAGGCTGTGCAAAGGTCAAACACACGCTGCTCATGGCACTTCTAAAGCTAAATGTTTAACATGCTATATTAACTTTGTTTGAACACTCAAAGCCGTCAACAGCAAAAGAGACGGATGTTTTCACTTGCACAGACAGCTTAGCTTATTTCTAATTCGGCTCATTTCAATATTATATTATGTTATATTAGTCAATGCCCAAATTCACACATGGCATTAACCTTGTCACAGCAATATCGTTTTAGACTCGACTAGATTCAGACTTGAAGTTAGTCTTCATATCGCAACAGCGTCTTGTACTCGTGGAAACAACTACCGCAAACTACTCTTAAAAGCAGAAGAGAGGGATGACAAAGAAGTGGAAGAAGCTACAGCGAGCCCCGTTGCTGCTAATAAGATAAGCATGGCTGCTTCGGTGGCAGCGGTTTCATCATGGGTGGACGGTTTTCCCCAGCTAGAAGAAACACAAAGAGCGGCACAGGCGGCTTTGCTACGGTGTAAAAAAGATTTTCTCACTTCCCACCCAACACGAAACATAAAAATGTGATGGGTGTTCATTGAGGAATGTGATAGAGCGAAGGTTCAACCAGTTGCCACTGACTTCAGTTTTCTCAGACAACTTCTATGGGCTTTTCACCTGCAGGACAGTGAAATAACTTTAAAAGATTCCATCCTGTGACACAGATACGCTTTTGCCTGTATTTTTTGTTGCTAGTCTAACTGCAATTCTGGCAGACTCAATTAAGAGGCGTGTGAATGATCACAGAAAACAAGCGTCTTAAACTGTTATTTTAGCTCAGCTGTGCCAAAACACAGCAGTCGCTCACACATCCTTTGTGAATATGCATTTTAATCAGCCGAATCCATCCATCACATCTATTCATAGCTGACAGCCCAGGAGGTAACGGGGAGGAACGAGGGGCTGCTTGAACACGCCGGGGTCCCAGCCTCCTCTGCTCTTATCTAATTACACTCTTCTGGTCCTCATACATATAAATCCGCCAAATGTAATTTCACAGCGACTGCCTTGTGCCACACAGGATATTTAGATCACACTGAGATTAAGCACACAAGCCACAAGGATTAAAAAAGGATCGTTCTTTTATTGAATCCTTACAGAATAATGCCAGTTTGTGTGCTATGCTTTATGGCGAACGGGCTAAGGCTTATGTTCCTCCTTATACATTTGCAGTTGGGTACCAACCAAACAATCTGTTGTCAGCTCTTTGTCCAGGCTCAGGTTCATTACACTGCTGCTATCTAAACCAGGAATGGGCAAACTTTTTGACTCGGGGGGTGGGGGGGGGGGGCAAAGAAGAGCTGGAGCAGCAGCAGATAGATGGAGTGTTTTGGTGATCCACCTCATAGGGGGAAACAAGATATCATGGGACATGTAGAAAACATGTGCATATCGATTGAAAACGAACAAAAGGAAAGTTGCAACAAAAAGTGACTCTTAAAACACTGAAAATAAGATGAACGAAACACAGCTTTTTGTCGAGTACGAACAGTGACTGCTAATTAAAAGTAATATAGAGTTATGATATGCTTCAGGAGCTCATCATCATCACTTTGGCATAAAACTGAAACATTAATAAGGCTTATCTATATAATTCTAAGTTCGGCGGGCCAGATTAGAAAGCTTAACAGGCCACAATATGGCCCCCGGGCCGTAGTTTGCCCATGCCTGATCTAAACACTCAAGACAGTTCTGCATAATGTCTCTTATTACAGCATGGCATGTTTAACAAATAAGTGTGGGTTAATTTTTTTTTTTTTTTTAAAGACAAAAACATTACTAATTCATGGAAATACATCACAAACAACTTTATAAACTTTCATGTTACCTGCTGGGACAAAAACATTGTCAGGAAATAGGTTGACGTCTGGTGTTGACATTATTCTATTTACAGGAAGTCTGAAACAACTCTGTAACTGCGTGTGGATGCAGGAACCCGGGAAGTCGGATTGCACTGATTCATTTATGTTGTGAATTTACTAACTACTTATAGGTCACTTGTTATGTCACACATTGAGAAAATAAAATAATTGGGGTGCTTTATATTAGGCCCCATCCTGTCCCCCCCCAAAAAAAATTAAGGGTATGCGTCAAACCAATCAGGAACACCAAAAGAAATTGAAAAACATGGAACTGTTTTGTCAGACACGCTGAATCTCCCACTGCTGATAAGTTCTTTGTAAGAACGATACAACTCTGATGAATATTAACTTTACAATAATAAATTAAGGCAAAATAAATAAATAAATAAATGAATAAAGGGCGGTGGAATGATCATTGGGCGGCACAATGGTGCAGTGTTTCGCAGTGTTGCCTCACAGCAAGGAGGTTGCAGGTTTGATCCCCAGTAATGTGGAGTGCCGAGTTTGCCTCCCTGTGTTTCC
The DNA here is from genome assembly GCF_046127955.1 of Nelusetta ayraudi. Taxonomy (NCBI): domain Eukaryota; kingdom Metazoa; phylum Chordata; class Actinopteri; order Tetraodontiformes; family Monacanthidae; genus Nelusetta; species Nelusetta ayraudi. The sequence goes on from NW_027466172.1 coordinate 570,661, forward strand.
TCCCAGAGTCCATACACATGCACGTGAGGCGGACTGGGAACTGTAAACTGGCCGTCGGAGTGAGTGTGAGTGCAAGTTGTTGGAAGTCTTTCTATGTGGCCCTGCAAAAAAACTGTGGACTTGTCCAGGGTGCCTTTGCCCAAAGGCTGCTGCAATAGGTTCCAGCACCCCCACGATCCTGAGTGCAGGAGAAGCGGTCAGAAAAAATGGATGGGTGGATGGATGGATGGATGAAATGACTATCAAAATGAACAAAAATGACCTGATCAATACTTGTTGGTCAGAGATAAAATAATCTGTGTACTCTTAAGTGAAACCTTGTCAACCAACACTGCGAGGGAGCTCGGACAGAGTGATTTTAATTTGAGATTGCACATCAGTTCCTGAGGCATACTGAGAAGTGGGGAGGGAAGAGTTCAGTTTGAGGTGAATCACACCGGCCTGACTTGTATGACATTGACCTCCGAGGAATTGCCCGCCTTGGAGGCCACGTCCAGGTGGTGGAAGTTGTCGCTGGTGATGATGAAGACGATGGACGAGGAGCTGAAGGTCACCTTCTTCTTGGGTCTGTTGCTGGCGCTGCACGACCTGGTCATGACGATGGGTCGGATCGGGCGCTCCACCTTGGTGAGCGGGCGCTCTTTGAGGCTGCGCTGCAGCCAGGTGATGCGAGAGCAGAGCAGCTGCAGCAAACACCGGCGGAACTGGAGGAGCAACGAGCAGAGGGAAAGGAATAAGAGCTAGGACATGCTTACTTTACACTAATTAAAACAATGAGGTGAAACGTTAGTCTCAATTGCACATAAAACTACTACCAAAATAACTAGGTGTGTGAATTCTGTTTACCAATATGTGATAAGAATTCATCTAAATGGAAACAAACAACAACCTGCACCTTCTGTCTTTCTGTCTGAACTGAACTCGAGCAGCACATGAGAACAAGCATCACCCTGAACTGAACTGCTATTGAGTTTTTTTTTCTATCGCTCCATATTAAATTCTGTATCCATCAGTGGGCAGTGGAGAGAAGCGTAAAAAAAAAAAAAAAAAAATCGACGCAACAGAGGAGGAAGTCAGAAGTCAGAAATCTGTGGCCAGACAAGTAATGTGATTCAGACAGCGGGGCGGAGAAGTGATGTATGAACAGTTTAAAATGTACAAAGAACAAGAACCTGGCTCTGAAAGTGCACACCTTTACAGATACTTGGTTATCGATGCCACATTTGTGACATTAAACAAGAAAAAAGGAAGTTAAAATGTGGGTAGATACAGTAGAAATAAAAAATAAATACACAAAAACATAAAAAAAAAAAAACCCATGGCAGACAACCACTGTCTTCTAACAGGAACCAAGTGTGAAAATGAATCAGTGTGGGGGACTTTGTGTGCCAACATAAAAAAAAAGGCTCTGGCCATTAATGTGGTGAAGACGTGCTTCTCATCACCAAAGCGCGCCGGCTCCCATGTTGTGTGCAACCTTGAATCTTCAGCTGTTTTGCCTTCCTCTCCCCTATGTGCATTTGTTCCATCTGGGATTTAAGCCTGTACAAGCTCCGTCACGTCCTGCACACAATCTAAAAATAACACTGCTTTTCAGTCACTGGTGTCAACCGATCTCAATCAGCGCTGCTTCCTCTTCTCTTTATAGCCGTACCTTTCAAGATTTTGATTCTGGGAAAAAAACAAAAAAAAACAAAAACAAAAACCTGCTCATCAGTTTGGCTTAAAATTTCTCTGGATTGCATAACCTATAAGCTTTCTTCATCGAAAATGAGACAAGAGAAGTGACTGCCTGAGAAACCAGTGTATATAGACAATATTCCAATTTATGTGCCAGCATTACAGGTAATAAATGTTATGAAAGTTGAAAATGAAACTGCAGTGACAAAAGAGAGGTTTTGGCCAAGGCTGCATCCATCAAAAGTATTGAAATAAAACAAGCACCAATGTCCAACGCCTTTGAACACAGTTTTGAAATGCACTTTTCAATTTGAGCTCCAAAGAAGCTTACCTTTCTGCTCATGAAGACGTAGATAAGGGGGTTGTAGGCAGTACTGGACTTGGCAAAGAATGACGGGATAATGGCCACTGTTGGGGAGACCATGCTCTGCCTGCCAAAGGCCTCCACCATGGACACGATGGCGTAAGGCGTCCAACACAACAGGAAGCAGGATATCATGAGGAAAAACATCACAGCGACCTTCTTCTCATAGCGCAGGATCTTGATGATCTGAACTGTCTGGAGGTCCTGGATGGAGCGCAACTGCAAGAAAGGAGAGAGAGGGACTCTATTTTAGAAGCCACACCGGTTCACGTTTGGTTCACGTTCATATGTTCATATTACACCTGACAAGTCCGAAGGAATGTTACAATGGATTAAGTCCAACATGGCCGCCTGGGGAAGAACTTCCGTTTATTTGTGTATTTCTGTGTTTGAAGAAGTTTGAAGGAGCGTCATGCCTGTTTGAATATAATTTCGCATTTTAATTGGCAATAAAGAGATGTGAGCAAAGTATTTTGGGAGGTAAATTGGCCATAAACGTGTTTTAATATCATTATAATATAATCATACAGCCCATGGAAACAGCTCCTCAAATCCCTGGTTGCCTTCTTAATTGTGCGTACCAGTGCAATTCCTCTTTATGGCCACAAAGTTCTGCGGGCCATAAACAAAGCGCATCAGGAATGAGTTGTCTCAGATTTGTTTGAAGTTAATACTTCCACAGATGACAGAAAAATCTTTTACAGGAAAAGGGCAACACCTAAAATCTGCAGCGTGTACTGTGAGAGCTGAAGACTTTTACTGCGGAAAGAAGAGTATTGTGTTGTTAATACAAAGAAGCGCAGGTTGGGGAGAACACACGAAGAGACACTGTACTACTAAATGGTTGGATTTTGTGACATTGCGTCTACTCTCCTACGGGAAGAATCTTTAAAGCAAAGTCTCTGCGATAGCACCGTAACAGCGTGCTGCAAAAATGCAACAAAGCAAAACATTTGAACGCAAGGTGACAAGTCAGCCAAGTGGGATGGTGACCTTGTCAGTGCAGACACAGATACACATTCAGTCTCTTTTTCTGGTCTGATGCGTCATCCGCACAACCTTGGTGGTGGATAAAACTCTGACTGACAACATAAACAAACGTTCTAATCTTCAGGAAACTGCATGTCATAATGGAATGTATGGAAATGATCCGAACCCCCAACCAGACGGCCTACGACGGATAATTGAGATGCTGTGAGCCTCTATTGTTATTCATGAATTCACAAGGCCTGTTTTTTTTTTTTTTATTATTATTATTATTATTTGTGTTCCCCTGTGCTTTACACAGTCATTTCCCACGTAAACGTTCTGCTGCTTCAGTTCTTCGCATGTCGCAGTAAGAGTTTTGTTTGCCAAAGTAGACCACCTGTTTGTGTTGAGGCATAATATTCAGACTAATATACTGAAATTAGACTTGTGTGCTTTGAAGATTTTCATAGCATCTCCCAGTGCACTGAGATGTGCAATGAGCTCCCACTTGGCTTCCCTCTAAAGGTGTTTTTTTTGGGAGTTGTGTGGCGCTCCAGTGTTGGGGCTTTGAAGACGTTGCAGCTCACACTTTGCCGTAAGGGAGAGAGAAAAAAAAAAACGCTTAAAACCAAAGTGTGATTAACACAGACATCTGGTTAATCCTACTGGGACATTGTTGTTTTTCTCACATGTGCCCTGCGTTAAGACTTTGAGAGCCACCTGCTCGACGGCGCGGCGCAAAAAGATGAGTGACGCAGAAACAAATCGTCTATAAAGTTCTCTGAAAGGGAGAAAACAGTGGCAGGCACTTCGTTAACAGCTCTGAAACTTTTATTTTAACTGTGACTCAGCTTGTCCGGCTGGTCATCAGTTTTTTTTTTTTTTAAAAGGATCTTGGGAAAAATAATGAACCCCAACTTGTGAAGGATGTCTGTCAGTAAAGTGCTGCAGCAACAACTTCTACCATCATATCAAGGTCACTGTCCAAGGTTGACTTACAAGTCAGCCTTCACACGCTGATCAGTTGGAATGAACCCAACCGACTTCGTCATTAAATGATCCAAATTTGGCTCCTAACACGAAGGAAGCCTAATTTTTGCTACCAGTTGCAGGTCAGTTCTATTTACCAATGATCTTTAGGGCCGGGCAGGCAATCCCTCAACGACACTATTGACTTCCTCAAACTCTCCGTGGCTAATTGGGCTTGAATCAACTGTTACTGACGGACTACTCCTAGACTCTGGACACACGATTCCCTTTTTAGCCTGCTATTGGCTGTGTCATGTGGCTCTTTCAGAAAGCCAATGGAAGCTTTTCTGTGTTTTTATCCTTATTTCTTTTATATGTACTTGCAGCAGTTTTATTTGTATTTATTGTATTCCCCTACATTTTTTTTGGAAAGTGCAATGTGACTGCTTTTTGGAGGTTCTACACAAGTACTATTAACAGGTGGAAAGGTTCAGCACTATTGGCACAATGAACGCAGGTTGAGGTAAATGCAATGGGACAACCGCAGCATACCAAATGCTCACCCATTGAAAGTCTGAAATATTGCATGCTTATTATGGTACGTGCTGCATCTGACATCCAATAAGTCACTCAGCAGATGGGTGTGGTTTTTAAATGCACTGGAAAGATTTGACAAAACAAAGGATCCGTACACAGGAAATTGTCTTTTGCCACGATTGCTGGGTTCACAGAGCGGCTGATCTTCCAATTATCATATGCTCAAAACCCCAAGCTAAATTAAAATACTTAGTATAAGCACCTCATTTGGACTAAATTGAGCAAAGAAAATGTATTAAATATCTACCAGTGACCGAGGGAGAGTTTAAGCTTCATAAATAGCAAAGTGTGTTCTGTACTAATGTTTTTGCTGGTTTTTGTGAAAGTTCATTCTTTTCACAAAGAATGAAATGTGACACAGAAGAATGTGAAGACTCTTTTTTTCTTCTTGCAACTGTCATTTTCAAATATGTCATATTTATTGGCATGTACCTTAATGTGTGCGCGTGTGTTTTTTTTAAGCAAGTCCTATGTAACATGCCCTCGCTGAACATATACATAAGTATGTTACTGTGTCTTTGCAATTCAAAGCTGACTCGAGGTGAAATCCCATTTTGCACAACTACCTAAGTCTGTACAAAACAGCTAAAACACTTAGTAGTACAAGTGTTGAAGTGTTAGGAAAAGTTTTAGTATTTGACCTTGTACAAAAAATAAAGAAGAAATTAATTAACATTGCTAGATTGCAAGATGTATCAAACTGTTAAAAGACTGACTGCATAACTGCCATTCTTCCCATAATATTTTTTTTCCCCCAACAGTCCATCTCTGACTGATTATAACACTTATGGTTGCCCTCTTATGTCTCAGCAGACAAAGAAGAACCAGTTTTTCCCTATATTGGATGGCAGAGAGGCATATTATGATAATGGATTCTGCAATAAAAAAAAAAAAAAAGTGGCAGTCGGGGTCAAGAAGTTCCTTTTCATTAAACTTAAAACCATGGCAAGGCTACAAAGTTTGAGTCTAGAAAGACTTTTATTGAGACTAATGATGAAAAAGACATTTTGCATGCCACTCAAGTTGATGTCATGATTCCTTTTCTAATAGACTAGAATTTTAGATTTAGTCAATGTGACATTAAAATAGAGCGCTACCTGCAAGTGATGTCATGTCTAATGAATAGAACTTTTATGCTGTAAGTTTACTCAGGATATATGTTTTTTTTTTATTAGCAAAGGGATATTTGTCTATTTCTAATCTATTTCTGTTTATTTCTGTTTTCAATTTTACTTCACAACATGATGGAGGCAAATATTGATTGTGAGTGCTCCTTAAATAGCATCATGACGTAGGTAAGATACATGCAGCATATCCATTTTGAATTTAAATTCCGAAAAACGATATTACTGCATCGCAGATAAAGATGTTTACTTGAAAACTGTCAATACTGACGTCACCTGAACAACCTGAAGTTTTGTGTCCAGTTTTTGTTACCCTTTATCTGAATGTGTGAGAAGCAAAAAATACTTTTAAGAAAATTGACTTCCGTGGACGCAGTCGGTTGGCGTTTAAAGTGATGTTGAAACTTCTTGTTGTATGTTGTATGTACAGTGTGTTTTCCGCTGATATTAACCAGATAATATGAGCCTGTGCGATCCAATAAGGAGCCCCACCCATTTTTTTTAAATGAATAACCATGCAAAATAACATAGCAGGAAGAAAAAAGAAAAGCATCTGCATGACTTACCATTTGCACTGTGTAGAGAATGTTGCCATAGCAGTAGATCATGATGCCCACAGGGACAAAAAAACATGCCAGGAGGAAGAAGAGGATGAATGAGGCATCATTTGGATCCTTGGATGCCCAGTCCAGGGAGCAGCCAAGCTGGTGGATCTCCAGAGTGTATCGATTCCACCCAAGGAGAGGAGCCCCCGTCCAGGCCAGGGAGTACAGCCAGATGTGGCCGATGGCCTTCCAAGCCCAGGGGAAGTCGACCACCTGCGCGTGGACCACCCGGATGTAACGCTCATAGGCCAGGGCGGCCAAAGTCATGATGGAAACGATGCCTGGCAGTGTGTGGGGGTTGGGGAGGGAGGGTTGGGTGGGAGGGAGACAAACCAACAAACAGTGAGATGCAGAGAGGACGCAGGAGGCAGGATCTAGGTCAGTGGGTGGGCGACTCTGGGTCAGCGTCTCGTTGGGCTCAGCGGGTGAGGATGGTTTGTAGGTGTGAGCGCAAATCTGAACAATCTTGTAAAATCACATTTGACAAGCAGACTCAGTGACTCCCTAGAAATTCCGAGGAACGCAAACGACGCACAGCACACTTTCGTTCCAGTCGATAATGAACCGCGTGACACAATTTATCCTCCTATCCTGTTAACATACGCTGGCTCCCTCGTCATCAGCCTACGATTCACTTGTCGCCGGATCAATGGGAGTGGAACATGAGCGGTTTCGCTGCACGTGTTTGCCACCCCTCCAAGCGGTTGGCCCGTCTAAGGTGGTGCACTCAGCGTGAGCCTCCGGCTGCCCGGCTGGAGTTTCAGCAGGTGCAAATGTGCTGTGACATTACTGACGAGGCTTATCGCAGTAGCCCTGGTGGTGCCCATGTGTGGGACGGGCACACTGTCAACAACCTTGTCTGAGTAATACGGACAAAGGCATGTCTGCGCGCAGAGGGAGGACAAAAGGACGTGACATTTATTTTGATACAGTTCCAAATTGGATACCCTCCTCCCAACCCCCGTCCCGTGGGCCGGAATATTAAATTTCATCGGACAGAGGAGACGGGAGCTCAGTGCATTAACTTAAGAATACAAATATATCCAGCATTATGAGATGCAATGTGAAACACTCAGGTGTGGGTGTGGCAGGTGAGTTCACTGCAAGTGAAATCTCAACTATCTGCCCCGATCACTGTCAATGCCATCATGAAAAACAGCCACTCAAGCGCAAAGTGATAAATGAAACTAAGGCAAGCCATCCTCGTCAATGGCTGAAAACCAAAGGCAGTGCTGCCCTCTGTGGTGCCACCTGACAGGGGCTGTGCACGGACGGAGCAACCGTCAATAAAATTGCAGGACGCCGAACAGAGAGCGGGACGAGGTGGTCCCTGCGCCTTTTTGTTTAGTTTGCTGATAAGGCAACAATGGGCTTGAGGCTTCAGTCTAATGAGCTCATTATCACACATCCGTTCTCCCTGAGCATGGATTCCTTCAAGGGGGGGAGACCTGTGAGAATGACCCCTGTTCATTTACGCCTCACTGCTGCACACAATTATATGGCCAATAAAGTCTGGGTCATGTCAGCGCAAAACTAGAAAGGAAATGATAATAATAATAATAATAATAATAATAATAATAATAATAATAATAATAATAATAATAATAGTTTTACTACTATAGCAGTATTAGTATTATTCTAAAAACCAACATATGAACTTGAAGATTCATCTAAAGAGATTAATGAAAATATCAAAGACAACCTTTTGTCTTTGACAAAACTATTTCTGACCTATGTAAAATAAAGTGACGATGACAATGTAGCATTTTATACACATTACACCATAGGCGACCTTATCACATCCTATTTATTGTCTGACATATGACGAAATGAGTTCACTGGATTGAAAAAGGCAAATGGTCAAAACATCAATGAGCATCGGTAGGGGGAGGGGGTGGGGGATACGACGTGAATACAATCGGATTATTATTAATATTTTTGCGGAAATTATATTATTATTTTTCTCACCAAAGAGGCTGTTGCTGAAGCCGTCCCATACGCATGTCGCCTGGTTCCACGTCCACCGGCCCTTGACGCACGACGCGAACGTAAAGTTTATTCCGATGAGCGACACCAGCAGGTCGCTCAAACTTATATTCACCAGCAGCAAATTGGTGGGCGTCCGCAGCCTCTTGAAGCGGCAGTAGAGTATGATGACGACAAAGTTGTTGCAGAAGCCGAACACGCCGATGGTGCCGATGGTGAAGGCGAGAAGTTTGTACGTGCCAACCGCGAAAAGGTACTGCTCCGCGCTCCTCTCGCCTCTGGTGTCGTTGGCGGGATTCATGTCGTGGAGCGGGACAGGGTCTCCAGCATGGTGCTGCTGCTGCTGCTGCTGCTGCTGTGACTGCTGCTGCTGCTGCTGCTGGAGGAGTCTCTGCCGGCTGCCGACGACGGTGGCGCTCGCTGCACGCGCTGTGCGATCACTGAGCGCGTTCCCCGCACGCGCCACTGCGAGACCCACCGCCCGCCACGCGCTCCCCGCGCCGCTCATTCAAACCAAGCCTACACCCTCTGCCGAAAGTGGGTCAATGTACCACCGTCAAATCACACGCGCGCCAATAGCGGCTTCCGCCCTTTTTAATTTTTTTTTTTTTTTTTTTTTTTTTTTACTTTTACAAAGTACAATGATTTCTTGACCTACATTCGAGCCACGACTTCATATAAAGGTCGTCGAAGTACAAAATGTTTTTTCTTTCAATTTCAAACTACAGGTAAACAGATATAGAAAAAGGACAAAATTCATTATTAAAAATTAAAAAACAAACAAACAAAGAAAACTTTTACACCAAGCAATAGTTTTCACCCGAAGGCTTATTTTCAAAACAAGGATGTTATGATCATCTTGGTCGGTCTGTATAAACCAGGGCTGGGCAAACTTTTTGACTGTTGGGCTGCAATGGGTTCTAAAATTTGCCATAGGGCCCTGAGCAGGAAGGAGCAGACAGATGGAGTGTTTTGGTGACCCAGCTCATAGAGAAAAGAATCATGGAAATGAACAAAAGTGTTACAACAAAATATGTGTCTTTGAAGCTCTGTATTTAGGTTTTTTGAAATGACTCTCAAAACACTCAGAACTTTGATGAAATACAGCTATTTTATGACTTGCTTACTATTAATATCATTTCTTTCAGTTCGGCGGGCCGTATTTCAAAAGCTTAAAGGTCCTCATATGGCCCCCGGACCACAGTTTGCCCATGAACATGCATACAAAACAATCTATTTACTTAAAAATGCAGGAATTTATTAATTCATTTATTTTATAAAGTTGTAGTTGACTTCCATATTTTTAGAATAAAAAAAATTCCACTACTTTTTAGTCCACACATCTCCGAAACACTTGCAGAAAATGTTTTGAAAGCAAAGCACTTCTACTGTTAGTTGAATTTATTGTTCATTTCATTTTTCCTTCAGGACATCATGATGGTGCATTGTTAGCCTCACAGAGGTTTGACCTTGAACTGCCTAATTGCCACCTGACCCTTTACCACGACTTAGTTGGCGGCCCTGAGTGCAGGATAGGTGGTGCAAATTCCCCCTCACTGCAGTTTCTACTTATTCTGAGTCAGTTCTGACGTTGCTGAAGAATCTGAAGAGCAAATGTTTTGAAAACTGAATGAAGATAAACATAAAAAATGCTGCTTTTCTTATCCTGAACCAGAAGCCGTTACAAATCAAGATTAAATCGTTGTCTAACCAGTTATACAAACATTCAAGTTCAGGTATTTACATTTGAAACAAATGTTTTAAGAAACAATGACCTTAACATTTTTCTTTCTTGTTTATTCCCCGTGCAAAATGTTCCCAGAAAAACAAACATATTTGTCCAACTGATTATTGGTTATGTGTATTTTTAGACAGAATGTGACTGCAATGTGAATTGCAACTTTCAGGATAATACAATGCTTTTTGAACAACTGAAAATGAGGCATCATAAGGAAAAGGAGCATTTTTCAGACTGACTGTGCACTTCTTTTGTAGCATTGACAAATGTTAGCAAAAGTAGAGCAAACACAGACACATCCTCAAATGCACAGACCACCAAATGGAGAAAACTGCAAGCGATTTTGTCCAACCCTTGTTTCCAAGGTGCTCTTGATCTGCCAGCCATCTCGCTCTGTGTCTCGGCCAAAAATGTCACGGTGCTGAAATGTCGAATTCCTACAGTGTTGTTGTCATCTGACCTCATTTCTCAGTGCCTACAGGTTGATTCAAAATAGCAGATCCCTCTCAAATGACATGAGAGACCAGAGAGAGCGTGTGGGGAATTGTACGCCTGCACAATCAGACTCTAGGAACGTTTTATTATTACGTTCACTGCTCAATCAGAGACATTCATTCATAGTGTGCAGGTGCAGTTGCGTACTGCAGTTGCTCTCATTCAGACAGACAGTTCTTAATTTTGTCCAAGACGTTGCACATCATGCTGAGTGTTATGATTGCTTTTGACCACCGAGAGACTGTTGCAGCTGATCAGCTACATAACAGTCTTTCAAATGCTGGAAAAAACAAAACAGCTACGCATTTGGACATGACACTGTTGAGGCCAACAGTATTTTATCCTGAACAGCCGATTCAATTAATACATGTGGAAGCAGCAATCTCCATTGTTATCCAGAATTCCAATGCAGCGAACAGTCACAGGAGTTTTGCAAGAATACATGTTACTTTCCTTTTGCAGACGCGTCAACGTTTCTCTAAGCCATTTTTATTTTATTTTTTTTGTTGCTTTGCAGCTGTCATAATCTGTCTACAGAGAGGTGGCTGTGTCAGAGTTTTGCTTTTCATCTCAGGCCAGAGGTTTACAACTAGGTCAAACCCCCGTTTAAAGCATCTTTGACGGCACTTGTATCACTCGTGTCTCATTGTTTGTTTTTTTTTTCGGTTGAGTAATGCAAACGTTTTTGGCCCTCCACCTTCTCATTTGAACAGAGCTAAGAAATCTGTGTCTGTATGTTTTTTTTTAAGGTAATCTCTAAGCCTGCGAGACTTTAGTTCAGTACATCCGCCAGTTTGTGCATGTGCGCGACTACCGTTGTTCCCCCTGAGTTACAATTATGTAGCGTTTAACTCTGTGTGCTGTGAATCGGACCTGTAACATATATATATATATATGTTTTTTTGTTTTTTTGTTTTTTTTAAAAGGTTTCCTCCATAACAAAACATGAGTGTTTCTGACATTGCAAAGCTCTGCTCAAGATCTACCACCGCTCGCATGGGTATGCGTCATTTGAGATAATTACGCTACATCTTCCACGCCGTGGTAGTTTGCAGAGTAAATTGGCTTGCGTTTCTTGTAAACTGTGAAGCTCCGGCGAGCAGGTAATAATCAGTGCCCAGCAGCACGTTTTGTCATTAGAAACACTTTTATGCGTGCCCACTCGGCTGCATGCCCAACTAAAGGTGTTAGTCTGTTCGCTGTGACTTTTCTAGGCCTGCAGGAAGGCAACTCCCGTCATGAAGGCTGTTCGCCTTTCGGCAAATCAAAAGCACGACATTGGAAGGTGAACAAATTTTTGAGTGCTCACTAAGATTGTCTACAGTTGAAGGTGGCCAAGGAAATGGGTTGACCTTTAGGCGAGCACGTCAATGCCTCTCTGAAAAAGGTGATCAATGCCTGGGTCTTTTCAAATGCTAAACATAAAAGTATACACAGCTGGAGTCTAACGAGACTAAAAGAGTCAAGACAAGGGTGAATAATTTCATCTGACCCAGTTAATATGGCACAACACAACACAACAGACATAACAAGCATAACATGCCCGCACTTTATCCTACACGTTTAAATGTGTGTGTGTGTGTGTGTGTGTGTGTGTGTGTGTGTGTGTGTGTGTGTGTATGTTTAACAGTTCAATATCACAGTTGTCATTTTTTCATGTGGGTGTTTGCCGCTCAGTTGCCACAATTTCTAAGGAAAAGAAGAAACCATGCAATAATTCCACCATTTCCTTGTCACTGTTAAGTCACTGTTGTCAGCGTTGTCACTGTTAAGAAGTTCTTCTTCTCTTCTTCTTCTGCCGCTTCATCCGGAGTCGGGTCGCGGGGGGAGCAGCCTCAGCAGAGATGCCCAGACCTCCCTGGCCTCAGTCACCTCCTCCAGCTCATCCGGTGGGACCCCAAGGCGTTCCCAGGCCAGCCGGGAGACATAGTCCCTCCAGCGTGTCATGGGTCTTCCGTGAGGCCTCCTCCCGGTGGGACATGCCCGGAACACCTGAACAGGGAGGCGTCCAGGAGGCATCCGAAACAGATGCCTGAGCCACCTCAGCTGGGCCCTCTCGATGCGGAGGAGCAGCGGCTCTACTCCGAGCTCCTCCCGGGTGGCTGAGCTTCTCACCCTATCCCTCAGGGGACGCCCAGCCACCCTGCGGAGGGAACTCATTTCGGCCGCTTGTATTCGCGATCTCGTTCTTTCGGTCACTACCCAAAGCTCGTGACCATAGGTGAGGGTGGGAACGTAGATCGACCGGTAAATCGAGAGCCTCGCCTTTCGGCTTAGCTCCTTCTTCACCACGACGGACCGGTACAGTGACTGCATCACTGCAGCCGCTGCACCGATCCGCCTGTCGATCTCACGCTCCATCCTCCCCTCACTCGTGAACAAGACCCCGAGATACTTGAACTCCTCCACCTGAGGCAGGATCTCCCCACCGACTCGGAGAAGTTCATTTTGTTTTAGTTTTAAATCTTTGACCCTTGACACATGTTTATACTCTTACTGCAAATATAATATTATTATAATGATATACATTATTTTTTAAATTATTGTAACTAAATAGCAGTTTTTAAGAGTAGATACCATCATCTTTTTGTAATACGTACATCAGTTTCAGGTTTAGGATTGAGAACTTTTTTCATTTCTTTTTTTGTTTCAACTGAGTGCCATTAAGTATAAACAATTCATCTTAACTTAGATTAATGTCAGGACAATATTCATTGACATTTTTAGCTTTACTTGGTCTTTTCTAAATGTTAAATGTTTGCATGTGACAAGAATCTCAGAATACTCTATTACTCTTAATTGCACATTTGTTTTGTGGAAAAAAATTGCTTGTCTTCCATTTGTCACTACTTTTTTTACAACCTCGGTTTCATATAACATTTAGATACAATCCATTCTCTCATTGGATTGTATCACTCATTATCTCGCTATACACCTCAGTGAAAGAGACCAGTATCTTTATTCCTCTTCTTAATATCCAAAAAGTATCCTTGAGGATTTTCTAAAGGACATCAATGAGTTTCCGTGGGATAAGAGAGTAAATCTCCCTGAGCCCTGGCAGTCCCATGCTCTTTGAGATGTTAAAGAAAGCTTTCAGGGTTATTGCAAGACAGGATGAACTCAAGACGATAACAAGTGGCTATTGCATCAAATGTTCCAAAAGTCCCCCCAATGAGGAATTGTGTTGCCGTTTGCATATGAAGCACACATGCACAGCCTAAGACTATTAGGCGTATTAATTTAATGATTCACAAGGCCAAGTTATAATTTCCTGCCACAAGGAGGCCACTATAATTGAAATCCAATCCCAGAGAATCTGCCCCTGCAAAATCCAACTTCATTATAGTCTCAGGCTGATAGCATGACACACTATCCTTCTTCCTGATCAAATATAAGTGATTTCTCACCTTAAACTATAACACGCTTTCACAATAAACGGATAAAGTCCGAGGCATGTCTCGCAGTTTCAATGACAGCGACAACGTGTAAACGTTCCAAAACGAGATGCATTAAAAGGTAATTTGCTTGTACATTCTGCAGCCACGGGGATGTAGTCGATGAGGTACTGTTCAGCGCTTCAGATCTGCTATCCACCCCTGGAGGTTTCTGTGTCGTGCCAAGGCATACGTCCAAACAGGGTTTTATTGCCAGGCTGTTGGCTGATATTGCACCCGCTGCTTTCTTGCATAAAAAGTGTCATCACGATCATGTAGTGCCTGAGGCCTATGGTGGTGATTTGAAATGGATCATTACACATCCAAAGTTATTTTATTTTTAACACCACTGAAGAAATAAAATCATCCATCCATCCATCCATCCATTTTCTCTTCCTCCACCTTCGACCTTTCCCTGGACTCAGGTTCTAGGGGTTTGCTGTAGTCTATCTCAGCTGTCTACGGCCACAGGTGTTTATCGCAGGGCCACACAGAGAGATAAGCAGGCATTCGCACTCACACCTACGGCCAGTTTTGAGTACCTCATTAACCTAACATGCACGTCTTTGGACCGCGAGGAAGCCAGAGCACCTGGAGAGAACCCACACTGAAAAATAAATGCATTTTGAAAATATGTAAATAAATGAAGTACTTCTACCATACGGTTGTGCATTTCGTGTCACCATTCCTAAAATACAAGCTTCCCTCCCCTTGATGCAAATGTAAAAGGTTTATCCAGCTGCTAAAGTCTGAGATGGTGGCGGAAAGCAGACCAGACTGAGTCGACGAAGTGCAGAGGCCGGGGACTGAGAGAAAGGCTGAAACGCGGAAACCACAAAGACAGAACACAGGCTCACTAATAGAACTGTCACTCTGAGGCCGTCACTCTGGTGGAGCTGAATGTGTGAATTGAACTAACAAGCATCTCCATTCTAGCTGAAAGGTGTCCTTTGCAAATATCCCTCACTCTATCCATGACTCTGCACCAACAACCTGGAGCAAATCGAAAACATGTTCCATTGTGCATTGTACTGGTCAGTCTAGACCTTTTATAAACCTTGTTCTGAACCTCTCATGGCACTTATTGTTCTTTTTTTTTCTTTCTTTCTTTTGAAGTTTAGCCTCAGCACACAAGATCCTTCCAGCTTTGAACGTAAACCTTGGCTTCATGTCTAATACAGAGCATCTATAATGCTGTGGACAGCGGCATTTCCACAGATGACAGCACAAAGGAGCGTTATCAACTACAGTGGCAAAGACTGAGCTTTTGACATAAAAAAAAAAAAAAATCCATGCACCTGCAAATAACAATCAGCTTTATTGTTTGGATGAACTACTGTGTTCTAGGATGCCAAGCAGTTTGCACAAAGAATAGAAAGACTAGACGACACACGGGAAACTGGAGATGAGAGGTTGGTGTCAGTATAGTAAATATAGTGAAATTTATTTTTTATTTTTATTTTTGAGAACCTTTGTGATTTACTTGCCTCCCAAAATTGACTTATAAAAATGTCAACCAAGCTACTTAAAATAGCTTGGTAGGGTAAATTTGTATTTCTTGATTTCTTGACTAAAAAAGACAAATAAACTGTCTAGTACGGAATGCATCTCTACACCACGTTCAAACATGATAATTTGCAAAATATACAATAAAATGTTGCAGAATTCTCTGAATCCTAATATAACATATGACTCAATTGATGATGTGAAAGTGCTTCATTTTCAACATTTGTCACGGTGATAAATTGATTCCTCCTGTCCCCTGACTCCTGACCTAAATGTCTTTGCGCAGATATTTTCTAAATCACTATCAGTGCAGCAGCATTTCACTTTTTTTTTTTTTTTTTTGACTTCCTCCCTCTGTCAATTTTGTGTTTGAACACTGACATCAAGGGTTTCTCACCTTTTGTTCCGATGTGACTGACATCTCCGGAGGTTTTTGTTTGTGCAATACTGCGAAGAGCTTTGAATTTACTGCAGAGCAGAGCACTCTCACCTTCACGAGTGCAGACATGACTCACTCATCCACTGTACAGGTCTATCCTGAAAGTGTCAAGCCTAAGTGTCTATCCTAGTTGTTATTTGTTGTATTTGCGAATGCAATCTTCGTGCAGCGGATTCCTGCTCTCGTGGGCACTCATAGCATTTACCAGATGTCTGATGGGAGCTGTCGGTGTCATCTCTTTCTCCTTGCCAGTTCCATGACCAATGGCTCACCCCATCACCCCAACTACTTGGTTATATCCTGTTGCTGCTGTTTTCAATCTTCTGTGAGAAGATGACTATTCATTTCATTGCTTGGCTTTCTGCAGTCTCCACAAATGTACAACTACCGACTTTGCAGACGATGCCCACGTCACATCCCTTCCTAACATGCACAGTAAGTGACTCTCATTGTCATCTCGAATGTCCTTCACTGTCAGTGAGTTAAAAGTGCTGACTCAGAAATGATAAGTGGGCACATTAATTGGAGTGGCATCTGTAGAACACACGCACACAATTATAGCTATCGTCTCTACGAGGCTTTAATTAGCCTAATTGTGATTTTCCATTTTTGGAGGCAGAACTGGTAGGTGGCCTAGAGTTGTCTGCCAGCTTAAGTCAATGTACAGGCACAATGACATACACATTTGCTTACATGGGTTATCTCTGTGGTAATTCTGTATGTCCAGTCTGTAGTCGTGATTAACAGTCTGGTATTTGGTTATTGTTTTATTTAATAAACTCTCTATACTACACTGTGTTCAACAAGTAGAGGGAATAAGGACTGGAAAGGAGGGGGGTATAATGTATGTGTAGATTATATGTTTGTTGTGTAATGTTGAATGTGTTTGTTATTTGTTGCAAATCAAAAAAAAAATTAAAAAAAAATAGCAAAGTGGAGTTCACCAACTGTTCAGTCAGCATGAAATCTGTTTTGGCACTGGCCTTCAGGTCGTAATGCAGCTCCTGTGCTACATGTCACAAGGACATTGCAAAGTGGAGTCTGCAAAACCGCTGTACAGAACGGGAGCCTCTTAATATGAGTACGAAACATTGATTTGCAAAAGAAAATGACATGCCCCTACTGATTAGACTTCATACATAGAATGATCAGGGTCATTACGTGTGCACTGAATGAAAATATCTCATTTCTTCTAATACCCTGAAATTCAAAAGGGCATGTACATAAATAATTGGTACTGAAGAAAGATAGTTACAGAGTGTTGTATTGCACTCTAGTTGAGCCATTGTCCATTGTCAGGTATGTCCTGTCACTAATTAGTAAAAAAATGTAATTGCATTTGTTGCTTTCTATTATATTCAAAGAAAATTTGCAAGTGAAGTTGTTGATGTGTCAAGCTTTATTTAGACTTAAAAGTCCCATTGAAGGCCAAAAATACCCCAGAGCATAACATATCCTTCTTATCACTGGTCCTTTGTAATGTGTGAATCAGGAAATATATATATTTTTTAAATCTTTAGCCTTTGCATTTAACTGTCACTGTACAAAGTGCATGTCGGTGGAGCACTTTTGATTTCTCATAAAACTAGCAGCTTCTTGATTTGTTATTGTTTAATGCATGCTAATGTGATTAATGGTAATCAGCAGAATGGTACATGTGCACACCTTTACCGTTTGCGCCTTATTTGAGCTCTGTTTGTTTTTGATCAAGATGCTTGCGGTGACAGTTGTGGGCAAAGAACAAGAATAGGTGGAGGTGAGCATACATCCTTGGGGTCGGGATGGGATTTGTGTATGCGCACGAGAGCAGACGAGGTGGGAGTGCCAATTCAATCAGTCAGTGGTTTGCTGAGAGAGCCTAGTATCCAGTTGCTGACTCTGGTCGTGGAGTACAGAGCACTCCGTTTTTCACTCAGCTTCGTGGGGGAGGCTGTGTTGATTGCTTGCAGTAAGGTCAGTGGCAGGGGGACATTCTCTCTGCAGTTATTGAGTTTCAGGGGATCTGGCTGATTGGCAAGTTGGCTGCAATGTGCTGGACCCGTCAGTGTCTTAACACACTTCATCAGATTACAAGTTCAGACAAGGTTTTTTTTTTTGACTGTCTGACGCAGGCAGGAAGAGCCTCCTTTAAGGATAACACTTACAACACTGCAGCGATGACATCAGCAAGTAGATTTGCATACCTTCTCTGAAAAACAGCCGCCTATATAAATGTTGCCACTTCCAGAAACCCATTTTCACATTCACACTTACCTTTTCTCACCTGTCCTCCGCCTATTCATTTTCAAGCAACACCTAAACCAGCTGCTTTGAATGACGTGCGAGCAATCGCAATAGAAATATTTTTTCAACAGACTGAAACCGGTAACCCAGGAATAAAGGAAAACAACAATCATTTAATGAGGCTTAACAGATATTGAAGAATGTAGTTTGGTCTCGACCAGAGGCCATGCATGAAGAGCTGGCGGGTGTGTGGCAGATGGCAGCCTCTTCTAGTGAATATTTGATTGCTGACACCGTCCTCGCCATATTGTCTTGCAGCAGTGAGGAAATGAAAGACAAAAGGTCACAGCGGGGAGAGATGAAAATCCGGGATTAGTATACGTCACAGTCAGTCAATATAGAAACTGTATATGTGATGAGGAATCCTGAAAGTGAAGCGCCAGGGCTTTAAAAAGTCAGGTAAATGTCAGACAGTCACTGGTGGAGATTTTGAGAGTTTGTTTAGTTTAAAAAAAAAAAAGCACTTTATTCCAAAACAGCATTTGAAACCTTTGTGTGTGGTGATGTTTTCATGCTGATGCTCATGGATTAATGTGTTCCATGAAGCTTAAATGAGGATGTGTGTTGTGTTTAGCTTTGACGATTGATCAATAAGATTTAAAAGTTCATTCCAATGCTGACAGATGGCAACGTGTAAATAACGGCACTGGAGAAACTGAGTGAGGATCCCCTGGAGAAGCTATGGGACAATCCTGCAAAGTTCCGTCTAGGCACCAGCATTACCAGCATGTGAATTGATATGTCAGGGTAGCCTAGTGGTGGAGGGAATAATTGACGGACCATTCAAAATGCTACGGACTTCCATTCCCACCCGGCGGACCACTGCAGGGCTCGAAAGTGTAAAGACGTGTGTCTGGGGGGGGGGGGTGAAACCAGATAGTGGACAATCAAGAGTTTTGAAGCCATCTGATCTGTCCAGGTTACCAACACCACCGCACAGCTATCTCCCCCATTGTACGAAAGAGACGAGGTTAGAAGGTTGATTTGAAGCCAGAGGGAGGGCTGCAGGGCTGCAAGCAAGGCAGAAAGACTTCCTGGAGGTTTCAGTTTTTATTTACAATTGAAATAAACAGGAGAGGAATCAGATTTGTCTTCATGTTCAGAATATTCCCCTTTTAACCTCAACATACACATCCTTTGTCTGACGCATGTTAGCACTAGTCTGCTATGTTGGCTCTGCTGGCCTATGGCAGATTTCATGGAACCTGGCAACATTAGCTATCAGAAATATGATTGGATTAAAAACTCTACCGTAATACGACAATGGAAGCAACGCAACCAAGTGGATATTTTATGATGTGAAAAGAACAGACTATGGAGAATAAAATGTACTTTTCTAAGTATGGTTAGGCCAGCAAAGAAGGCCTTGCTGGCCCTGTCGGCCCACCACAGGTTAGTGGACAGCAACAAATCCTCAGATTACCCTGAAGATGAAATTCTATCAGTGCAACTGGTCTGTTAACTATGTCTGCTAACAAACAACAACAAAAAATTGTGACTTTTGTTTCTCACCAGTTGTGAGAAATTGAGGGCTCAGAAGTTCTGCTATGTAGGTGGATCACACTTTCTCCACTTTCTCACTTTCTGCCTGTTACACTGTAGTTTAACCAACTGGTGTCACACAGCCTTAAAATCAGCAGGCACAAACCTCCTAAAATCAATAAATAAATGAAAAACTAAATAAATCAATAAATATCAGCTCCAGTTTAGATGTAGTCTGTGAATGGTTTATATGCTATAGCTCTGAGTGACTCTTATCTATCACTGCTGCAAAGCCATAAAAACACTCTATTTCGCCAACATCACTTTATTTTTGTGGCTAGATTCTTCAATCAAAAAAAAAAACAGGATCTGATGATGTATATTTTCTGATAGTGAAAATGTAAAAGAACAGTCCGTGCTCCATAATAATAATGATGATTGAAAAAAAAAAAAAAAAACTTTTGTGATTCCTTCAACCACTGCCAACAAGAGATTAAAAATAATAATTAAAAAAACTTTTGGAACTGATTTCTGCACCCTGGGTGTCTCCATTGCAATCAGGCTTCAAAGAGACAAATGAATGCAGTCGCTTCTGGGGTGATGAATGAGTTTCACATTTTGGTGCCAAGTTTTCAGCATGAATGAATTTTCTGGCATCACATCCCAGCGATTGTGTGCCATCTGTGTTATTAAATCTATCTGACATGCATCGCTTTCACTTTTCAGTGTAAAACATGAGCACCTACCGCTGCGCCAGTAAGTGTGTGCGAGGTCCGTGCCAACGCTTTCATTTCTCTCATGAGACAGATGTGGATGACTGGAGAGCCAACATGACATCGGGAACATTTGTCTCATTGATGAGAATGTAGTTTTTACAAAAGCTTCTCTGTCTGTAAGATAGCATATTGCCTCTTTTGTTCATGGAGTCCAGCTCTGACTGCCTTTTTTGACAAAGAACTAATGATCTGATAGAGAGTCAACAAAACGCTTCCCACCACACATAATAAAGAAGCATCAATGAATGAAAAATATAAAAGAAAATATAAAGACTTTAACAGCAGGATGTGCAAGAAGATCCACTTTTACACTGGTCTAAAATGTCATTGTGAGAGGGAGGAAGTTGGCAGTAATTATATGTATTAATCATATTTTATATATTTTTTTTATTCAAGTTTTTTTTCCTCCATATTATGGTCCCATGTAAGGTTTTCTGACAGTACTCTCAATCATGGGCAATCAGGGTGCCAAACTCTACCCAGTAAAATAAGTTTTTCTAAAGCCTTCATCGCGCTATCATTTAAAATACATGTTGTTAAAATTCTTCCATGACCAAAATCATTCAGAACACAACAAACAGGACACATAACTTATTACGTGAGCAGACATCTGGCAGCAGTCACATTTGGCTGCAGAACACGAGGACTCTGTCAGGGAGAATCTGCCCCTCAAAATCTTATCAATGAAACTCGAGCTGGGTCAAGTTGCGTGAGTGAGCAAATGCCAAGTGGGAGATGGAGGCTGGTCCGTAACGCTGAGCTCATCTCGCGTTTGCAGAATCCATGCTGAGTCACAGCCCTGTTTGAAGTCTCCTAACCTCATTAGGGATTGGTTTGCCAATGGGAGGATGAGGTCTCTGCACATGTTTGAGTAACACTTTCAAGAAGCAGGCTGGGACGTGTCTTTGATGTCCGCGTCAAGGGATTGGATTTTTCCCCCCCTTCCTCCCCCCGTACTGGTACAATAGAATATTGTTGTGAATGGCGTTTTTCAGACTCATTCACACAAACACGGGTTTGTTGTTTGATGTCTCTGTGCGACGCTCCTCTCAAAAAAGAAACAAGATGAGGGAAAAAAAAAAAAAAAAAAAATCAGAGACTTTTTTTTTTCTGCCTGTGACTCGTTGATCCTATTTCTGTGATGGTGCCACCCCACCACTCTTTGATCACTTCCAGCCATTTAGTGTTTTTTCCCCTCACAAATAGTCACTTTCAACCATGTGATTACAGCTGAAAGCCTACAGCTGCACTTTGTGTCAACCATCTGACACTGAAAAAAACAAACAAACATGGGAATCAGATGCAAATGGTGCAAAAGATTTACTATTTACATAAATATCAAGAAATCATCAGGTCAGCTTTATCCAGGGTTTCTCACCATGGGTGACATGGTGACATCCCGTAAGGACCAGAGGCTCATATCAAATAAGAAAATAAAACCAGGAATCAACGCTGATACAATCGGACTGGCAGGAAAATGGCACCCAGACAGGAAGTGGATCCAATCACCCAAACGTGATGTGAGGAGGGCCTGGACACAGCCTTATCTCCTCTCTTTATCTGTTTCACTTCATGGATCCATACATCCATTTGTTGGACAATAAAGATAAAATAACAAATATTAAAATGGAAATCTGGCATACTAGTTGTAGTGTTTCGCAAGACCAATTGGCTAAACGCTCATAAAAATTGGCAGGAATCATTAGGGCAGGTTAAACTGATGCATTCATGCAGGCCAATCAGGTTTGTTTTAGCTTGTTTATCTGGGTTGCAACAGCTCAAAACTTCCTAAAATCTTGCCAGTGTTGAGCAAACTGCAAACATCTTTCCTATCAAAAAAAAACATAAATGCTACGCTCAGTTTTAGTTCCATCTTTTCTAGCCTGAAAAATGACAACCAGTTCTAATGAAACTTTTGCTACTTCAACATAAACGAATCTCATCTACACTTGGATTTACTTCCTATGGATTCTAACAGCAGCTAGTAGGAGTTTCTATAATATTCAGTTGTAAAGGAATCCAACTGGTTTTGGAGGTCTGAGGACAAGATGCATAAACAAGAGTTGGATAGAGAAACCTTCTGCAGGACCATGTTAAAACCAATACATGGATTGACTATAATGGTATGAATTAATGTTTACTTTGCTGCAATACAAAAATAAGAACAAAAAACACAATCATCACCTCCTTAAGTGAGATACATTTTTCACAGACTAAAGGCAAAACATGTGGCGATGGCCCTCAGCAGGTGTTGCTGAGAAATTTACACCCAGCTTGCCTACTAAGTCTCAATTCTATGAGGGGAGATCTTAAAAAGGACCATGCATTCCCTTTTATGTTTCCACAAAGAATAGCTGTTACAGGAAATTGCTTGTCCATGCTGTGCATTGGTCTGTCAGAGATAAATATTTGAGGGCGATAGCAATGATCATGGACCAGTGCAGGCGAAAGTGTCCTTTGTCCTTGAAAAATCCATTAGTTCTTGGACGCAACGTGCTGCATTATGAAAATTTTTTTATTCATTCCAACTCAAGTGATTGCTTTTGCTTTTCTCTTGTCAAAAGACGGCTGTCCATGCTACGTCTTAAAGGAAGATCAGAAGGTCAGAGAAGAACAGCAGCTGTGCCAGGAAAGAGAGTGGGAAAATAATAAGAATAACCCTGGGGGACCGGGCCGTCGGTGTCTCCGCCCCCACCCTCTGGAACTTCCTCCCCAAACACATCCGAAACTGCACGGAATTTCAAGTCTGCCCTCAAAACCCACCTCTTCAGACTTGCCTACCCACCTCTTCAGACTTGCCTACCCACCACACCTCCCAGCCCATATTTGCCCTCTCAACCCTGTCTGTTTTTAACTGATTTTATTCTTGTGTTACATCTATTTTAATCGTTTTTAATTTTTTAATCTCTCGCATTGTTTCTATTGTTATTTTACCTGTAAAGCGACTTTGAGCACCTGTAAAAGTGCTTTATAAATAAAAAACATTATTATTATTATTATTATTATTATTATTAATAATAAATAAATAACAAAAGCAGTCATCACTGCTGGTTGCTCTTCTTTTAAGCTCCACTCAGGGATTCACCTCATGGTCCGCTCGCTGAAGGCTGCTTCGGCACTGAATTGTGTAGGACAGACGGCTGTTTTTTTTCACTCGAATTACAGCTGCAAATGTCAGAGCGGTTGATTGCAATCGAGGAACTATTTCGGTTTAATCTGTGCGCTGCATCAACCTGTCATGTTCTATCAGCGGGACGTCGAGCTACCTGAAGAGATGCACGCGCACCACCTTAAAGGGACATTTCGTCGGGAGACAAAAAAACGAAAGCATCAGCTGCAGAGATTCCCGATTATTGCTACCAGAAGCTTTGGAAAAATTGAAATATTTGACCACAGATCTGACAAAAAAGACAAAGAAATAATCAAAACCCAGGGAAGTGTGGTATTAATGTGCCTGCCTTGGATGTGGGTATGTGAAAACACAAAAATAGGGTCAAACTTACCAAAGACTCAGATGATTTTGTCGGCGAGCTGCGACAGTTACAACCTGACCGGAAATGTTAACATAGCCCTTTTGCATTTGAAGAAATGCCAAAGATCCTAGTTATTGCTATACTAACTGAGAAATATTAAGAGTTCCAGCGTTAAGGTCCCTCGTAAGAGCCTGCAGGTAAGTCCCATATGCTTTGAAGTTCAAAGACCCCCATGTATTTTTGATGAGACTCTGACAGGAAGCCATCAAGGTGAATTATTACATTTTTCTGCATCGATAACTGGGGAATATAGACTCATATCTATATTGTATATTTTATCAGACAAATATATTTTATCATTTCAGTGTCTAGAGCTTGAGCGTATTGAAAGGTCAGAGAAGATGTGGCCAGTTTGGTGACGTGAATATGATCTGAGATGCAGTATCACACAATCGAAAGCAGAATACGACTTCACGGGTTTCTAGCTGGTGATCGAAAGTGTTTATTCACAAGACATAGAAACATCATTTTTTCTTACAGCGGAATATGTTTCGGCTGTTTGCTTGTTCGCTGCCTCTCGCTTTGTTCTTCTCCGCCCGCTCTATGCGTACAATAAAATCCTCACTTCTGTCCATGTGAAACACCTGCTCAGACACTCTGGCTGGCATTTTTAAATCTTTTAACGTTTGCAGCAAAGCTCACTTTGTAGCAGTGGGTGTGCAAGAGAAGCACTCGACAGCAGTATAAACTCACTATCTATCTATCTATCTATCTAATTGGGATTAATGCAATCGGTGAAATGCCAAAATGTTGAGCAAAACCAACAGCTGCAGTCTGTTTCACCTTTGGCAAATCACATTGTGCCCGCTGAATACTTTGTTTGCGTCCTGTCTGCTCAATTTCCTGTCTGCTCAATATTTTGTGCATTTTGTCAGAAACGGCCGTATCTACATAATCATTAGACCAAAGCCGCCAAATGGACTGTGCATTATTTTGAAAAATTACCTTTCTGTCCGCTTTTCCTCACTCAAACTGGATAAAAAAAAAAAAAAGACTGAATAAGTTTTCACGTTTTTGTTTTAGTTTAGTCCATGTTTTAGTACATGCTAAAACCAAATTTGTTTTTTCCCCACAGCTCAGATGAGATGGAACTTTGAAACAAGTAGTCACATTACTTTGTATGTGTGACAGTGATTTTGATGCTCAAAGTAACTTTCCTTTGACCTCATTGTGGGTTCCACATTTGAACAGAATGGCAGACCACAATGTGCCTGTGTATGCAGATATATATATATATGTGTGTGTGTGTGCCCACTGGCTCATTAGAAGTGAGAAGCGGGCAGCTACAGCAGGAGCTCCCCCTCCCCCCGGCTTCATTTGTCTCAGCGGTGTTGCCTGCTGCTTTTAGCGTTACCACCTCCACTCAAGTGTGATGAAGGAGGTGAATCATGGGAGGCTAAAGGAGGGGACAGAAACCCGCAAATAAGTCACAAATAAGATGGATGCCAAGATGAACTCCAAAACAGTGAAGTAATCTGAGATTATGGGGGAAAAAAATCAGTGGTAAAGCAGTGAGAATATCAGTAGAACTGTGTTTCTACTTGTATATTAAAGTGGCTATAGACAAATGTTTTTTTCACCCCCGTCAGCACTATACAGCGCAACTGAGAGCTGCATGTCACCCAAAACAAAGCCCCACCTCCTCATTCTCCTCTCATCTCCATGGCTCCATAAGGCTCATAATGGCTCTCACACGCAAATTACTTTCAACACACAGGCCACAAGAGAAACTCTTTAAAACTGATTTTGGTTCTATCATAATTTGCTTTTGTCTCCGGTGACCTCGCCAAAGTACCAAGTAAGTGACACAAAGTGCACGACAATCATTGGCCCATTTTGGACCACCTGTAACAGCTCCACCACACGGAGAAACAATAGGCCGGTATGTTAAATCACTCATTATAATTTATTAAATCCGCCATTTAATGTGTGTTCAGTCATTTTAGTTGAAGCGAGCGGCCTGAATCATGTTCAATATCCTGCCTTTGTCGCAAAACAGGTCAAATTAAAGGGGCATCAGATGTATGTATCACTAAATCTCTTACTGTGTGTTTATTTTATCTTGCTATTATCCAGGAGTATGTTATCATCACTGCACCGCTGGCTTAAATATCTGCTGTGATTTCAGATGGGTTTTTAAAGGAGGGGTCCGTGTCCTGAAACAGGGCCATTCGTTTGACTGAGGACATACAGCTAAAGAGGACAAACAACATTTATTCCTCCCGCTGTTTCACAGCCCCACCCCTCCTCCCGCTGTTTCTATCTCGCCGATCTTGTCCTTGAGAAGCTTGTCCTCTGAACGTACAGTCCCCCCCCCCGAACCTATTCCCACTTTTACACACGCACGCACATATTCCTCGCCCACCGGGAGCGCTTGCTGACACGGTACCAATTTCTGCCGCAGAGTCATTAGCAGATAATCTGTCACGCCTATTCTCAGTTTAACGCCGAGCGCGCCTACGTTTTGATGTCGCCACGATGATGGATATTACGTTTCATTCGCCGTATTTACATTCAGGTCCACCTCATCCCTTTACCCATGATCTACTCCGTCTCCGGCTGCTTAATGGAGCCTTGGAGCGGCATTACAGTTCTCAATGGAGCCGGACAATGTTTTGCAGCCAGACAGCGGGATAATCGATGCGTTCCTTTAGGTGCACGTCTGCCCTGGAGAGGGAAGAAAATAGCAAAGAGTCTTATAGATTATTCATAAACAAGTGTAACATAATAATCCATCATTCCCTCACAGGGCACATCATTGATTAACCAGTACAAGTGAAAAACATGTGCGCATATTAAAGTTTACTGTTTATTATAGAGCTCACCTTGAACTCTGCCACATATTCACTGTTGCATATTGGCACTTGTGTCAATTCCAGAGCTGCTCTTCGTAAAATACCTCATTTCAATGTTTTCTGCCTGTGTGACTGGCATATTGGTTCACAAACAAAACCAGGTCACCTTTGCTGGCCTTACTGATTGCACACTGATGGAATAGCGACCCATGCAATAGACTGAATAGGCTTGCGAAGAAATCCGCATGGAGGATGATGTTGCAATTCATAACCGCTCATCTTTGTGTGGGTGCATACGCGCGTGAACAAAACTGTCATTTCCCCGTGAATGTGCTGACGCCAGCGAACCAACAGAGTTGGCCAGGGTAGTTGGGAAAGCTTCTTCAAGGAAATATTCCATCTCGGCAGAGGCAGCATGCGCGTGGCATGCTAAGCAGCGTCGGGCCTCTTTTGGATTAGGAGGGCAAACGGCGACACATGCGAGGAAAAGCCGACGAGTCAACACGGTGATGCCGCGAGGTTTTGAGAGGAGTTTGACGGCAAGGGTGGGAATTTCACAAATGACGTGAATGATTCTGTTCACGCAGCTGTTATGTGGGGATGGGTTTCAGAGCATCTTTAAGGCCAAATGCACGAGATAAAACACAGACATTAAAAGCACTTTGGACAACACAAATGAATGACCCGGAAATTAAAAACAAGGCTTGTTTATATAACACGGCTGAATTTTGAAAAAAAAGTGTGTGAAAATAAAGGCTCTTTTTGAGACCATCATCAAAAAAATGTAGCTATTATTTTAAAAAGCCTCTGACAACTGCGTCCCCTCTCCAAGTGCTTAAACATCCCCTCCGAAAAGTTTCAACATTACATCCCAAACAGAGGCGCTGAACAGAAAATCCAGGTGGACAGAGCAATGCGTATTTCTTTTTTTTCCCCCTCTTTTTTTTTTTTTTTTGGAATTCTTGTTACGTGTCCCTCTATCCATCTGCACTACCCTGACCTTGCAGTTTCTCCAATCTAGTTTTAGCCCAGAAGTGGACGTGCTGCCGGTGACATTTTCTGCTTAAGCCTCCTCACGGAACACACTGTGCTTCCCTGTTTGGCTGACACACATTCTTTCCCGCGCTAACCTTAACAGTTTCGCTGCGCGCCAAACCCAGACAAGATCCTGCTCCCCCCCCCCCCCGTCCGGGGATGTTTCATCCTGTCATTCGCGATAGCACTCACTTTTGCTGAGACCTCTTCAAAGCTGCACTCTGCGTCTGTCTGAAACTTTTTCCAATTTCGCAAAACAAGCACGCAACCTTAATCTCAGAGAGAGAGAGAGAGAGAAAATGAGTTGACGCGTGAAGCAGATCGACGTCTGATTCATCTCGCCGCAGCTAATGAAAATCTCTGGCGCTAATGACGACGATGAGCTCATGTGTCCCTGCACCTGCCACGACTCTCTCTCTCTCTTGCGCGCGCGCACACACACACACACACGCACTCTGTCACGCGCGTTAAATGAGCGCAGCACGCCGGGAGACGCCCATCGCGAACGTGACCGTTGGATCTGGTGTGGTGGTCGACACGTTTTCCGTGTCACTTTGCCGGCTGTTGAAAATAATAGGCTGTCCACCCCCGCCCGTGTTTCAGTGCGGCGTGGGAGTCAAGCGTAAAAGCTGGTGGCTGTAAATAAAAGCGGGAGAGCAATCTGCCGCGAGGCAGCGTGTAAATCGGTCATTTTCCATTCTCCAAGACAAGTTAAAAAACACTCATCTGCTGCCAACAGTGTCAAACGCGGATGCGAAGTGTGCGTCATTACTTATACAGGGATTATCTGTCGACGTCACTGCCCATCTCTGCGTCTGTCTCTGCGCTGTGCATGACAGGTTGTGAAGTGAAGCGGCCAGATGAGCCACGAGCACGTGTTATTGTGCCGTTGGTTGTACAGACCGTGTCGACAAGAACAACAAAACGCTCAGGTTTTTACAGAAAACCATCAACTCGCACTCCCTTTCAAGGCAAGCCATCACAAGAAGCAGTTGGAGCGAGAAGATCATCTAAAAATGTGAAGATCTGCTGCGAACATTTCATTATCCGGTGAGCCTGAACTGTCCGTCATGTAGCTGTAGGCATCCAGAGTCTCGTGGGATTTAAATAGAGACTCGGTGTGTTGAGAAGAGTGGATGTCCGGTCCCTGAAGTCGGCCACTTTGTCTCGTTATTTAACGTGTATGAGTCATTGAGACATAATCCATTCAGCAATGTCAATTTCTTAGCATCATTTACTTTATCACTCTGTAATTAACTCTCACTCTGTGATTAACTCTCACTCTGTGATTAACTCTGTGATTAACTGTTGTAGTATGCCGACAACGTCTCGAGTGCCCTGTGTAAACCACTGGGTGATAAACAGTTGCACTAGTCTTTGCTGACAACATCTCTAGGTTGCTACTTAACATTAAAACAGTTCAGTTAGCATAACAGCAGTGCTGCTCCTGCATCCAGGGTATGTGTGCATCCCTCTATACCCACATCATTTCTCACACAGACAGCAGCATGTCATAGGTTAACTGTGTTCATGATACGTGGTGACTATTAACAACTCTTCTGGTATTTTCTAATCATGTCTCAAGGTAGCAGCTCATAGGTTTGACCTCTCGTGGAAAAGACAGTTGTAATGAAAAATAAAAAAAAAAATAGGAGGAGGATGAGAAGACGGACCACAGAATCTTTTGCACAGTTGACTTTGTATGCTTATGCTGAAACCTTTTACATGGGCATAGTTACACAGTCACAACTAAAATATTTTATTGTTCGTGATGTTTTTACTACTTTTACTTAGACTTCAAATAAAGAAAATATTTTTGGGGGTTGCATCGCAGTCAATAATCTCCCCCAAACTTTAAGAAAGCTCCCATGATGCGAATATAGTGAAAATGACTGTTATTCCCCTTTTTACCCAATTATCAAAGGCTTATGACTGCTGTAATGCACTCATACCACAGAATTCATTTTATCAGGAAGAGAAAAATAGATATTTTTGAAGGAGACTGTAAACAGAGGACTATATGTGCTGCTACTAAAGTGCCCTGTGACGTTTTCGATTTTAAGGTTGGACAGGTTTGTCCAGACACAGCATTCTCCAGGCCTTCAGGCAACTGACACTTGTGGTTACAGCTTCCTTTCAATGGTCACCAAGCAGTTCTTACCAATGAATATCTTCTCTTTTTGGGAAGATTCTCTGCAAACCCTAGAGAATCCCTATAGATCAGTGGTCCCCAAACTATGGCCCGCTGCGTGTCTCTGTCCGGCCCGCGTGAAGGCAGTCATAATTCGCATTGCATTTGCACTGAAACCCAGGAGGAACAGCTGAGCTTTTTCTTTAGCTGACAAAAAACAAAACAAAAACAAAAACAAAAAAACAGTTAGAAAGTGTCAAAGGACATCACCAAAGCCGACGGAGACAACAAATATTTAATTTAGCGGTTGTCAAAAATATTGTAAGATGAAGTGGTGGCGGGGTCTGCCATACACTTTTGATGGAGAGCAGACTTGTCCAACTGCCAATCTGTGGGTATGACTTAATTACTGTCCACTGTTACCTTGACAGATGATAGTTCCTGCACCCTGAGGCTTGCCATTTCTCAGAGCTGTTAGATGTAAAAGTCTTGGAGACTCTGACTGCGAGGCACTAATGGTCTGTAGGAAGGAAAAGCAGAAGGTCAAAGCCTCAGAGAGAACTGCAGTTAAAGGTTCTGGGTTAAAAGGGGGTCATTATAGATGCCTGCATGACAGTTTTTGAGTGCATTTATACATATATATGTGTGTGCATATGTGCAGTATATATGTATATTATCACATTAATAGACACGCCATTGGATGAAAGATTCAGGTGGCTGACTTATTTTAAAAAAAAAAGCTCCTAAAACATGACTCCCTGTGCTCGTGCCTCTGACCTTTTGTCTCGAGGCCGGAGGTGCAGGTTTCCAACCCCTTCGTCTTGGCATCCCTCATTTTAACCTTTCTCGGCTTGATCTTGCCATTTTCTCAATGGACTTTTACCTTTGGCTTGAAGCAGATTTTTTTTTTTTCTGTGAATAAATGCAATGTTCATGCTCCACACGTTTGTTTTGTTCTTGCTTCTAGTATTTGCTCTCTTGCCTGATTTCAAACTGCAAAATCCTTTTTAATACACTTTATTTTATATACAAGCATTCATGTGGCCTGTTCATAGGTACAATCCCTTTAATCATCAGTCCATGTTGTTTGTTTGTCTGCCTCCCTCTAAACTCATCAAATACACAATCCAATCAACTCCAAAATGCTCTTCTGGACAAGTTGCGACCTTCTCAATCTCGACATGATATGAACAATTAAGCATAGAGTTGTTTTCAAGTGCAAATGCATAGCTAGAACTACATTGTAGACGCACCTGCTGGGTACAGGGTGGCGTAACATCAAAAGCGCATGTGAAGTTCAGCTGCTCCTGTCATGAAAACAAAGCATATGTGATCTGACCATGGTTGACTTTGTGGTGGATAGCAATGAGGGTTTCTTTACCAACCAAGGCTCAGAAGTTTTTTGTTTGAGCCAAGTAAGTAACTCTGGCGCTGTCTGAGGTGTCGCATTCCCAGTGGTTTATGCAAGAAAGCAGTCTTCATATTAAAAGAAAACAAATATAGGAGTGCTTGCTGGACTCTAAAGTCGTAAGTTAGAGGTGCTCTTTGGATGGGAAAAACCAAGAAGATCAAAAACAGGAGAAACCTCAAGGCATTCTCATAGAAAAGTTAAACTGCCTTCATTGCAGCTGCTTGGTTACACTCAAAACCATAAAAAGCTCTGACGTGTTTCGGCAACCAAGCCCTCCTCAGAGAGTCAAACGGTTCTTCCAGAGAAGAGGAGGTTTTAAGCAGAATGTCCACCAATCAGAAGGTGTTGGGACAGTTGTCATAATTGTAATTACATTGAGCAACCAGCAGGTGTCACTCTTTCAAAACAGTGGTAAACATTTTATAGCAAAACTTAAAATATGATGGTTAAGAATGGATAAAAGAAATCGACAATGGCAACCATTACAATCAGATAAAACAAAGCAATGTATTGCAGAAAGAGAACACAACCCAAAAAATCTAATGGATGCAGAAAAATCAAGATCCTCATTTAGACTGGGGTATTTAGTGGCCTGCAATTTATTCATCCAAAATCTTTCTCTCTGATTCAGCTGTCTTAGCCCATCACCTTTTCTTATGGATAGTGGGATATGGTCAATTCCACCAAACCTGCAGTGTGGCCAGGTTACTGTTGTGATGTTCCATATAGTGTCTTGCTATTGGATAATTTAAGTGGCCTGTGCGAATGGCATATTTCTGTTCAGTCAGTCAGTCTGTTTTGTAAACGTTTAGGTCTTCATACGTAGAAGATCTTGCACACAGAACATTCCAATCTATAAATGACAAGTGTGGTTTTCCAGTTGATGAAATGGTTAATGGTGAATTGCTTTTGAGATAAAAAGAAATCCTGAAAGGTTTTGGTTTGCATTATACATTGGCACAGTGCTTACACTGATGGCATTGATACGAGCCCTTGGGGCTGGTGCCCAACCACGCTAGTTGGCAATCTGGTTTAAGGTAGCTGTGGACTAGTTTGTCATGTAGAGTAGGACATCTTCTAAAGCTGACAAGAGGAGGTTCAGGGAAGATCTGGCTTAAAAGATCATCGCTCTCATTGATTTCCCATTTTTTCTCATGATTTTCTTGATTTGTTAAGCCTCGGCACTGTAGTGACAAATACTGGTCTGTCTTTTGTCTCTTTGGCTACATTTGTATTAAGTAATACAGACCTCTCCGTGTCTTTAGCTCTAGGAAAGGCTTTTTGGTGAGTAGTGTATTTATAACCCCGTTCTACAAATCTTGACAACATTTTTTTTTAGAAGTAATTTCAAAAACCTCATCTCAATGACAGATTCGTATCGCTCTTTGGAACTGTCCATTCTCTGTGAGACAAAGTGGGTGGAAACCTTTGGCATGCAGAATAGTGTTCCTCTCTGTTGGCTTCCTGTGCAAAGAAGTATGTAAAAAAAAACTTAATCATCTTTAGTGATGGTAAGATCAAGAAAATACAATCTGCACTAAATTCTAAAGACAACGAAATATTTGAATTAATGCTGTTCAAAAAATTGTGGAATTCTGATTCAGACCCAGACCAAAGAAGGAAAATGTCATCGATATACCAACCCCACTAAACTATGCACTTGAAAAACACATTCTTATGACAGTTAAAAAATAAAATGTCCTCATTTACCCAAGAATAAACCCGCGTATGAGGGACTATAGCAATCCCCCATGGAACAATCTGTCTTCTGTTTGTAGATCCTCTCCTGGAAAATGACCATGTTACTTAAAGTCCATTCTGTCATTGAAAGAAGGAAGTCATTAGGTGGCATTTCAGATGAAGGTCGTACCCTCAAAAAATGTGCCAGTGCTTGGAGACCCTGTTGATGCTCAATATTGGTGTATAATGCTTCCACATCCATTGTGACAAGAAACACTTCAGAGCCTACTTTTTGCAATTCTTTAATCTTCAAAACATCAGTTGTATCTTGAACATATGCACTGAGTGAAGAAACACATGGTTTAACAAAATAGTCAATATACTTTGAAACTGGTTCAGTTAGGCTTTCATTTCCTGAGATCACAGGTCGACCTGGAACACTTTTGTGTATCTTTGGTGGCATATGATGTCATTCTAGGGTTTGGATTCCACAAAAATCTATGTTCATGCTCAGTAATCCAACCCATATCTTTTGCCTCGGACAAGATTCTTCCTAGTTCCTGTTTAAGTGACTCAGTTGGATTGCAAGGCAGGGCTTGATTAAACTATGTGGTATTAAGCAGGCAAAATGCCTCTTTTCATACATCTCCTTAGCCCAGACAACAACAGCATCACCCTAATCACTAAATTACCGTCTTTAGACAATGCTTCCAAAGTTGCGTTTTCATTGAGAGAGAGAAAGAGAGAGAGAGATAGAGAGAGAGAGAGAGAGAGAGACAGAGAGAGAGAGAGAGAGAGAGAGAGAAAGAGAGCTTTTTTTGTGTTTCCTTTTACCCTCAAACAAGTTGTCAATATCAAAATTCATTTAATGCAGCATTCTGAATTAAGGGGCAAAATGATTGACTTTTGGCTTGAATTGCTGTCTACTAGAAAAAGAGTCTGCCTGACCTGTGTCCATGGAGCTTACAGATGTTGTGGCATTTTGTTTGTACCATGCCTTGAGGTGTAAACCCCTGTAGAAATGGAAGAGGTCAATCTTAGTATTAAAATTGTTTAGTGGAGTGGGTCGGAGCAAAAGATAATCCTTTGGAAAGGACTTGGATGCTCTCATCTGACAACTCCTTGCCAGAGGTGTTGATTACGGCGTGTGTCTCATTCTGCTCCTTGTTCTCCTGGGCTCTTCCTTTCTTTCTACCCCTCCGCGTTCTCCTCTTCCTGTGCCTCTGCTCCTGCTGTGACCACATCCGCGACCCCGTCTAAAAGTGCTCCCTTCTCTGTCGGGGTGGGGTGGGTGCTCTAAAAAAGCCTCTGAAACAGAAGGTTGTCCTTTGTTTCATATGTTGTGTAATTATTTTTGAGGGAGGGAGACGTGTACTTTCACCTCTGGCCCCCCCGAAACACAAACAACAGTTGCTATTTAAAGGTAATGCACCTACTCGTACAACTATAGGGATTGTGCGCAGGGCGAATTTGCCAAAAGCTGGGAGAGGCTCCAGCAGACCCCCGTGACCCTGAATAGGAATAATGAATGAATGAATGAATGATGATAAATTATCCCCTTAAATCTTTCAACAGAAGGTTCTTGCTTACGTTGCACGGGTGGAACTCAGAGTTTTGTTTTGTTCTCGAAGTTTCAGCAGGCCAAGGGGAATTGCAGGCTGAGGTTTATGGAAGGTCATACGCCGCTTTCATGCTTTTCAAGTCTGAATCCTCGCCTGAATCAGCCTTGAAAATTTTCACTCTCAATTGTCTTTGAGTCGGCCAGGGATCGCAGGCCCCATCAGCATTCTTGAAGGAGGAAAAGGGCAGAGCTTAAGCCAAAGTCAGAGCCAAATTCTGACATTAAAAGGAAAGCAAAGACAAGCTGTTAACATTTCCCAATAGTGTGTTGCATTGTAGACGTTGAGCTGGTTCACCTTGTCGTGCTAGTAACCTACTTAACTGGCCAAAAGGAAATCTGACTGGTTCACTTTTTGAAAGATACACGTTTTGTCACATAACTCAATTCCAAATGTTTGTTCTTTG
The DNA here is from genome assembly GCF_046127955.1 of Nelusetta ayraudi. Taxonomy (NCBI): domain Eukaryota; kingdom Metazoa; phylum Chordata; class Actinopteri; order Tetraodontiformes; family Monacanthidae; genus Nelusetta; species Nelusetta ayraudi. The sequence continues at coordinate 605,718 of NW_027466172.1, forward strand.
GCTCAATTCTTCAGGACATGCCAAATAAATCTGAAGGATTTCGTAGATGTTCCATTTTTCATGTCGGATTATAGCCGAACTCCAACTCACTCATTTATTTTTCTTTATTTTTTAAGAGAAAGCTCTTAAGCTCTTATGTTATTGCGTACACAGACACATTATCATAAGTGCAAATTTAAGGAGGTATTTCTCCTTCCTTGCATTATTCAATTCCTGCCAGAGTAAATGGATCATTTATTTTAACTGCCAAAACCTCCAGGCTGCCTCTGTTAGACGTTGCCAACGAGGAATATAATATTCCTGCAAACCTTAACACATTAGTCAAGGTGTGTGATTTTTCTTCTTCTCTGTGTTCTATATGTATTTATTTATTCCATCCCGTCGTTCTTCGTTTTCCTTCTGTCTTATTTCGACTAACGAGTTTCACTTGTCCAATTTACCAGTTCTGTGCATCCTCTTCAGACTGAGTGAGAAACACGAGTTTTGTCAGGCCTGCACAGCTCGGAGTTTTTTGACTAAACAAACCCTGTTTAGCATTGGAAGCAGACCACCAGAATTATGGCATCAGGATATGGCGACAGTGGGGTCCATTTCCGTGCTCCTCAGTTGTAATTGACATTCTTTTGATTGTAACTGCATAAAAAGAAAGTGTGATTCCAATGTCCAATGAAATGAAATGTCTTTCTAAGTTCAACTAACAACCTCTTTTGATCGTTAGTGCCATAGCTGAGGATGTAAATTGTTTCTACGTCCTCTTTGTTCAGTGTTATTTTTTTAAAATATAATTTCATTGTGTTTTCTATGCTGTTTTTGGACATTGGGTGTACAAATAAACTAAATGTACTTTTGATTCTGTCTGGTGTTATTAAAAATGTGCCTGATGTAAATACTCACTACTTCCACCTACAAATACTGTATGATCTAGTGCAAATGTAATGCGAATTTATGGCAGTATGCTAAAGGATGCACATTTGTTTCAAGAATATAATAAGACATTCCAAATGTAATGCAATACAGAAAAATTTGAAGTGAAAATGTTAACTGTAATTGTAAATTTGCCTAATAAGAAAACAATAATAAAAAGCCGAAATTTAACTATATTATCTGCATAGCCAAAAGTGCAATTTGTCTGGGGTGAAGGATGAGGATGGTTGCTGCCTATGCAAACTGTGAGGACACTTATGATATTCATGGTTGCTCCCTCAGTGCATAGCTAATGGCGCTGCCTTGGATCAGTCACCTTGTGGCTCGGGAGAGTGGTGGCCACTCATGAATGGGCACAGGCTGCAAAGACTCCTTCTCTTGCTGTGACAAATTTACTGTTAAAAGAGGCTTTTTGTGCTGACCTACCTGAATTGGCACACACCATTTCATTCGGGGATGTGCACCATCACCTCTCCTGAGGCTGCAATGTGAACTTTTTGCAAGTGTGCAAGGTCTAAAGAAATGTATTTTGACAACCACAACAAGACCTGCATATACCGTGTGCACTAGACCAAATGAATCCTACATTGGAATAATATGTTGAGCCTATCCTGGCATTGCTGAATTTACATTTGAGTTTAATTTATTCCATTAACATCTAACCCTTGCCAGGCAGCTTAATCACAGGGATCTAATTTCAGGAATCTCATACATCTATGTTGCCAAGCTCTGAAAGCAAGCATCTCACCCCTCCTCAGTCTTGGAAAACACATTGCAACTACTGGGCCGCTCATCTTGAAATCCCCTAACTGTCAAAGATGCTGCAGCAATATCAGTTTTGTGAAAAATGGACAGCTTTTCCTTGTTAAATTAGGAACTAGGAACTTGAGGAATTGAATCTTTTCTCCATTGGCAGATGTTTCTCATCTGATCCCAACTAGCATTGACAAGAGTCTAATTGAAGGCTGCTGTGTTTTGCTGCTTGCCCTCTTAAGGTCATCTCATGTCCAACTTTTTACTAATGGAAAAAAAACCCTGAATGGTACAGACAGAAGGTTGATACGTGAAAAAAAAAAAAAAATAGTTTGAAGAGTTAAAAAGCAGTTTTCTGGCTATTTTCAGATGCGTCAGGCTTTACAAGGTTAAAGTGAATATAGTGGATATACCGGCGGGCACTTTCATGGGTACTATTTTACATAAGTCACTCACTTACTTATAAATAATGCTGCAGGCTGTTAATATTTCCTTTAAAAGGAATTGGCTGTGTCCCCCATCTGCTGCCGCTGTGACCAGCTGTAACGGCCCACGTGAAACGCCGCACCCTCGGGCAAGTCATGTGATGACAATGAAGACAGTTTACCAAGATGAACTACAGCGTTTTGTGTACATGTGAAATCTGGAGGGCAGCAACAACAACAGCTGTGGGAGCCGTCCAACAAACACGTTTGCTCATTGGAAAAGCTTTGCGCTTTTTTTTTTATCTGCTGAACTTAATTTAACCTTAAGGATTTGGGTAAGACTTTTCGTTCTTTCTCTCCCTCTCTCTCTCCCTCTCTTTCTCCCTCTCTGCGCAGCTGTCCATCAGCCCCACTTACTGCCACAGTTCCGGGCGAAAGCCTGAACTCTGCTCTTAAACCCGTCGCTCCAGAATTACCTCTGTTCAGCTTAATCCCCCGCAGGAAGTCGGCCTAACTATGATTAATAGATCTTGTCTCCGCTTTCACTTTTTCCAGCAGCAGGCCTGTGAAAGACCACCAGAAAGGATTGGTCCGGTATTGCACGGTAATGGTGCTTTTTCCTACTTTGTTTTTGCATCATTTTCCAGACTAACGCTTGAAAGATGCAGAAACCAAAAATAGTGAGAAAATGGAATTGATGGTGTCTGGAAGCTGGGCGTTTTATCTTGTTGACACAGCTTCATATCAGTGACACACTCGTGGCTCCATCCATATAATTAACATTTGAGCTTGAATACTAATGAACGATTATCCATAGTGTTGACATAGCCCATTAGGAAGCCATTTAATCTGACCCTAATTTTAGAGCTCTTGTAAAGACGTGAGGCATTTTCCCAGCCAAGATGTAAGAAAATTCTCTCTCTCGCTCATCAAATTGTTTTCGCAGTGATCCATCAAGTGTTTTTCCCATGTCACTCAACAGCCAATGTATTTGGCTTCCACAGCTCTTTAATGGCACTGCCCGAGTGCCTTCTCTTTATGGATCCATATTGGATGTATGTGAGACTGAGATTGGCAGCTAAAAATAGAAGTTTCCATATAAGACTCTGGCCCCTCAGGTCATCTCATTTAATATCACATCACTGTGCTGACAGCAGACTCATTATACCCTATATTACAATCAAAGCATAAATGGTAATCTCAATTTTTCCGTATGTGGCGCCTTAAATACACTTTTAAAGAAAGAGACATTTGCATGTTGCAATTCAAAGCTGAAAGATAATTGGGGATAATGGGGAAAATATCAATGTCTAGATGATAGAAAAGACAAAAAAGAGAAAAGGCAGCCAGAGGCTGAGTTTGTTCATGTTCTGCAGTGTGGCTCCCTTGTTTGTGCTTTCTGCCGTGAGTTCAATATAAAAAAAAAAAAAAAAGTGTCCGCCACATCTTCGCAAGCGGCCTAATACGGTTTAGAATAAAAATAACACAGCTTCTCATGTGTGTCTTCACCACGAGGTCAGCCTGTCCCTGCGATTCAGATCCAACTGGGAAATTGCTCACTCTCCCGTCGCTTTTCAGCAAAAGGTGATTTGCAGCCATGACGGTGAAGTCCCAGACTAGCTGTAGGTTCATAATAGTGATAATGGAATCATCGCTTAGCCTTCAACCGCTCTGTAGAAACGTCTGTTTTTCTTATTACTCAAAAAAAATTAAAAAATAAAATCAAAAGCTAAGCGCTGAGAAGAACTGGGTAGGGAAATGGGAGGTGGGATTGTTTCTTCAGTGAAGGTCACGTGATTGAAGTAGAAAAGGGGTGAAAGCAACAAAGTGCTCATTTAAGTTTAAAGTGAGACAAAAATGCCATCTATCTATCTATCTATCTATCTATCTATCTATCTATCTATCTATCTATCTATAATTAATTAATTTTATTTTTGCAAAATGAAAATGGCCATTTGGAAGAGCCGCAAGAATCAGATGCTGGCAACTGGCTGGACGGACCCAGTCCTCTGTTTCAGGGCATCAGCCAGACTAAGGGTAGAGCATGCCTACTACAGGCTAATGGATAACCTTGCTGGTTTTGTGGAGGTGTGGGCTATAAATAATGTTCTGTGTTCCGTTAATAATAATGTTTTTTTTTAGTACTTAAAGTGCAGTTTTTTTTAGTACCCAAATGTGCTTTCATCACACTTTGCAAATTATTTTCATCTCAGAATAATCTCTTTTTCAATCAGTGTGTAAACATTGTTTGCCAGGATGTGTAAAATAAAGTGTATTTAAAAGTCAAGTCTATCTCTCTATCTCTCTATCTATCTATCTATCTATCTATCTATCTATCTATCTGTCTATCTATCTATCTATCTATCTATCTATCTATCTATCTACCTGTCTGTCTGTCTGAAAAAAAGAAAAAGGGGAATAAAAGACATCCACCCAAACTGAACAGGAAGCAAAAGGGTTTGGGTTAAAAAAAAAAAAAGAAGAAGAAGAAGAAGAAGAAGAAGACAAAAACAAGAAGACGTTAATGAAATAATGTAACGCAACATGCAGAGACGTCGGCACCGCCTGTTCTTTTGCCAATAACATTTTCCTGCACTTTATGAATGAACAAACTGTTCCCAGATGCTCGCAGACTGCTGACGCACTCCTCTGTTTGCCGGCGCACACTCCTGTCCACTCCGGGATTCGGAGCTCAGCTGACAGGGCGATGATGGTGGCCGCCGGAACAACAGACAGGCTTCTGGATCTTAATTTGTCAGACGTGCAAAATGTAAATCGCTCTGTCAGCCCGAACGCTCCCCCCGGCACGGCCCCCCGAGGGATTGTGCGTCACGGGGCTGTGGGAGGTCGCGGTTGTTGTGTCTGTCACCCCTCGCTCTTTGAACTGCCACAAATTTGAGCCGAGGCTGAATATCCAGCGACTGGATACCCGGCATTTTGCTGTGGACGTTCAAGGGCAATTTGAAAAAAAGCAGCTTGGATAGTAGATTGTTCGTGTTGCTGTCTTCCCTCTGATACAACCTTTCACTCAAACCCTTGACAGCTCCCACCGAGATACAAAAACACTTTGGAGACGCTTGTTGTTGATTCAAACCACTTGGCCTCTGGAGAAGCACAAGGGTGCGTCATAGCAGGAAAAAAAAATAAAAAATGATGAAACCCTCCGACAGAAAATATCCATAATTCATCCGATGAATCCGTTTAGAATCAATATGTATATGGAAACAGGCGGATAGAAAATAAAGTATTAAGCGACTAGCAGATAACACGCGAGCCGCGCTCACAGAGGGGTTGCTGCAGCATGAAATTACATCCTGCGGGTGTTCGTGGGTTCGCTTCCCCTTTGATAAGCCAACCAGCAATTTCACAGGCAATTGGTCATCTGCTTAAACATCCAAGAGGAGGCTGCTCTTGTTAAATCCATCTTAAACGCATTACCGGCCCTCAGTCTTATCACTCCGAAAGCTAATTCATCACTAAGTGAGCGTAGGTATCAGCCTGGTGAGATAATAAGGTGGAGGTACGTTTGAAAGCAGATACCGAGCTGGTTTTGCCGACATGCTCTTCAGCACACCGAAGGAGCACTTATTCAATGTTATTACACCAGTGACGTGTTTGGAGCTCTTGTGCCTCCTCAAGGAAGAAGGAAGAAGGATGTTTGTGGTGAAGACTGCAAAACAACCTCTCATCAAGTACTGCCTTATTTTTCACAATCCAGACAGCAATATTTACAATATTGCAAGCTGTACATACATTTCCGTACAAATATTATGGCATTGAGTGCAAAATTGCCACATTCCAAAATACTTTCACTATACATAACGTAAGAGATGTAAGAAATACATCAGACTTCCATCCAAACTGCACTGCACGGCTGTCTGGTAACCAGATATGCCTAATGGAACCTCTACAAATTTAATAGAATAATTTTATGTATCCGGTATATATCACACCAGTGATATACACCAGTGATGCTGCAGGGAGTGGACATATCACGAATAAGAGGATCTCAAGAACTTGGGGGTTGGCACGGGAGGTGAGGTTAGTTGTTGGAAGCAGGACCCAAAATGCAGAAGAAAACTATTAATATATTTATTTAAAGAGTGGATGGTAATCAAATCTAAAACGGGAGACTTCTACCAATCTTTAAAGCAGAACCGAAGCAGACAACAGGCCTGGACTTGACGAAGATACCATCTAGACTGTAACCTAAATGAGACAACGACCAAACAAAGACAAAGGGAGAAAAGAACAATGACAAACAGACACGACACAGTTGTTAATAATTACATACAGGGAGAGTAAGCCTCCAATGCTTTCCTTCCCTCTGAAAACAGCATAAAGGATCTCCACACGTCCTCAAAGATGGGGTATTTACTCTGTAGCGTGAAGGTGAGTTTTTCCATTGCGAGGGATTCCGATACTCCTGTAAGCCAGGCACTTATACTAGGTTTCGTTATGGATTTCCAGGATTTCATTTGGCTATAATATATTTCTATGCAGAATCATATCTATCACCTCACTCCTGAAAGCCTGAATCTGTGGGCAGTCCCATAGGCAATGGTATAATGCGCCTTTTCTGCTACATTTTTAGCTAGTGTAAGGATTATTGGGATTGAATTTGTTTAGCTGGGTCGGAATTATATATATTCTCATTATGCACTTATATTGATGTAATCTAAACTTGGTATTAACTGACTGTGTTTGAGAATTTAAGCAAATCTTCTGCCAGTCTTCAATTGCAATTTCTAAATTTCAATTTTCACACCATGCCAGTCTTTTATTATCTGAGGAAACCTTTGATCCTTCCATGATTGCTGCATAAAAAACTTGAGGTCAGTCCTCTCTTTGGATGTTTATTTGTTGCTATTTCCTTTTTAGGGCTAAGAGTGGGTAGTGATAACAATTTCTGAGTCTTAAATATATAACTCCTAATCTGCAAATATTTTAAAAATGTTTTGTTTGGATGTCGTACTTTCGTTTCAAATCTTCAAATGACACGAGGATTTTATTGTTAAAAAAAAGTCTGCTATTTTACGAAGGCCTTTCTTTGCCCGTATTTTAAAGCCCAAATCTTGTTTGTCTGGGGTAAAATTACTGTTGCCCCAGATTGGTGTAAATTGTGATAGTACAGGCATTTCATTTATATATTTATGGACCTCATACCATACAAGGGTGGTGTTTTTAACAAAGGGGTTATGTGTTACTGACTTTAATTCTTTTAATTTAGCTGAGTATAAAGACGAATTGAGTGGTAGAGGAGATGACGTTTTTCTTCCCGTACTCATCCATGACCGTGGTAATTCTTGTGAGAACCAGCAAGAGGCAGTAGTGAGTAATACCATAGGAGGTTTGGGAGTTTCAGCCCTCCTCTGCCGCCTCACAGCAAGAAGGTCGTGGGTTCGATTCCGGGGCCCGGGCCTGGGACCTTTCTGTGTGGAGTTTGCATGTTCTCCCTGTGTCTGCGTGGGTTCTCTCCGGGTTCTCCGGCTTCCTCCCACACTCCAAAAACATGCATGTGAGGTCAATTGAACACTCTAAATTGTCCGTAGGTGTGCATGCGAGTGTGAATGGTTGTCTGTTTCTATGTGGCCCTGCGATGAACTGGCGACTTGTCCAGGGTGTCACCCTGCCTTCGCCCTCAGACAGCTGGGATAGGCTCCAGCAGACCCCCGTGACCCTGAATAGGAATAAGCGGGTGTAGAAGATGAATGAATGAATGAGCCCTCCTCTGTCATAAGGGAGATAGAGCAAAGATAAGCGAAGTCTAGCCCGTCTGTTGTTCCAAATGAAATTCCAAAACATGCCCCTCATCTTTGAAAAGAAATTAACAAGAGGACCGAGGAATAGCATGAAAGAGGTAAAGAAATTTCGGGGGAACATTCATTTTAAGTATGATACGCCCTATCATGGAGATTGGTAATGTCGACCATCTATTAATAGATTCCGAAACTGATTCTATTACTGGCTTATAATTTGACTCCACTTAATCATCGATTTAGGAGTAATTCTAATACAGAGATAATTGAAATGATCCCTAACTATTTTGAATGGTGCTTGAATTGGCAGATTTATTCTTTCCGAATACTTGAGAAAAAGAAGAGCAGATTTAGATTCAAAGTTCAAAGCCCACCCGGGCCCTCTTCACCTTGCCACATTCAGAAAACATTAAAGGGAGACTAGCAAAAAACAAACGAACAAACAAACAAAACCAGGGGAAAACAGTCCAGAACAACAAGAGAGAGTGGAAAGGAGGTGAAGCGTGTAGGAGGAGGCTGAGGTTAGACCTGCCAAACCACGAGGCCGAGAGAATGACCGGAGAAGAGATTTAAGGATGTAGTAAAAGAGGAGGTGAAGTTAGTGGTGTGAGGAAAAAGGATGCAGAGGACAGGGTTTGATGGAGGCCGATGATTGGATGTGGCCATTCCTGAAAGGAACCGCTAGTAAATATTCTTAATGTTTGCAAAAAAAAAACAACATTTGAAGGATGACTGGACACACCTGCTTCTTAAATGGACCAGTTTTTTTTTTTCCCCCTTTTCTTTTTAATGTCAGTCATCAACAGATTGAGACCACTATTGAGCCTCATGACACAGTAAAACAGCCCAGAGAGACAGGAATTACACCAAAACTTTTTTTTTTCTGTGCGAAAATACTATTGACTCATATAAAACCATGTCACCCTCCCAGCTATACAAGTTTGAATTCAGTTCTTTTTCTCTGGGTTGATGGTGGAAGTGTGCATCTCTCACCTTCCTTTTTTTTGGTCAACAAAAAGGAAAGGAGCTTTTCAAGATGACTAATGGTGTCAAGAATTCACGATCTTAGCGGCTCAGCAGCAGTGCAAAGTCAGGCGGTGGGTGGTGACAGATTGAAAAAACAAAACAAAACAAAAAACCCCACTACGGCCTTGTTAATTAAGTTAAGTTGCGTTTTTTATTCCTCCACATCCAAATGGTCGATAGGGGTCAGTGGACGACGCCCACAATGTGTGATGGATCGTTGAAGGCCACAGTCATGCTGGGCGGTTGAGCCTGTCTCAACTTTTCTTTGCATTTATCTTTTATTTCTTAGCAACAAACAAAGGATGAAAAGATCAAATAAAAGACAACTCACACAAGTGTTGTTGTTGTTGTTGTTGTTGTTGTTGTTTTTACTGTCGCAGAATCTTGAAAGGGTTGATGACAGCTGAGGAGCATATTAATACCAAATCTTAAGTTCTCTGCTTCTGCCTGTCTGAGGATGAAGAGGATTAGAGACTGACTCAGGTGCGTCCCTTTGGGCTATCCGTGCAGAGTATTGCCGGAAAAATGACTCAAGATGTGAATCCAGTCAGGCAGGTTCTTCCGTCGGCGTTCTGAGACTTGGGCTGGTTTTCGTGTGAATCCATTAGCCTTCTCCTCATTTGAACCTGTTCACCCATTTCAGTTGGTCTTTGCTGAAAGAGAGGCGGCTGCTTGTGCTCTCTCTTCTGATTCTGCTTTTTTTTTGCTGTGGGAGGCTGCGTGGAGGACGACATGTCAGCTGAGATTCACTGGTGCAGACTCATATCAGTAGGTCCACCCCTACTCCCACTCATACCTGTGGGTGGTAAGAAAAAAAAAAAAAAACCAAAAAACCAAACAGCTCAGCCTGCGGGTGAAGCTCGATGACGGTCTCTGTGTGGAGTATTAGGAACCATCAGTCGCAGGATTGCTGTGTGCAAAAAGTTTCTTCTTCACAATAACATTGTGATAACTAAGATAATTAATGTCCCTTTAATACTACTGCTGCGAAACATATTCTAGTGTACTGGAAGCACAGTTTCATACTCATAATGAAAAATCATAAAAAGAAACAATTATATTCCCGCCAATCCCAGTGTGACGCTAAAGAAATGTAATTACTGTGTGTGGGAGCTTGGTGGCATTGATTGCTATATTCTTCACTTGAGAACATTATGTTGTCAGAGACGGTGGGTCTCCAGCCTTTTATGCTGTTATTCTAGGCTGTGTTATTGAACTAACAGCAGACCACATGTATTGTCATGTCCTAGTTGTCTGCAGCGGCGTCTGTGCTGATTATGTGTCTCGATAATGAAACATCAAGCCTTTCTGTCTCATCCGCCTTATCATTTAGTCATTTTCACAACAGAGGCTGTTTGTGCAAGTTGCCGTTGTATTTATTAAAGCAACATCTGTTGCATGCCTTATTTTTGATTACCTTTTATTAAAAAAATAAAATAATGATAATAATAAATCAATAAAAGAACCTGTTCATTTCCATGGCCTCTGAAGAAACTTCTTTTTAAATAATCTTCTACACATCCCATCACACAGGCAGGTTCTTGAGGCAAACCAAGAAGTGACCCCCGAGCACAATGAGTCAGGGCTCAGGGTGGCTAATCAGAGGTCTGAAGATAAGTGGAACAATCTCTTGAAAGGCTCATCGTTGATAGCGTGGGGTCTGAACTCGTGGACTGACAATGAAGCTCCTTGAAATTGCTTCTGACAAAGATTAATAAAAGCCAAAAGCCATTCAACGCCTCTTGTCCTCAACAGAGTAAAAGCTTCATTTTAGTTACTGAAAACGATGAAAGGGATAAATGAAAGCAAAGTCAGATGACTCCCAATTTAATTTTTCAATACAACAACAAATACAGGGAGGCAGAACTCAAAATGCAGACAAAGGAGGATGCTGAGGTTGGACCTGCCAAGCCAGGACGCCGAGAGAAAGACTGATTTAAGGATGTCGTAAAAGAGGACGTGTTCCTTGATGTTAAGTTAGTGGTGTGAGAGAAGAGAGCGATTTTGAAGTTGAAGCAACAACAATGGTGATTATAAAATGTGTTCCAGTGGTGGAAGTATAAAAAATATTTTTGCGCAGATATCAGAAAAGGGTGCAAATACAACTGCCCAATGCAAATGTTTGCCTGCTGTCAAGATGTTGACCTCCAAAATGTCTTTGTCGAACCTCATGACAAGTCTGACATCTCACAACTGCTTTGAATACTTCTGGAAACACTGTCTGGTCTAAACAGTTGAGAACATTTATTCAAAATTCAGAAAAGTAATTTGAATGTTATCAAATGCAATTAGTTACATTACTTTGATAAAGTAATATAAATAGCTAGACCACAATTACATTTTCAATAGGTTAAGTTGTAATTTTAACCAATTGCATTTGCAAAGTAATCTTCCCAACACTGTGTGATTGATATACAAGGTGGATGCACACATGAGCTATAGTAGGAGGTCCAGTGCCAGCACCTTCATCTCGCTCTTTACATACTGCTGCCTGGTCCCAAGTTCTTCGGGCAAGTGGGGAGAGAAATATTACAATCGATATCGATCTGAATTGAAGGTCTGAGAGCGCGGCGAGTATCGGCAGGAAAATCGTGAGTTTCTGTTTGAATGCTGCTCCGTCTTCGGCTGATGAAAACCATCAATCAAGGATTAGAAGGCGGACGGCAACACCGTACCCCGTGTCTCCTCCGCAGCCTGGCGATTTATCATAATGGCACAGTAGCGGAGGTGGGTAGTGTGGTAGAGTCGGTCTGAACCGCCGGAAGGAGCCGCGCGCTCTGCGTGCACGCGTTGATTGATTAGGCCGCGCTGATGGCCATTTAAAGCCTGCCCTCCTCTCTCTCTCTCTCTCTCTCTCTCCCTCTCTCTCTCTCTCTCTATTTGCCTTTTTCAAAAGAATTGAATTGAATTTAGCGTCATGGCTGATGCCCCTTACCTCCCCTTATGACTGGGTAACTAGGAACCGCTGACCTTTAATGGAGCCATACAGACATAATTCATAATGACATCCTGCAGGTGATTCCACACCCATGTGAGCAGCCATACGGTGGAGCCATACGGTGCAATGTTTTGGACGTGTGCAGTATTAATTACCCATCACTCATAGGAGCTAACAGCTGAAACAGACAGGTTCCACTGCCACTTTTTTCTCCTCTTATTCCATTAACTGGGCTTTTTTTTTGTTGTTGTTGCATCAACAGCTCATCTGGATGGTTTGTGGATTTGTTGATCAAAGGTTCGATGAAATCTTTCAGAAGGCTGCGAAAGTTAAAAGAAGCAATAAAGGGTAAAAAAAACCCCAAACAACCTAAATATGTATATATGCATAACAAAGATACTGCCCGCTAATCTTACTGATGCTGAAAGATTAGAGGGTTTTTAAACAACAGGTTTTTCAAATCACATCCAGCACTGGCATGCATTATGGAACGAATGGGTAATTTTTTCCTAATAGAGATATGATGAATTGCACTTTTCCACTAAAGCAGTTATTGGATCTTAAGGCAAGAAAAATGCCATGCCTCATGGTACCCATGAGACGTCCAGGAATACTGTGCAATGATCATTTACAAATCTATCTATTCTAAAACGTTACCCCCCCCCATAAAAACAATGATCTATTTTAACCTTGTTAGTTTTGTTTTGGTCCTGCCCAAACTGCTTTGAGTAACATCTGTGCTATCACTTTGTCCGTCTCTTTCCAGACTATGTAACCTTCATGGTGTCATTATCGATCCACCGTCTATTTGTATGCAAGGTGGCAACAAACAGTCGGACAGCGGACTTCAATCCGAATCACCCTGTTTGCGTGGCATGTGTCTGTTGCCGCCAAATGTCACAGACTGCAAAGTCAACACGCACTTGAGAACTCCTCGGCCAAACACACCTCCTCCAAATTACACTTTTTCCTTCCAGGCGTTGTTTTTCTTTTTGCCCTCGAAAACAGTGCCGTCGGCTTCCATCAGGATTTATCCAATAAACTCTACCAGAACCTCCAGAAACAGAATATCTGGCCCCTAATGCATAATTCTGTTTTACTAATGTTGAGTCTGGCCGGGAGCAGTAGCCTGTGGCAACGACAGATTCATTCATTCATTCATCTTCTATACCCGCTTATTCCTATTCAGGGTCACGGGGGTCTGCTGGAGCCTATCCCAGCTGTCTTAGGGCGAAGGCAGGGTGACACCCTGGACGAGTCGCCAGTTCATCGCAGGGCGCTACGACAGATGGTAAAGACAAATAAAATGTTTTGAAACTCTCACTTGTCCTTTCAGGGTTTTTTTTTTTTTTATGTCCAAGTATCAGAACAGTTGCTATTGCACCATGTTGGTTTGAACACTAGATGGCACATAAGGCTAAACAATACAAATAAGGTTTTTAACGCAGCTGATCCATTCACCTCTGATGACTTTTTTTTTTTGAAGAAGAAGAAGTTGGTGATCTGAATCCAAGGACCTTCAATTCTTAAGGCCTCTACATGAAAGTGCGGCCATTATAGAATTTCGCTCTTTTGTCATCTCACAAAATATATAATATACTGTAAAACTCAATATGGCCGGATTGCTGACTGGAACTGTCACTGGAAACTGCACTGTGACCACTTAATACCAAACAAAAACCAAAAAAACACATGGCTTGCTAAGTCTGCAAAATTGGTTTAAACATAAAACAAAATGTTTTCGTGCGAGATTAGGGGACATTTCAAAAACAACAACATTTTGCTGACATTTGAGTCGTATGGTGGCTGTATTGTGATCGCTCCACTTTCTGAACTGTTAAACTCCTCTAATAAGGTTTATATGATTTAGAAAAGCTGCCTCACATCGGATCATGGCAGAGCTTTGGCGGATCAGTTAGCATGCAAGGACTGAGCTGCTGGAATTTCTTTTCCTCCTCGTTTTTATAGGATTCTTCTTTTCACAACTCGAGGATGCAGGTGAGCTTACAGGACCAAATTAAGACTTCATACATGATTATGTATATACATAATAGTCGGTTTAATGGAGCTGCGCTAAAATCACACAGAAACACAGTTTTAAGTCGGGAAGTGTCGACTGTTCTTCTCTTCATGACTTTCGTGAGCAAATAATAACAACAATTGTAGATTAAATCAATGTGTCTGTCAGTTACTTCCTTTCTCCCCCCATAACATGCAAGTCACAAAATGACAGACTCTTAGATAAATCAATAAAGAGGGCTCTTGGGGGAGAAAAAAAAAATCTAATGAACTTCTGTAGAACACTGGACCACATATTGAATGTCTGTATCACGCTTTTTACACATCCAGGTCACTGTTGTCTGAGGCCTCTAAAGGTTGCTGGATTCTATAATTCCAGGAAACATTTTACAACTGAGATGAGAGGGGACACCTTTAAAACCTAAAACGAGTCCTTTGAATCAAACACTCCAGACCACAAAGTATTTATACTTCTGTCTGAAGATTTCATAACGACCTTTAGAATCTGACTTGAAAATCGCAGATTTAAACTGCCTTATAAAGAAAGAAAGAAAGAAAGAAAGAAAGAAGGAAAGAAAAGAGAAATTAAAGGAACACTTTTTAATCAGAGTATATCAACCTATCAGTCAACCTTCTGAGATATTGATCTGGTCAGTTAAGTAGCAGAGGAGGTTGTTTATCAGTTTCAGCTTCTTTCTTGTTAATGAAATAAACAACAGGTGCACTACAGGAGGAGGAGCAACAATGAGGTGGAAAATGTTTTGCTTTTGGATGATTTTTTTTTTTTCACTGACAGACTTCTTACTGTTTAGTTTAGTTTAATGTGGTTTTTCATTTGGCTCGGAACTTCTCTATTGATAGCATTGTGCTGTACCTGGATGCTGACTCCAACTCCAACTCCTTCAGGATGGACCAGACAGGGGGAGGGAAAGGGAAAGCCTCCTGTCAAAACGCTTTATGCTTTTATGTTGAGACAAAAATTACAGCCAGCGAAGACACCAAGACACCAATGACAGGGTGCCACCCAGTGGTTACACACAACACAGGAAAGTACTTATGGACTACACTTATAGCTCTTTCCAGCACCTTTACGGTTCCCCAAAGAACTTTGCAATGGCCTCTTATTTCCACCTCCTTAATGAAGCAGGTCTGAGGATTCTGAGGCCCCAGTCAGATACGCTGCTCCTTTATACCATTTTCTGTTGCTGTGTGATCAATTGTAATCAATACTGATACTCTTACCGTTAGTACTTATGGATCCGGTTCATAACAGTACTTGAAAACTTGATCAAATTAAGAACAATAACCTTTATTAATTAATTAATTTATTTTTACATTTTTTTCCAACTACTTAAGTAAAAGCACCAAAGACCTGTTTACGTCTCTGTGAAAACAGACATGAACTGCTTGCAGACAGACTTTCTGTCTAAGATGTCCACCGTATCTTTATGGATATGGCAAACCGCTACATGGTTCTGCCTTTTTTGGCGCAATTGTTGAATGTAGTGGAGTCGTCAACCTTCTAAGAGCACTAAAGCTCCTCTCTGCTTCAGAGGATGAAACTAGTACAAGGAGCAACCTGACCAGAGTTTCGACCTCAGTAAATAAGCCACGCACCATTTTTGTGTTCAAGTTGTGTGCCTTGTGTGAGTGCAGGAGGTCTCAATGAATCTATCAGCAGTTACTGGTGTGTATTTTCACATTTACTCGGCAACATAGAATCATATTTTTTTCTATACAAAACAAAAGCTCGTTTTAGCCCTGAAGTGGTTCAGAATGTGTATTTTACAAAGTTAACCTTAAATGTATATTCTAACAAATAATAATTTACATAATTTACATGTGTTTCCTATGTATTCTCTCTCTCAAAAAAAAATATATATATCACAAAGCTTAACATCCAATACAGGTACAGATTAGTGCTGAATACTAGAAAGATCAGTATGAAAACATTCACAGATCTTAAAGTATGAACGTATGTATTCAAATACATGGCTTACACCCTCTTACACATCCAAACACAAATGTTTTTAAATGATTTGGTAGTGGTTTATTTCTACCAATTATGTTTTATATATTAACCAATTTAACAAGTCACTGACAACTAATTATGATTATTTGACATGATTAAGACTTGTCCAGGGTGTACCGTGCCTTCGCCCTATGACAGTTGGGATAGGCTCCAGCAGACCCCCGTGACCCTGAGCTCGGGAAAAAGTGGGTATGGAAAATGAATGAATGAGTGATATGATTAATTAATGATTAATAATTAAGTAATTATGGGTTTTGAATATATCACCTAACCCTTAATGTAGCACATGACTTACCTGCAACTCTAAAGTGCTGGCTCTCTCTAACTCACTCTCTCTTGCTCAACCTCATCTTTCTAGGATGAAAGCAGACATGAATAAGGTGTAGAAAAATGCTGATGGAAAGCCTCGCCCAATACTAAAATCATGTTTGTCGTATTGTTTTTTTTATTTTATTCAAACATAACCACTTCTTATCATGTTAAACCCTTCCCATTGTCAACAAACTCAATCATCTAACTCTTCATATAACACCTACCTGCAACTCTTCAGAGCTGGCCCATTTTCTTTGACCAGCTCAACATCATCTCTCTAAAGCAATGGACATGAATAAGGTCATGTGGAAAAATAATTATAATCCGAAAGTCAAGACCAAGTGACAAACGCCACAGACAGACGATCTCCTTTCTAGATGTTAGAGGTGTTTTTTTTTTTTTTTTTTTTTTTCAAGTTTCATAGGTGAAAAGAAAAATAATCTTGTTTTACAACAATTTTAACAATCTAGGTGTTAAATTGCGGTTGTCCCTTTTTGGGAAGTCGTTTTTCGCCAGAAAATAATAGCTATTTTATAAACAGTACGTTAATTAACTACTGTAAACAGACTGTTTTGTGTTTACAGATGTGCGAGAAAGGAGGTGTGTCCCTCAGAGTTGCCGTAGGGCGGAAGTGAGCGGAGTTTACAGCGGTTGTGCGGGCTTGTTCTTTCTCTGGTCGGGTCGTGAGGAATAAAAAGAGAAGCGAAATGCTACATTAAATTCTATTCTTGCTTCCCTGCTTAAATTAGAGAATCTAGGGGTAGATATTTGGGGGTTGTTTTGGCTGGTTTGGATTATTTGGTGGGTTGCAACCCACCCATCTCCCCATATTATACGACTAAGGCTGAAATTATTTTTAATGGTAGGAGAAATGAAAGTAAATAAAATAAAATAAAATAATTAATTAAATAAATACAAATAAATACAAATAAATAAAATAATAATTTTAGTATTTTCCTGGCCCAATGTATAACACTAAAATAGATATATGGCATCAAATACAATGAACTGTTTTAGTGTTGCTAAGGTACAATTTTCATTTTTTTTTTTTTTTTTTTTTTTTTTTTTTTTTTAACTATGTAAGTGAGTCCACCTGTGAGTAGGTACGTTACAAATAAATACAACACTACCGTATAAGAAACACGTTTTAATGAATGATGGTAATTAACATGGTTTACAATTTCTTCCCATTAGGTGCTATTAAAATCCACACTCTGGGCCTTTATGAACGAATAAAGACCCAGTGCCTCAATTACAGAAGTATTTCATAATGGTTTCAGTCGACTGAAGCAGTGCTAATTAACCTTGTAGAAATTAATACTTGCAGCCAATTTGCCCCCGTATTTCCAGTATATTGCCCATGTGGGTCCCAAAAGCTCAGCCTTGAATAGAATGACCTGTGTAGAGAGGAGGGCATGTGACATGTTTTGCTGATCGTTTCTGGCGGGGCGTTAATGACCGACTGGCACGCAAACAGGTCGTTAGTCGGCTGGACGAATTAACAGGTTGCATGCAAAAAGCTTTGGGATCAGGCCAGGCCACAAAATAGTTGAGTCATTTTCATTCTTCCTCCCCTCCCCACGGCTTTGGAGGGAAGTGCAGATGTAGATAATCTCATTAGTAAAACAAAACTTTGGTTAAAGAGCTTTGGAGAAGGGCCTAAGCCACTGCTGAACCTCCACGGTCGCACTGAACCATGAAACCTGTCAGTACACACAATTTATTTAATCAGCTGTCTGAAAAATGCATAACGGTGAGTTAGTAAACTCACGGAAGGTACTTGAAGTTTTTATTTATTTATTTGTTTTTTTTTTCTTTTATCTCTAAGACACCCTTATGACCACCATTGTTTTTGCACAAACAAGTGGAACAAGTGATTTTATCGGGAGGCTTAAAACAGGTGTTTATGCACGAGGCTGCAAAAAGCATCCCCAAGCCCGAAACGTTTCGCTGTTTTTTGTTTTTTTTAATCATTTTTTCAGACATCAAATAATTTTCAATATCAGCAAAAAGGCCCTTCTGTGGGTGGTTTAATGTGAAAAAAAATCCTCTAAAATCCTCTTAATGTCTTTGGGAGCTTGAGGCGATGGCTGCTGTTTAAGAATCAGGCCAGTAGAGGGAGCCGCACACCACTCACCTGAAAGAGACATCATTTTGGTGTGAGGCTCCTGAGAGAGGAGGTTCTAGTTTGTATGTTGTATGTATGTTTTACAGCTGTTTTATTCGGGTTTAAAAAAAAAAAAAAAAAAATTAAATAAGAAGACAAAATGTATTTATTTATTTATTCATTCATTCATTCATTTTAGCTCTCATTACTATTTTACATATATTTTAGGTTGGGGTTCCTTCATCATGAAGCAGTCAACTGGGAAAAGACGTCCCATTATTTTTTTTTAAGAGGCAGATGTGTAAAATGCCCCTACTTTGAATATTTATAATAATTTGTTGCATAGGAATCTTAGATCAATTGACAACAATTACTTTGTTATAAAAATCAATCATCAAACCTATGATCACTTTGCTTGACAGAAATACATCCTGACAATGATCTTAAATTAATTACAATATTCACTTTGAAAAAAAAAAAGCTTTCTGAATTGCTTGATGCTTACCCAGTCATCATGTTTTCGTTAATAATGCTGCCAACCCCCATGGACTACAAAACAAGCGAGGAGAAATACACATAAATCTGTGGTGGGAATTATGACAGTGTTGCGTTCGTTTGGAATCATCAATCACAGAAAGATGTTTAGGGATTTTGTTTTTTTTAATCCCAGGGCATTTAAAAAGCTGCATTTTTAATTCTTAGCATGTGTTTGACAGAGTAAAGAAATCCACAAACCAGGATGAGGAACACTTCAAGTGCACTCAAACATTCCAAGCAGTGACTAATAGCACTGTGTGTGGTACTGCAATTGGTTCCACACTTAAGAGAAATAACATGTCCCAAATCATTTTCATAATTAGAGCAGAAATAATTCATGCAAAATGTACCAACATAGTTCCTTAAAATTTATATTGCGCCCCATAGACTGTAAATAAACTTGTGTGTCTGATACATTTTTTCCACGTGCCAACACTCGTTGGATCATGGTATTAACTGAAAATGGAAACAGGATGCAATCATTTCCTAATCATCTGTGTTTACTAACAACACTTGTGGAGTCCAGCAGCTCGAAAAGAGGCTAAATTCTCCCTGTCAATACAAACAAATGACTCAGAAACCTCTATACGCATTCATGCTTCTCACATCTGCTCCCAATGAGACTGTTTCTGTCTGCATAATGTTCATACGGAGCCCCACATTTAAAATTGATCTTTCGTCATTCATGCATTTTCAAAGAGTTGTCTCTGTTCATCCCTGGAAATCAGCCTGTAGTGATGCCACGAAGGCAATGATGACCTCTCTCGGTAACACACACAAACACACACACACACACACACACACACACGCACACAAACCATAGAATCAAAAGAATATGAAGACAAAATCAAGACACAAGGAAAAGCATAAAAATGTTTTTCTTATATTGTCTTTCCACTTATCCTACTGGCTTCAAGCTTCCTCAAGCTTGTGATGCAACAGAAATATCTGCAGTCGACAGTTTTGTACACATTTTTTTCTTTTCTCCTGAACATGTTTTTGACTTTGTGGATAGCACCAGTGGGAGCAGTCAACTCTTCTGGTAGCAGTGTTTAGACCTTCGCGTTCTTTGAGTTTCTTATCTGATCGAATGTCAGCACTTCATCAATTTCGCATTTTGGGGCGGGAAACAAATGGACAGCAGATCAGCTCCTGGAAGCCAAGAGCACACAGGGTCAGAGGTCATTGCCTTTGGCCCCGACCGTCTCGCATGAACTTAACGTCCGGGAGGTTTCCTCTCTTGCAAGATGAAGAGCCTGTGACTTGTGACCCCTGGCAGAGGACGGTTATGTAAGTTTTTGCGTGATGAATTGACAAGGGCGTTGTGTAACAGTGCCGGCAGAGGTAAACGTAGTCAGCCGTGGACAACGGAGTCGTTGGAACTTTTGATTTGAAGTCAAAGCAAATTGGTAATTCAGGGGGCTGCCTATAGAGGGCTTACTTGAGTTACTGTAAGTCACAGACAGCAAATTAAAAGATGACTCGATGGTTGCTGGCAACTGATAAATTCAAAGTTATTGTATTTATTTATTTTTTTAAATAAATATGATGCAGTCTGTTAAACCAGACCCACAATCTTCTTCACTTACTTTGCATATTTGTGTTTGGGGTTGAATTGATATATAGTGTTAGTAGGACAAAGGCTACCCAGAGACACCCCAGCCAGTCGCAGCTCTGTGCCTGTGTTGGCTTTTGTCGATGAGTCATTACAAAGAGCCAAAGAGTCACTTTTTTTTTTTTTAAACAGTCAAGGTTGACAATTTTGATAAGCATTAAAGTCTATGGATTTTCAGGTTGAGCCATTCGTACCATTCACACCAAGTCCATCACTTTTCATTTTTGCTCTTTGGGCTCTTAGCTGGTTGTGACACCTTCTGCAGCCAGTGATTTTGTGCAGTTTTGTGTCGTAAGGCCGTCCCCATAAAATAGTACGTAAAGGCAAAAGCATCAAAACTGATAAGCAGTTTTGAATTTGCTACGTCAAGGCGGTGCAAGGCCAGCTTTGATGCACTGTGTTTATAACCCCTTTAAGTTAAATGGGTTATGTGAAGAGAGTGGAGGGTCCTATGACCTCACAGGTGACTGACTGTCCATTCACCTGTGAGTGCAAAAACACTGGAAAAAAAAAAAAAGCCACTCACTGTTATACTGCTTTCCCCCCCACATTCAAATAAACGTAGATGCATTTAGCAGGCGCAGCATGGTGGAAGCACAAGGCAGCTTTTAAGAGCTGGGCATAGATGTGTTTACTCCATAAGAACATTATCAGCACTCATTTGTCACTCATTAACTTGTTCATTTTTCTTTTCTTTTTTTTAAAAGGAGGTCTGGGAAGTTTTTTGTTTTTTTTCCCCTACGCAGTGTGCTGCTTTATTTTACAGCCTGGCCAACATTCAACGTGCAAACCAGAAAGTGTAAAAGGCTCTTCCAAACAAAGTGTTAAGCAAATGGCTCCCAGCTGCTGTTTCTTTTTTAGGGTCCTCAGAAAAGGAACCTGCTTGGAAATCTCCTGCAGATGTGACTGCATGACTGGCTAGTGGCAAACTTATTAAAAAAAAAAAAAAAGGAGACGCGGGGGCACCTGGTGAGCCCCCCGGAGACAGAAGGATAAGGCTCACATGGGGATAAAGAGAAACAGAGAGGGGTCTTACCTTAAAAGGCAGAATCTGGAGGCCTGTCGGCCATAATAAAAGGAATGCGAGTTCCGAACCCTGAGGAACTCCACGTTCTCTGCAACAGGTAGATGTTGTATTATATCCTTGACAAATACACGTAAACAGGTTTGAGTACATGAGTACATGGTCAAGGGGAAGGGCTCTAATTTCAGTGCCAGATCATCCGTCTTGTAGATATGAAAGGAATTCAGCGCGATATCAAGAGACCGGATGCAATTCCAGGGACATAAACAAGAGATTGAAGCTAGCCTGCCGCCACTGTGGAAAGGTTCGAAGATTTATAAATACACCCCAGGGTTCGAAAGTGCTCGGCGGAGTTTATCCTGCCGTTGTTGGAGCGACAGAGGGACAGGTCAGAACTTTACAACATTTCATAGAGACACTGGGAAATACATCCATCGCCTTTGTGAGCAGAACAATAAGAACGATTTTTGCTATTGGAAAAGTGAGCAGCCAAATGATTTAAAGCATTTTTCTTTGTAAAAAAAAAAAGGACTGTTAACTTAAATTAAGTTATCAAACGTGTCACAGCTGCTTGGATTGCAGCTTTATAGTTGAACTAAAAAAACTCATACAGTGACACAGAAATAGACCAACTCCCATGGTCCTTAAATAAGGAGTGCACCATGCATTTAGCAATGATCAGCGCTCCCCACGTGCAACTCACTAACTTGGCCTCAATATCATATCTCTGGCGGAGGAGTGCTCTCATTTTTTGCGGGTGAGAGAGATGTTGTTGATCAGTGAGAAGAGGAAGATATAGACGGTGATGTCACACAAATCTATAACGGGAGATACCCGTGGACGCCGTCCCCGCCTCCCTCAGCTCTGCGCGCCACCGAAGGAATCCTCGGACGGAAGTCTGAGAAGAAATGCATGCAAAGAGCACACACATAAATACCTCCTATGGCCGAATATGAGTCGGCGGTTGAAGGAAGGAGGACAGCGGGAGACGGAGTGGTTGCTGCCCTCAGTTTGAGAAAGAGACAAAATATAGACAAGGACGCGCGTGATCTCTGCCTTCCCCTTTCGTTTGCCTGCCGCTGCCTTAGAAGGAGAGCTCAGACACTGGCTTCACTGTCCCCTACCAACGGTCACACTCTCATTCTTCGCAGGCCCAAGTAAATATAAATAATCCATGAATTATTTGCAGTGTCGTTTTTTTTTTTTTTTTTTTTTTTTTTCGTAAATGAAGTCCATCACAACGGCAAATGCAAGCTTCGTGCGAGGGCGCCCTGGCACTGTTTGTCATAGGAAGACAGAACAGTGTATATCAGTGACTGAAGGCTTTGACACATTTTTTTTTTCCTTACAGCCGGTCGAACAGTCGAAAATCTAAACTCTCCTAAGTGAACTGAACACACCAACATGCGTCCCACCACACACACCGAAAGCTGTTTTCCCATCGCACTTGAATCCACTTGTAAATGCCAAACCCAGCACTAAACCTGCAGGTGACCTTAATGCCCTCTGTAAAACAAAAAGTCGTCGCGGATTTACTTCTTAAGCCCGCACACTGACTCAAAAGGAAAGCAAACACATTCGACATGTGTGGGAATTAGCCAGGTGTTTGTAACGTGCCTTTGGGCCCTTCTCGAGCCAGCAGTGGAACATGTGGCAAATGAGAGCAATCTGTCCACCGCTGCACACCAACGGAGAGAATATGATGTGATTTTGTAGCGACAAAGCAACCTATTTAGTTGTTGATGTGTATTTAACCTTTAGCTGTCTTTCATGATCTTACCAACACACTCAATTTTATCTGTTTTATATGAAACCTGGAGGAAACACAAACCCCAGATACGGACTTGTATGTTGTTGTTTTTTTCCGATATATATTGCGTAGTGTAATCTCATTCACCTTTTTTCTACTTTAATGAGCTTGCACATGGTAGCATTGTTTTATACTAACTTTGGGACGTCACATCGTAGTTTTAATCTTTCCTTCATGTCCGAGTAATGGCAAAAACAGGTGTTTGCGCTCTCTAATGCAGTGAGGCATTTCACTTACGGAGTAAAATGCAGTCATTGCTGACCTATACAGCTCCTATGACACCACTGGTGGCACCTTCCATTAGTACATTTTTAAGCACTACTTACTATTTATCATGCCCCTGGGCAACAGGGCAGACACATGCTTTTGCCTTCCGCAGTATTATGCCTGCCTGGGCTGAGTAGGTATGGCCATTGGTAAGAAGTTGTTGCATGTGGTTCGGGTGTGACTTGGATGGTGAAATTCCTTTGATTTAAGGACCACGGGAAATGGTGCCCATTTCAAATAACTTTAAAACGTGGATTTAGACTCGAGATAATTGTAAACGTCGGGCAGTAAGTGAACAGCGGCTCCTGCTCTGCTTCACATAGCGTGGCAGCACGGTCCAATGGGGCCGGCGCTTGATTCCATAAATATTGTTGTGTCTCTGAAGTGACACAGCTCTGTTTAACTCCCCCATCCTATCTCTGCCCTCCTTTCAGCTCAGCCCTCACGTGCTGCAGATACAAAACCCTCCTCGCCATGGCAACCTGGCCAAACAAAAGTCAACAGAGGCGCAAAGCGGAGGTATCTGCTGCCTGCCAGACCAAACTGCGTGTGAGTTCTGTCGAATCTGCGCTGCATCAAGCCTGCGCGGCTGGCTCATTTCTATTCACTCCTGAGAATAAGTTCTCTTTGTTCACTCCAGTTGTTGTCTTTTGAAAGGCAGCTCGGGCTCTGCGCTGCAAGGTCAGCAGATATGCAGAACACTTGATTCCAAGCTCCGTGCTCATGAATCCCAAAGTAAATGTTCCCAAAGAGCCCTCTGCTACCGGAGCCCAATTGCTGTAGCCGTGACCTTTTATTTGGGATCTCTCAAAGTTTTCCTTAGTGATTAATGATATTTCTCCAGGAGGCAAAATAAATATTGAAAAAAAATGTTTTAGGAAAAAATTGTCTTATGTACTGGTCGGTTATTTCCTTTTTTCAAGGTGTGTTGGCTGAATAGGGGGTACTGTAACTGTAGTGTTGTGTGTTCTATAGAAACAGTGCACCCCTTAATCCTTTACACATTCTTTTCCTCTTACCCCCAGATGTTTTGGGCCATTCAGGTTGTTTTCAAATCCAGAATTTGAAATGTTTTGGCAGTACAGATGTCTCCCCACTCATGAATGTAATGGAAATAGTCATTTGCCCCTGAAAGGAGTAACGGTGCATAGGATTTAGCAGCTTCTGATGCTATTAAACCATGCTACAAACACATACATACCTATATATTTATGGCCATGGTGTCACATTAGTTACAAATATCAAACAATAAATTTCACTCAGAATCAGACTAAATTACATGTCCAACAGAAAGCAGTCATTCTGTAAAGATTTCTCTCTCGTCAGCAAATTCCATCGGGGGAAGTCCACCCCTCGCCCCCCCCCCCCCCCCCCCCCCCCAATGTTAATCCCTGTTTTCTGATGGCCTGCTTGATGTCCCATCTTTCTTACACCCGCTGTGATGTCAGGGTAAAATCATGAAACCCTCCTGGATCCACATTCCGCTGCAATATTCTTTAGAAAAAGAGTCTTTACTCATAACAGGTGGACTTTCTTTCTTTTTCTTTTTTTTTTTTAGGTAAATATACTGTAGATGTCTATAATTAAATGAAAACACAGATGGTATTTGTTTTTATGAGACTTCATGTAACTTGAAACGTGAGTATTTTCTATTCCTCACAATATGTCTTGGACCCTCAGTGGAATGGATATCTTCTTTTGTGACAGGTCAGGAAGAGCACTATGCTTACTGGCTTAAAAAAAAGGTAATTTAATTATCTTGGGTAAGATGTGATGCATTCTTGGCCACTCCAATAATCTCCAACGTACTGCCGTGAAGAATAGAACCTTTGTTTTAATTACCTTTGTTTTAAAGACAAGAGGAACCTTAACCTGCTGCACATATCGCTGCTGTCCACATCAAGGACACCGAGGACAGAGGAGGGAAAGTTTTTATTGAAGGTATCGCTCTTCTGCTCCCGACGTTGCTCATTTTGAGCTCTCATACAATCACTCTCACTTCTGTGACACTGTTCACATTATGCTGCTCTGTTGCGAAGGTAAGGTGGAAAAATTTTCCTGGGTTTGAGCTGTGCTTTCTTTGGCACCGGTGGCCTTGGGGCCAAAGCTTATTCATCTGTGAACTGACAGCTTCGCATAAGCCCAGAGAACTGAGGGTCTGTATCCCCCTTAGATCACTGATCTGCTAGAGGAACTCTGTGAGATGTTCCAAAGGCATGTAGCCTGCACTGTAGGAATTAACAACATTAGCGTGTTTTATTCTTATTGCGAGGTGTGTTAACTGTATTTTTTTTTTTTTTTTACCCTTTTCTACTAAACTTTGGCTTGGAATTTAAAAAAAAAAGAGCAAACTTTAGCATTAGGTCTTTTTTTGTTTTTGTCAAAAAAGCAACTGGTAAGGTAAATTACAAGGTTCCCGGTAGCGGCAACACCCTTGGTCACCTCCCCAACTCAGCTAACATCACCAATTTGGGTGTTGGTCCCCCGGTTTTCAGTAACACCAGTTGCACAAAAATATTTGCCTCAAAGAAGCCTTTTTTTTTCGGGACCTATTATGTTGAAAAACAGAACCAACCGAACAGAACAACACGAGGACAATGTTTCTCAGTTGCGGTCACAATAAGTGGAATATTTTTCTGTTTGGGAGTCAGTTGGTGTCTCCTGATTGTTCTGTTTGCATGGGTTATCATAGGGTGTAATGAGCAATTAGAGCAGAGGCATAGGCTCTCACTGGTAATGAGAAACTGTTTACGAGAATGATTTTCAGCAGATATTTTTCTGACGCAAGGCTTCCAGAGAAGCCATAAACAAGATGGGACAGTCTGTCTTTGTGTCATTTGTGTGTCTGGGCTTTGACAGCAGTCCCACATGCATACCTCTGTAACGTGAGCCGACTGTATACTCTGGCACAACAGAAATATTCCCCCTGTACCCAAGATAAAGCCCTTCACTTGACTTTATAAGCGTTCTCGCAGTGTCCAGAACGGAACTCGCGTTGAGTTATTGTATTAGATTTCATTAAAAAAAAAAAAATGAAAACGCTGGTATTTCCTGGTATCGCAATACATGTTACACAACATGCCTTGGCGCTGTGGCCGCAGATTCTTTTGCACACCAAAGGGAGTTTACGAAGGGTCTGTCAAAATGAAGTCTGTCATCAAGTCAATAATGCACTATTGCAGGTCTTGAGTATAGCAATTACCTTGGCAGCAAGGGTTCTCATTAGTCATTCTCTGAGATGCTTTATCTCAGCTGACTCTCCAGGACTGCCATCGGGATTTTCCAAGTGCACATCTAACACGACACGGACCGTCTTCTTCGGGGAAATGTACCCCCCATCTAACATCTGGTTTCACGGTGCATCCAGAAGCCTCAGCCAGGCGGCCTGAGGTTTTCCCCCTGTGGATGTTCTGAGACCTTAAAGCAATTTGAAGAGGTCTGCCGCACTGACCGGCTCAGTGAGCAAAACAAAATCAAAGTTGGATAATTACTTACATGTGAAATGATTAGCTTTCCAAAAACAAGAGCGCTGAGTGAGACTGGATGTGGGACGGGATGGTTGATCGTGTTTCCTCTAAACAAGTACGACACCGCGGCAAGTGGGCGTCGGGTGGGGAAACTTCCCTGCTGTGACCTACTCATGTACCCCTAAGGACAGAAGAACAGGAAAGGAAAGACGCTTCCGAGACTGAATTCAAGAGGCTGCGTGCAGTCCCTGTGTAATCACAGCTGTTCCGATCCTACTACACCACAGGTGGATCAACAAGTCGGGAGCGGGAGCGTTTTAACCGCCGCCGGACAAAGTTTATCCGCGGCCCTTTCGCCCATTTCGCAGCCTCACGTTGCATGCAGCATGTTTCAGAGACCGAAGCCCTCCCTCTGCTCTTGAAACAGCTGATTTATGTCTGGCACTGGACATTTGTGCTCTGTAGCAGGAATGCAGGGAATTCCAAAGACCCCCCCCCCCCCCGACACGCCCCCACCCCATCTGCCTGTCCCCTCCACACGCAAACAAGCAGTGCAGGCGCCTCGCCGCAGCAGACGACGGCCCACCGGTGCTCCCACTGCAGGGCAATAGAGGCAGAATGCTCGGAATGTCAGAGGCGAAAAAATAAATCCCGTCCCGTTTCTGTCCATCGGCAATTCTGTCTTTCTGCGCTGTCACGCCTCGTTTGCCCTTTGCACTGTCCTCTGTGCTGTCCTCTCCATCTTCCCCACAGCCACGCCTCAGAATTCAGCCTTCCCTAAAGTCGTCTTTTTTTTTTCTTCTTTTTTTTTTAAATTAAACTTTGAGGTACTTCAAAAGAAATTAACCAGTGTAGGACGAAATCAATTTATTTGTGTCACAATTTGCAAAACACAAATATGCATAGACTTCAAAAATGGTTGTGTTGTGAATGAATAGTGTGACAAACAAACATAACGCCTTGTTAAACACTGTAACTAACAAAATGCAATGTGTTCAGGACTGTGTAAAAAAACAAAAAACAAAAACAAAAAAAAACCTTGGGACCTCAAACCTATTTATATATTGTGAAAAAGTAATTGTAAGAACAGGCACAATGGCTGTGTTTTAGCTGTAACTTAATAAGACATGCATCCCTAAACATGCGACTGGTATGTCCAACTAAGAAAAAAACAAAACAAACACTCCATAGAAGCCAAAATAGTTTTGACAATAAAAACATAAGCAGCTTTCTCTATGGTTGCTCATTTTCCGCCTAATCCGGAAATGATTTTAGATAGCTTTGTAAGTCTTTGTCTCCTCATGGCTGTAGTTCGAAAATTCCCTTTCTCCTCCCCAACGCCTGGGCGCAGCTCAAGGCCTGCTCTTCACTGCGGGCTTATCCATTATGTTAAGCACATCATCCAGGATGGATGGGCCGAGGTCGAGTTCAAGTGAGAGGAATGACCCTGCGACCTGGGAGAGGGACTCCTGCGATGTGCTCTTTTCCTTGGAAAACTCCAACTCAAAGTCGCAGATGCGACCTTCCTCCACGCCACTGTCTCTGTCCACCCACTCCCCGTTGTACTTCTCCTGCTCGAAGGCCGTGGATAGCTCATTGTCAAAGCTTCCGTAGCCATTGCCGTTGCCGCTGTGGCTGCCGTTGGAGATCTTGTCCTGGAAGTCCCCTTTACCACTGAGGCTGTCAAAGCTGTCGCTGCTCGTGTTGCTGTTGAGGCTCCCGTTCGCGTTGAAGGTGCTGCTGCTGCTGTTGCTGCTGATGTAAAACGACGCCGGCTTGTCGAATCTGGTTTCACTTTTGTTTATCTTATTGGCGTTGGCAACCGCCTTGGTGGACTTGCGTCTGCTCTCCAGCAGGTCCAAGAGGACGTCGGGCTTTGTGGGGATGCCTGGCGAGGGAGGCTCAGGTTTGCTGTTGAAGACGTCAATGGAACGCAGCAGGGCGTCCATCTGAAGGATCTCCACCTCCTCGTTGCTGTCGGCTTTCGTGGGGGCTACCTGGTTGATTATGTCCTCCAACGGCTCCAGTGGCATGGGGAACACGCTGGAGGGGATCAGGGGGAGGGTCAGTGCCTGGCAGCCACCAATCGTCGGGAGAGAGATGGCATTCTTGAGCACTGGGGAGGGAGTTTCAGCAAAAGCATCACCGGTGCTGTTAGCTCTTAGGAACTCACTTTGGATGCCATACTGATAATTTGCATCTCCCTTCCCAGGCAGGAGTTCGTAATTCCCCTGGAGGAAAGACATGTCTCCGAAGGCATCTCGTTGACCCCCTTTGCCGATGTGAATGGTATGGCGAAAGTCCCCAAGAGGAGGGCTGATCATATCTGGGGACAAAAGGTCTCTAAGGCGGCATTTTTTCCCCTTTTTGTTGTTGGAGGGTTTCAGATATATTGGTGCTTTTGCTGGCATGGCTGAGATGGCAGAGTTCTCAGATAAGCAGTGAAGAAACGATTAAATACTCTTCAAGTTCTGGATGTTAACTTCTCCGTTGGCAGAAGCTCGAGTTACATTCTCAGTAATGCCCAGGTCACGCAGGGCTCCAAAATTAATCTCAGCCAATGCAGTATCGATCAGGAAACGGTATTCCAGCCAGCCAGGAGCGCTTGATGTCCAACTGTGTGGCAATGTCAGATGGCAATGTTCCTGAAATCAGAGCCAAAGAGAGAAGATGTTAGCATTCATTTTCAAATAAAATCTCAGCGCAGAAAAGTTGGGCACAAGATTCTTGTCTGTCCCTTCGTGGCAATGAACTTGCTGTCACCCACGCAAGTCTCACAAATAAATTCAAGGGAAGTCAGGGGCAATGCCCTAAAACTCATCTCGCATCAGGTGAGCTTAAAGCCAGAGCAGAGGAGTGTGAGGCATGGATCCAAAGACTTTTCTATTCCCATTTCCACACATGAGCCTCCTTTTGGCCTCCGCTACTCTGAATGTGCTAATGTGAAACAGCTGGGCCGCAGATTTGGAGCGGGACTTGAGCAGGATCAGAGAGGGGCGGCCTGTTTTAGGAATGAGCTACCGCTCTGACACGCACAGAGATAGACGGAGATGGAGAAAGAGGGGCGGAGAGGGGTTATGGGGGAGGA
This sequence comes from Nelusetta ayraudi, assembly GCF_046127955.1. Taxonomy (NCBI): domain Eukaryota; kingdom Metazoa; phylum Chordata; class Actinopteri; order Tetraodontiformes; family Monacanthidae; genus Nelusetta; species Nelusetta ayraudi. The sequence goes on from NW_027466172.1 coordinate 635,821, forward strand.
GGGGGTGTGTTGGAGAGATATAGTCAGGGATTAGGGAGCAAAAAGATCTTAAGAAGAAGAAGGGGACTGCAGATTGGAAGCTGATTTCGTGGCCAGGGGTCAGGTCCAAGTTTAATAAAAGGCTCAGTTGCCAGCTTGGTCGTACAATACCTCACGATGGGTAAATATTGGTAAGGCGGTGGATTTGTTAAAAGAGGCTTGATTGCTAACCGACCTCAAGAAGCTTTACAAAGGAGGACAGCAACATGCTGGAATGGCGGCTAAGCGTGGGATGAGCTCACTAGATAGAGGAGAAAATCAGTCACTAGAAATTAGGAGTTCATCCCAGAAAAAAGAGGAAGCGGTGTGTGTGCGTGTGCGTGTGCATGTGCGGAGTGAGTGTGTGCTTTGCTGTGGATGGGAGAGAGATAGAGAGGGAGCACCGGTGAAGAGTGGAGCTTGCCCATTTATAGACATATTTACTTGTGAGAGCGGCGACCGTCTGACAGTGTGCGGCAGCACAAGAAGTGCTTGGGCGGTCAGTTCCACCAGAAAGGTTTTCTCGCAGAGGGAAAACATCCACATTCCTGCCTCAGCCGCCTCCGCGGAGATGCACTGCATCAACCTTATCAGGGACGACTCAAAGTAGGCTATGTTTATTCAGCGACCAACATTAGCGCCAAGCCACCGGCGCAGACACTTGCTGGAGGTTTTGAATATGAATAGCTGACTGGGACGGCTGTGACAGCTGTTTTTTTGAACGCGGGTTCTTTTGTTTCCAGGCCTGTTGGGTGATGTGCTGCAGCCCCGCCGTGTCTGTCGCACTGGAGCCTTGAGCTTAGCCGGCTTTCAGAAAATAAAATAAAAAATGAAGCATATGTTTGACACTTCTCACTGTGAGGCTGCCATCCCAGCGTGAACTCACAAAAAAAACAACCTGTAATTGGCACGCAAGCAGCAGACAGAGGTGCCGAAAGTATTCACTTTCAGTACTTAAGTAAAACTATGGATGCTTGTGTCAAGAAAATACTCTTGTAAAAGTACAGATTCAACTCCTTAACTCAAGCAAAAGTAAGAAGATACAGGTTCTGAAACATACTGAAGTAAAAAGTAACATATTTATCTTTTGCCAATGATGAAATATTATTATTATTATTATTATTAATAATAATAATAATAATAATAATAATAATAATAATAATAATAATAATGACTTGGATTTATATAGCGCTTCTCAATATATTTGTTGAAAACTTTGCAAAAATTAAAAAGTTGTGGCAGAATAATCTGGACTGAATTCACCAGAGTGACCTATTTAACTACGTAACAGCAGTTACGTTTGCTACTATTTGCTCCACGGCAGTGGAGCTAATAGCTCCACATCAAGTAACAACAACAAATTATAAAAACACTTTTAAACACAAATGCAAGTGTGTTTTCCCAATGTGAGGAGTAGAAAGTACAAATATCTGTGTACAAATGTAGGGAGTGAAGGTAAAAAGTTGTCAGAAAAAGAAATAATGAAGTCGATAATAGATAACTGAAAAATCGACTGAAGTACAGTAACTAAGTATTTGTACTTCGTTACTTCCCACCTCTGACAACAGGGGAGGATTATATATAGCGATGACAAACACCAATGGATGCTGAATGCAGCGCTCCCTGGCAGCGTCGGGTACGTTTGAGTGCAGCGTTTGTGAGAGATAGCAGTTGTTTTTTTTGTTTTTTTTAATAGATGCCATGTGTGAGAATGTGTTAGTTGGCCAACACTGGGGGGTGGGGGGGTGGGGGAGAGAGGTGGACGATGAGGACTGCTGCAATGTTTGAGGGGGGTGGAGGGGGCTTCTAAACGCTTCCCCCGTTGTTTTGCCCTGGAATACTTCTTCTCCCGTCTCGCTTCTTGTTTTCGTCTTTGGTTTCCACCTCCTCGACGTCGCTCCTCAATCTGCTGTGAACTTGACAGCAGATGCTCGCTGCAGTAGGAAATTTGGGCTCTAGGGGGTTTAGGGGTGGGGTGGGGTGGGGGCCAAGCAAATGCACCAATAGGCCTGAAGCTGCTTCCTGTGAGCTCAGAGTGCACATATCTATGTGTGTGAGTGTTATTCCTAAGAATAGGAGGTCAGTGGAGCCCTGCTGGCTGGAATGACTATTAAAAAGCACCTATTGATTATTGGCCTGTGTTTAATTAAAACATACCCGCTAAGTCTGTGTGGGCTGTCAGCTCAGCAGAGAACCATGGGACAGGACATTGTAACTGCTATTGATGTTATCCAAAGTCAATAGTTTGTGCTGAACTTTTGTCATAAATTCCTCAGCGAATGAGTAATCCAAGTCTTCCCTGCCTCACACAGGGGACATCTGCTGTGCATCCCACCCCGGGTCAAAACTTATGGCCTGTGAGAAGCTCAGCTGGTACGGTGAGGGCCCGGAGGTCTGACCTTCACGTCAGCCTTCCCTGCTGGTCGCTCCGTTTTGGCCTGCCTTGCAAACACGCCTGGAATTCTCAGAGGCCGGCAGAAAGAAAGTATGAGGGCAGCGATATTGCTTCCGCTGCCGTGCCCGGTGAGAGGGGATGATCTGAGGAGAGCTTTGGGAAATTTGCATTGATGAGAGTGGCTGCGTTAGCAACATTCATTAACCTTGAGTCTAAAATGAATCAATTATAGGGAGCTGAGGAAATCCCACGGGGGACCCAATTGATTCATTTGTGCCTTTGCAGGCCGGTATTAGCTGAGCAGGTGTATTCTTGTATACATCAGAGCCGAGACAGGATTTGCAAGCCCTCTTTTGGAGCTGGTCCAAAATAAAATGCGCGGCACGTGCGGGCTAGCCTGAGTCTGGCGCCGCCGCATCTGCAGAATGCAGTCGCTTGGGGGGGGGGGGGGGGGAGTTGAAGGGGTTGGAGTCCATCCTCTTATTTACACCTCTGGGGATGTGCCAGTCTGACAGCACCTTTCTCTCGTCACGTGAACAGCCAATTGAGCCATCTGCTGGGGCCATGTGGGCTTCAGCCACTGTGTCACTGGGTCGGCGAGAGATACGGAGGAATCTGGAGCCCCTCCAGCCTCTTCAAAAATGGAGCTCTGCCTCATCGGGCCTCGCTCAGAGGGGTCGGTTATTATTGAGGGTGGGGGGGGGGGCGCAGAGGGAGCAGAGGGTGATTAAAGTCAGAGCGTGGGGGCAGATAAATACAGGACTGGCATCTGGCAATTAAGCTAACGGCTCGTGATCCGTCTGGGTATTTCTGGACACCTCTGCATCACGTGCGGCACAACTGGGTCAGAGTATTCTTAGAGGACGCGGCCCAAAACAACTGCCACGGCTTTTTCGACCGGCGCCTCTTTTCGTGCCCCCTAATACCGGCGACGAGGGATGCACGAGGAGAGAGCAGCTGCTCCACGCGGCCGGCTCCATTCTTTGAAATAGAAAACGTGCAACCCCCCCCCACCCCCTAAATATTCCTTCCCCTAATGCGATTACCGCGCCAGCATATTTCTCATCATTTCTCACTCTGCGGCAGGCGTGCGGCGTCGGAGCTGCGGTCAGCGTAGCGACGTCAGCGCGGCAGGGAAACCGACTGCGTTTGAAGACACGGCCGCCTTCAAAGCAGCCTCAGTAGAAGTTTCCGAACACCCCTCCCTCCCTCCTTAAGCGTGGCCTTAACCTCTAGCACGCCTCGGAATAGCTGAAAGACCCTCTCTTTTTGAGGCTGTTCGGAAAAAGGTAATGGCAGGGTGCTGTGCTAGCTTTACAGGACAGGGTGTTGCACAAAGAACTCAATTACAGGCAAAGGTTCAAGATTTTTGGGGGTCCGGCTATCGGTGGCAAGAGCAGGGTGGAGCGTTTGACTGTGGTAATCTGCCTTTCCCCGTTGGTGCCACCCGCAAGCATGGTCGTCATTTAGAGTTGAGAGTTTTCCTTGGCTTGGGGATCAGCAGTGGGAAGCTGAGCGAAAGCAGATGTAACATGAAGGGATTGTCAGTATGGGTCGGCCTGAAAACAAAGAAGTCCTTTCCTTTCCAGTCCACTGGTAAAATCAGTCCAACCGTTGCAGACGAGATAAAGGCATTTCAGAGGAACATACCTTAAGTGCGTAGCCAGACCTAAAAATGCCTGCGGGAGATCGTGTTGCTCCGAACTGTTCTGCCCTGGTGTTACATGCGGGAGGAGAGCGTCTGCTGAGCAAATGCTCATCTGCAAAGCTTGGCTTTGCTGCACGTTTGGCTGTTACTAAGCAATAAGCGATTCTCCAGTCATAACATGAGCTGCACACACAGATGCGGCAGCGGCAGCAGCAGCAGCAGCGGCAGCAGCAATAACAGCATAATGCCGCCTCCTCATCCCAAAGGTCAGAAATGAAAGGACGCCTCTGTTGCCACTCACCTAACGATCACTCGGAGGATCTCCCAGCTGAAATGTCGTGGACCTTTTCCCAGGGATCTCCGGGGGTTCCTCACGCAAGGCTGCAGCCTCAGGGGTTGTCGCGTCTGTTGCATGTGCGAGCTCAGCGCTCTGGCATGTTGACGCTCCTCTGCCTCAGCCTCCTTTCGTCAGGCTGCGATGTCTGCCCCACAGCTGTTTTGGAACTGCAGACCCTGCTCCTGTTCAGTCGTGGAGCAAGTCGAGTCTCCTCCTATACCTCCCTTCACTCCACCCCTTCCTCCTCTCTCTGCCTGCTCACTTCTCTCCCTCTCCCTCTCCCTCTCCCTCTCTCTCTCCCTCTCCCTCTCCCTCTCCCTCTCTCTCTCCCTCTCCTCTCTCCCCCTAGCAGCACCTGTGCATGTCAGTCCTCCCTGTCTTTACCCGGAGCCGGGAATGTTTGAAGCAGCTATGCGGCATTTGGGGATCCTCCTTGTTTCCTGCGGTTTTGGAGGATCACAAAAGAGGGTTCTTTGGAGGAGAGAGTCTCATTGGTTTCCGGGATGTCTCTCCTCCTCTTCCAGCCTGCCAGTAATGATCATCCATCGGGTGTGTTCATTCTGTCGCTCACACACCTCGCAGTTCGCCGAACCCCGCCTGACTGCATCGCCGGCCCCCTGATCTGATAAGAGCTCCTCTTTAAATGCAGACAACGCACGCTCGACTAAAACCCTTCCCACCAAATCCTGTGCTCGCGGCCGTTGTCTGTCTTTGACACGTTTGCACTCCGTCTTTTTTCAGCATTGAAAAATCACAGTTCCAGCTGTTACTGAAATTTTCTGCCGCATGTTTTCTATTTCTTTATTTTTTTCAAATTGCAGCAGGCTTGTGGCTGCGCCAATGTAATGACTGAGCTGCAGCACAATTCTGCAGCACGTGCAGAGGGCATTCATAAGTCATTAGCTGGACATCAGGTCCATCTCAAATAAGCCTTAATCAGAGGGGAATGGGAATTTTGTGACCTCATTGTATATGTATATATATATATATATATATATGTATATATATATATATACATACATATGTGTGTGTATATACATATGTATATGTATATATATACATATAGATATATGTATATATATCTATATTAAGTCCTACTGATGCTTTCCTTATGACTGGATCCAAGTGAATGTATGTATGTATACTAAAAAAAAAATCGTAGCACTCATCACCTTGGTAACCAGCGCAGCTCCAGTGCTGATGCCACACGTTGCTGCATTAACCCCCTCCCAAAGGCGGCGGGGGAAAGCGGAGGAGAGGTGTGCTGTTCCGCCTGTACAGTGGATTAAAGAAGGGCCAAAGAAGGTGCAAGGAGGTGGGGGGAAGGGTGCTTGTATTTCAATCAGGGCATGTGTCTGGCTGAGGGAAGGGGCGGATGCATGTCCTTACAAGCTGCGGTGAACCCTCACATCTCGCATTGTTTCGCACGACACCACAGAATCCCCACTTCTCCCGTCTGGTGAACCCGGTAGACCAGAAATCCTCTCCCCTCAGACGCTGCAGCACGCAGTGCGACGAATGTGTTGTGATAATAGCCGGCCGTATACAACACTATGGAAAGGCCTGAGTGCGTTTGGGAATAGGAAATGTTGCCGAGGGAGCCTCTATTTATCCTACAGAGGCGTTTATTTAACGGCAGTTAATCACCGGTTGCAGACGGAGCTTTTTTAGCATGGTGTTGTCATATTGCCTCGGGGCGATGTCGTTGCGGCATCCGTGCGGCCGAGAGAACACACAACGCAGTCTTCTCATTAGGGAAGACCATTAAGTCTTGGGGGAAACTCCGGGAGCAGTCATAAAAAGGGAAATACTCGTTGCACCCAAAGACAAACAGCTCAGCGGTCGAGAGGCGTGGAGTTGTTAACAAAGAAGGAGTTGTGCGTAAATATACGGCAAAGGGCTCATTGCAATTGTTTATTCACAGTGGACAGTGCACCGATTCACATACCGTATCCGGGAGGGCGAGAAGTCAATGGGTTTACTATTTGGTTGATATTAAATCTCTGTCCTGTGTTGAGCGTAGCATGCAAAGGTTTCTACAAAGTTGCTAAAAGATGCTAGTAGTTCCCTTCAAAATGAATGGGAAATGTTACTTGTTTTTGTTTGTTTTACCGCAATGCCAGATATTTTTATAAACCCCGCCTGTGTGCACTGGTAATGATGTGGCAACTGGCTACTATAATGGAAGCTAGATCATCAAACTGAACATACCTGGAGCAATTATTGGGTAATTCTGCTCACTCCACAAATCCAACAACAGCTAAGTTGATTGTCTATATCAGGCAAAATGTATCACGCAGGTGATGGATTGCATTTGACTGAATGAGACATTTGTCCGCAGATGTTCCCGGTGCACGGTTTCATCATCTTTCAGGAGAAAGTTCTGAGGAAAAAATGAAAGTGAAAAAAGAAAGCATGAATCACGAGCCCACCCACACCTCCTTGCGTGTTCTCAGAAATGACTAATGGCAGCTACGCTAGCACCGGGATGGGGGCATTCATTGTTTATTCCTCTTGGAACAAACTCGGATTCTAGACGATCGCACCAGACACGTTTGTTTTGAGCCAACGTGTTGGAGGGTGAGGTATACGTGATGCCAGACAACGTGTTGGGGCTGATATTTATGAAGTCAGAAGCAGCTGGTACAAGTATCAATAAATTGTTCACCAATGTAAGAGAAAAGGCATCATAATTTCCCCTCAGTATTCCTCCTAAATCTGTCAGACATCAGTGTTTAGCTATATGGTGCGCTCCTCCTCACTGAGAAGGTTTTTGCCAGGAATGTGTGTGTCATCCCACGATTGACTTGTGTTGTTGGAGAAACTGCGTTTTGCTCTCTTTCTTTTTTCTTTTTTTTTTTTAATTTTAAGTTCTCCACTTATTTGCTCTGGTCTGCTTTTGGCTCAAGTCTGCGCCCGCTCGCACAAGGAGAGCATTCAGAGCGAGCTTTTGCTTGAGGTGTTCCGTTCAAACCCTTCCGCCCAGCGTGGCGCCACATACCGATCCCAGCTCGAGTCCGACAAGCCTGTCCTTGTCGAGTACAGGCAAACAGGGGTGAGAAAACAGGATTTAAAGAAGCTTGTAACTCATTCCCTAACTGTCCGAACTCGTGAGGTGAACAGCGAGCGCCCGCGGTATAAGTGTTGCTGAGGGCTCTTGTGTTATCACCTCGCTCAGTCGACACATTGGCCCATCACCGCATACCCTCCCCCCTCTTCCCCCTCTGCTTCCCTGGCTGCTGCGACACACGTGTTCACACCTGTGATGGGGTAAGCTGCGTCATTATCGCTCGCTGTCTGAAAGACGCCAAGGAGGAATCTGAAACGGCAATGTTTTATAAATTGTCTTCAAATGGGTTCTGCACTTACCGCTGGTCTTTAAATCCAGCCATGATGTATTTTCACTATGTGTCTGAAATAAGGAACATATATTGTATTGTGAGACAATTACTGCTTATTCCAATTTTTTGTAATTAGCGCAATGGGTTTAAATGTTCCACTAAGGTTCTAAACCTGTGCTGCATTATTTGATGCATGCATTGCATTATTGTTAGTAAATTGCCTCTACAACAGATGGGTAATAGTCAGTGGTAGTAGTGCGAGACCTTCTTTGCTGGCCAAAACACACTCAGAAAAGTGACCTTTTTGCCATAAATACGATAATAAACTTATTCTCCATTGTGGGTTTTCTTCCTGGACAAACTCGTTCCGTAAGCTCACATAGCGGAATTTTGTTGGACTGATTAAAACTGTGTTGACTAATGACCTAAAATCAGCATTTATTCTTGAGTTTTTACAGTATTGATGGTATAATGAGGTGTATTAATTTTGGTAGAACCATGTGCAACCTCACTGAAGGCCTAGACGAGAAATGCACGGCCCATATCAATGTCTAGTTTACATTGAACTCTTGGAAATCAATCTTTGAATCTAAAACATTTTCACTCTATTGTATTCTTGTATGGTCAAGACTACAACAGACTGATTACAACTAAACCAAAGACTGGTGTTTCTTTAGTTTATTTTAGTCCATTAAAGGCTTTCCTTGGAGTTGTTGTGCTTCCTACAAGAGTGAAACATGCACTGATCATTGATGGTTCGCACTTGAATTATTCATATTATCTAAGGGTAGAAACGAGGCTTTGTCAATATGGTCAATGTTACCGATACCCTGTGTCTGTGTCAGCCCTCTTGCGAAGCTCCAACTTCCTTGAGACATGCTCATAGAGGCTGATTGGCAGCATAAAGTTTTCTGTAGGTGCGAACGATGTTTGTTTGTCCCTCAGTGTTGTGTTGGCCTGGCGACATGTTCAGGGTGTAGCCCCTGCCGTCACCTCAAATTAGCTGGTTTCTGGGGCTCCAAGCTTGCATAGTTTTGCAGCCAACTTGAGGAGACCCACCAATCAACTCCTCCCGGGAACTCCTTCGCTACGCAAACCACGTCGCGTTGTGCAATGGCTCTTATATTTAAACAGAATGTTTGCGCTGTGGGGTTTAAAAACGGCTGCATTCCCTCCAAAGACATAGCGTCTGCGTCTGGAGGAGATAAAGAGGTCCGTGTCAAATGTCAGTATGTGACCCATGGGGGACAAAACCACCAAAAACATCCCTCCCAAAAAGCCACTGAAACCAAGAGGTTCTTCTTCTTTTTTTTTTTTACGTGTTCAAAAACATAGTAATTGACATAATGCTCCAATCACAAGTTTCATCTGTGATGCTGGTTGAGTAATTGGTGGCGCGTGTTGACAGCCTCAATAGCTCCATTAATCATCATATCTCATCTTTTTGTCTTCATGTGCACATTCATTTTCACACTGACACTGAAACATTTCACTATGCTCCCAACCCTATAGGCAGCACACAGATGGGAAAGGAGATTTAGGACACTGGCCCGTGTTCTAAATCTGGGAGATGTGCAGCCGGGTAGCGCTGAGGAGGGGATTGTGGGCAGGCTAAGCACTGAAGACAGCCTCTGTGACCATATCCCAGAATGTTGTCGCACCATTCTGAATGACTGCAGACCACACACACCAGGGGTAGCACCTCAGCTTTTGTGCCTATTTTAGTAAGTGGACAAGCACAGCAGAAGGCGAAAGGTGGAGTTCAAGGGCAAGGGCAAAACAAGTTTGCACTTTAAAACACAGACAGCTCTGCACAGAACAAGTCAGCAATGTCAGTGGTCTGTTCAAAATGAAGACTGTTGTTCCTGCAAGTAGCGATAAAATAATTAACTATTGCTTTCAAATCATTGCTGAAAACACATGTACTGTATATTGTGTTTACTGCAATGCATTGGTTACAAAGCATCCAAACAGCTACAAGCTAAGTGTACAAGTCACTTGAACAACACCTTTAACCTTGAAACATAATTATTTTTTGACTATACAAACTTGTCAGTGCTACTAATACCCCCTGCCGCTGACAGCACATTCTAAATGCAAAGTAGCATATTTATGAAATGTTGATTTTCTTCAAAGAAACTACATGAATAACGATGTACATGTTGTTGTTTTTTTAACGCAGGACTTAAGTCTCAAAACAAAGCTAACAGCTGTGCAGAACTCAAATTAGCCATGAAAGAATCTAGTTGTTGAACAACAAAAGGCTTTGAGTAAAATAAATGGGGCACAGGTGTTAAGTGGCCAGAAACACTGTTATGCCAAAAACTAAGCTGATGCTAATTCTGTCCACTGAGTTCAACTTTGTGTTCACAATTTATTCTTTAGACATCATCTCCCTGCTCCTCCACAGGATTACTGTGTTCGTGCATTAACTGCGGCTCATTTAAGGAAAGTTGAGGCAGTTTGTCTGGGAGATGGAGACAGATGATAAGCTTGACGGGAAAATCTCTTAACCTAGCTTTACATTCTTGCACTTCACAAAATAACTACAGGAGTGGATTGAAACTGCCAGATATAAGAATGTCCATTTTGTTATCCTTGTAAGCCTGTAGCAAAAAAAAGAAAAAAAAAACTTCCCTCCTCCAGTTTGCTATCAGGCCACACTTTAGTGTTGTCAACAACTGGCTCACATCCCAGGTGGGAGAGAACAAGCGATACATTACTCGGTAGGGGGTGAGTCTTCCCACAGGAATTCCAGTAGCCATGCCAGAGGCCACCCTCCTGCGCGCGGCCTGCGGTGGCCGCATCCTGCTGCTCAGTCGTGCCGAGGAACTGGCTGGCTGCCTTTGCGTGTGCGCTAACTTTTTGGTTGGAGAAGGTGCAAGGCAGAGGCTGTGACGCAGCGACGATCATATCTTTAGCGCACTGACGTCAGCCTCGTGTTGCGCCCCGATAGAGATCTGGAGGGAGCCAATGTACCATACGGACAGGGTCCACGGCCTCTGGCGAGGTCCATCCCTAATCGCTAATGTGTTTCAGCCCCTGAGGGAAAAACATCCCATGGTGTAGGAACATGCAGAATGTGCTGTTATCCAACGAGTTTCTCCAACAAGGAGATAATGTCAATTTTTCTCTATTTTCACTGCATCATAGGTCACATGAGACGGGCAAATCCATCGAGCCTTCCTCGTGAGACGCGAATGACTTTTACCCGGTGAATGACTGCTCAGTTCTATTTCTGAACCCCAGAGTACATTACATGGTCATCACATGACGCTGTTGGGAGGGGGCAGCGCCAACCCGAAACCAATCACCAAGTAGCTATCTCCTTTCTGATCAAGTGATTGCTTCCTGTTTTTTTTTTTTGTTGCATGGCTTCTCAAAGCGTCTGGTGGGAATACACGTGCGTCTGCAGCTCATCTGTTTGCGCAGTGAACAACATTCCAGAGGTCAAGGGAATGGTTTTTTGGCTCATGGTTTCCATTTTGCATGACAGTGTTTCCGCGAAACCTCATTAACACCTTGTGTGTTTTTTTTTTGTTTTTTTTTTTCTACTGAACAGTTAAGGGTCTTAAATCCCTAATGGTGTGATTTATGTAGCAATGCGGATGCGTATTTATGATCTCTGAATGTCTTTTTATGGCACTGAACATTACTAGAGTGCATGAATGTTGGCTGCTGCTCGCCAGTTTTTCGATTTAGAAGTATGTGTGGTTTGAATCTCTGCAGCAGCAGCAGCAGCGTTGTTCTCTGTAACATCTGGTGAGATTATCTTAAAAAAAAAAAGAAGAAATTCACCAGAGGCGTCGACTGAGTTGATTGCATTTACGTATCTTTGGACTTTAAACCTGCAATTTAACGTATAGAATTGCGTTCTTGCCGAATTCACCGGCATTGTTGTTCTTTTTAGTGTCGGCTCCACACATGGCTTGTGTCCCGTTGCAAATCGTATGATTGATTCCAAAACTGCTCAGAGCACAGAATGGCAAAGAGAGGCACAAGTTTGAGCCAGGATTTAAAAAAGGAAAAAAATCCCAGAAACCATCTGCTGTTGTCTCAGCGGTTTTAATTTGAAACTTTATCTCCTTTAAATTGTAAATGTCGCTCAAGTGAAACATGTACAGTATTTTTCCTAAATATAGTATCAGTTATTAGAAGCATTTCTTCTTTTTTTTTTTTTACTTTTAGTTTACATACACGGAGCAATGCACATCATCACATTTAGGATTCACCTTTTTTAAAAAATACGCTTGACTTCCATATTATTTGTAAAACTATTTGACATTTTAAGTTGAAATCATTATAGATCCACAACTTTACATACTTTATCATGTACTATACTTACACACTCCATCCATGATAGTTCAAGAAATAATCTGTGGGATGTCTTTGTTTAGGATTAACATTAACCATTTTACAAAGCAAATCTAAAGTTCCAGAATAGCAGTATGGCCAAAATCGTTTAACAGGAAGTGGATATAACAGCCCCAGTAGCCAAAACAGAATATAATATTTTTAGCCAACTGCTTACTTTTTATTCAGTCTTTCCTCTTGACACCTGTTGAGCGTAAACAATGAGCCGCTTTGGCTCCTTGGTTTTCAAGACAGACTAAATAAAGGTGGATATGGCTTTGCGGTGCTTTGACCATTGGACAAAAAGAATAACGCCTCTGAGCTTCTGCTACTTCATTTGGCGTCAGGGTAGAGTGTACCAGGATCCAATGTTAAGGCACTCAAATGCTGTTCAAAAACGTGCTAATTAACACCATTAGCATATTGTGACAAGGGCAGCTGGTCAACGTCAGTGCCCAGGTACCTGAAAACACTGAAAACATCCACCAACCTGACCTCAAGGCCAAGTCACTTACAGCATTCAGCAGAGTCAGTCATTTGGTTATTTCATCTGTGTAAATGAAAAGAGGATGGGTGCTGAAACACAGACTTGTGGAACACCAGTATTAAAAACAATGTTTGTTTTAAAACCAAAAACTTACATAATAACAACATGCTGAGGTCTGATTATTCAGATTATTCAGATTATCATCATACTCAGATTATCAAGAAAAAAAACCCAGTGGTGTGTAAACATGTAATCCCAGGAGTGTTTATGTTTACAGTATCAAAAGAGATGAAATGGATTCTTCTCATACGATTTTCAAACTGCTCATAGAGCAGTGCCATCAACTCCCCTATACAAACAGGAACAGATAAGGCTCTTGCTCACCATTTTGATTCTTTGATTCATTTAATGCCACAATGAAGTGAGTTTCTTCGTGTTTTCAAGTTTGAGTTTAGTGTCAACTGCCTGATATACACTGTATTACATCTTACCATATCATTCACATCTGCCTTTTCCATAGTCAAACAGTCTATAATGCGTCATCCTCATAAGCATAAGGCCCCATAAGTAACACTGAGGAGACGTTCATTTCAAAACAACCAGAATTAATTGGTAACTCTTCAAAGTGTGCAAGTTATGTAAAGTTGTCAACTACCACCTACAGGGAGCTGCTGACACTGTGGTTTAAAAGATGACAGCGTGAGCACATTGGTGACCTGTCCAAACCTGCTTGCAGAAGGAAACAGCAGCACAGCAGCAATTCACACTTTCACGCCACCTTATGTAATGTCGGTACATGTCCCACATATTATCACACTTAACGTTTCTCCACGCCGACTTAGAAATTATAATCATCTGCCGGGAGGATTGTTGCGCGTGGTTGTTATAATGTCCCGTTCCTCTGAACTTGTGTGGAGGCGAGACAAATGCCAGAAATACCTCAGGCCTTACTGCATTCAGAGGGGGCGAGCGTGCACAGAGCCGCTCAGACGAGCGCGTGTGGTGAAACTGAGCATGTGCAGAAAGACAGTGGCACAAAAGAGCTGATCATGTGAAAGGAAGGGCACTTGATAGCTTGGACATGAGCCACTGGTGCCATCAAACGGAAGCCGTTTCGTGTTGAGATGAAACGGCTTCTGTTTCATGTTGAGATGTTAAATTTATCTTTGAGTCGACAGGTCTTTCCTGTGAACACACTGCAAGATTGGAAACCATGCAGCTGAGGATCTAATAACGCCTGTCACCATTAACCATGACTGGCATTGCCAAAAGCTTAACGCATTTGATAATGAAAGGCCCCGGAGCTAAAAGGAAACCTAATATCGATTGACCAACAACAGCAGAACAGCTTAAATAATCTAATTTCCTCAATTGCTTTCAATGTGTATCACACTGGTCCAGCTGTTTTTTGGCCCTTTAGTGTGTTTCTCCTGTGTGAGGTCTGTCACTCACAAGGCGAGCCAATCGAAAAGTTACCAACCACAAATAAGTCCATTGCGAATTTAATAGTCGACTGTGTCTCATCATCTTTTTTTAATTCTTAACAGTTCAGTCCAGCAGTTTTTTACTGTCATATTATTTTAATGTTGACGTCCACTAACTTCAGACTGTGTTTATAAACACAAGCATGTCCAAGTAGGCTACTGGGGAAAAAAAAACATTTAAAAAAAAAAAAAAATTCAATTAAGTAGTATGACATTATGTGATGACTCATATCTATTAACTTGTGTCCTTTGAGTTGTGACTAAGGCAGGAGATGACAAATGCAAACTGCCCTAAATATTCTCAGAAGAATAAAGAACAGCATTGAAGTTTTTTTTTCCCTCGGTGGAAAAAACGTTTGGAGTTTTCCAACTGACTCTGGCAAGAGATGGGCAGGCTAGAAGAGACGCCCTGTGCTCAAAATGAAATTGTCGAGCGGTTGCTACCTGACTCGAGAGGTTGTTGAATGACTGAATGAATGAACATTACCAGTTTTCAGAGGCCTTTTCCCTGGAAAAACAAACTGTTGTAAATTTCTCCTGGTTGATACTTTTAAATTATTTGAGAAACTGAGACTTCAGACCTGTCAACTTTTTCTTTCTTTCAATGTGAATTTTAATCTTTTCCCAGTTAATAACACCATTACATGTTCATCGTGGGCATCAGAGTGTGTCTGTAGAATACATTTTCTTGTTTCTAAGTAATATTGTTGTTGTTTTGTATCATTAGTGAGGGAGATTAAATGATGCAGGTGTTGCACAGAATATAAGACTATGTTTTTGACTGTGAGTTGGTGTTTGTTCGTTAAATGGTTTGTTTAGCCTGATGTTTTGATTTTCATATCCCAAATGTATTTATGAGTTTGTGTCCTGTAAATAAGGACAGTAAGGGATTGGCACACTGTTTTTTTTGACAGTTGTGACATTTTCACCTTTTTGACATGGTGACGTTGCTCTGTCTTCTTCTGCTGACGTAAATTACACCTGACTGAAAAAAACGTCACACTGCTTAATGCTTAGTGGGCTCAGTGCTCGACTGTGTTAATGAACATAATCCTTTTACTGTTAGGAAATCGGATATGGATTAAAACATACCAAAAAATATGAATTTCAAACATTCTGGTTAAAATCTTCAGTTGAGACCAAGCCAATCACAAAGCTACAAAGTGAATTTCATTGAAGGCTATATGTACAGATGGTTCATGTGCAAGTGTTAACAAGATAAATTCCAGGAAATCATATAATATTGCACCGTTCCAAGATGATTGAAAATATTCCCTGCAACTGTTTGGTATTTTGTTATCAGATCCGGGTACAATGTGTGCCTGCTGGGTGCCTCTTTCTTTTTATTGTTTTTGCACTCTCTCTACCCATGAATCATTGTAGGCTCAGACCACAACGGTAGCACCACAGCACCTGAGGCACAAACTCAAACAGTATGCATGAGAGCCAAACGTATCTGAACCATGGCAGAGCTATTAAGATTAGGGAAGATGGATGATGACAGTTTGGCTTGAAACACTGGTTTATCTGTCAAGCTGTTGTAACATATTGACCCTAATGTTTGCAGTCATGGAAAGAAAATATTGTACAGAGAAAAAAAATGGATGAGAATGCAGCATCTAAACTGCACCGACTCGACTGGCTTTGCTTTGCCTTGGCTAGAGGTCACATATTCTAATAGTCTTTTTTTTTTTAATTATCAGCGAGAATATGAAATCAAACACTCTCAGACATGTGTGACATGTTTTCAACACTAATGCTGACCTGTTACTAATCAAAATTTACTGAAACATATTAATAATGACACATGTCAGCTTCTATTCATCCAGGTCTGACAGGCTACTGCTATTAGCCACCAGCGTTACCGGCTCGTTGCAGCAGCCAGCCGTTTATTTACTCTGCTCTATTTTACTGCATGACGCAATCCAACTTCTAAACTTTCTAAGTTGAAGTTGAAGTTGAATGTCTTTATTGTCATTGTATACATACAACGAAATTTGGTGCCGTCCTTAAGGTGCGAGTTAGAGTAAATATAAGCCAATAAGGTCAGACAAAGAGCAGCGCAGGAAAGCAGAGGTAAGTGTGTAAGATCATCCTGGCAGCCCTCCCTGCCATACAGTGCGGCAGTATATATTTTTTCCATTATATTTAACTGCGCTGTAAACTGTCCCAACCTCTTGGCCCGCGGAAGCTGGGTCATCTAGAGAAACACCCCATCTGGATACACCGATCCCCTCTGCCGGATGGTTCAAACAGTGATCTACACCTCACCCATGTGGTATGGATTTGACATGGACGCTACAGTGGGGGTGAACTGAGTCGCTCCTACGTCCCCGACTCAGGGGCTAAATCATGCCGACAGCCACATGACCACCCCCATCTGGGCCTGCTTATCTCTTACTTTGTGCTGCCGAGGCCGGCCGTCAATCACAGCCCCTCGGCCGCTGAGATGGACAGAAGTGACGGAGCTCAGACGCGGAGACGAGGTCCCAGTCAGCGGGGGCTGAGGTGGGCAGTTGAGGGGGTGAGCGGCAAGGTTTCTTTTTTTTCTTTACATCTCAACTCGATATATGTAAAGCTTGACAGCATGGACAATTTAGGTCATGAAAGTGTAAGAGTACTGTATCCTGCAGTATGTCATGTATGCTATGCATGTCCGGCACCTTCAGGGTGGCATGTTTCAAGGCCACTAAAGCGGGATAAATATAGTGAGGAAAGGATGATCAATGACGAGGAGTGAAGAGGGAGTGTTTGGGTTGAAGGTATGGAAGCAGTTGAGGTTTAATACAGTGTCCCGATGCGCATTCTTCTGCAATGAGTTTCTGTGCTTTGGGCTTCACCAGGTGCCCTGGAATGCAGCTGGGCAAACAAGTAATATTTCACTCATATGGCCCTTTGTGTCGCTGAGTGCTGCGTGTTTAAGTCAGCAAAGAAAGCCAAGGGGGGAACAAACGTTAACCCGACGCCGCTCCTAACACAGTACCCCCTCTCTGTCGAGCTGTGGAGAATTCCCCCAGCAGCTAGACACCACCTCGGTTCGAATTTATATTTCCCACAGGAGCACTTTGCGGACACATTCAGATACGGGAGGAAAGAGGGAAATATTTCAAATTTCTTACAGATTATACTGCCCTGTCCGGACGTGGCTAAACACCCATTACTCACCCAGATAGATTCAATCAGCCCCACATGACGCTGGGAGTAGCAACAGTAACAGACCAGGAATGTCTGTGTTATCATAAAAAAAAGGGCCATTTTCACCCTGATGACTGACGCTGCAATTAACACCACTATGGGGTGTGTTTATCCCTCCTCCGGGCCCCTCTGCGGATCTAGAAATAGCATCATGTGTTTAAGCCGAGTCTTATTTCTATCATTTAAATTTAAACATTTCCTTCCACCGAGCTGTTTACAACACGAGAGGAAAATAGACAAACATTTTTGTGTCTCGCGTGTGCAGCAAAGCAGCCCCAAAATATAGCGTGCATCATTCTGTAAGTATAGTCGGTGCATGAAAGACTTCTCAAGCAAAAAAAAAGTGCATCTCTGACCAAGGAAAATAAAAAAGTCCATCAGTTCTTCCTGTTGCTTCCTCCACTTTTCAGGACATTTCTGTCCCACTGTGACCTCACAAAGGGCACAGTGGACACCATTCTCAGGTTAGTGATGACACCCCCAGCCAGGCATCTTCGCCACCTTCTTTTCATTCTCGATCCAACATCAAACAAAGCATCAGTTTTAGCAGGAAGCCAGTCTATTTGGGGGGGGGGGGCAGTAAACAGAGGGCTACAAAACTTTCCCTTGAGATCTGTCAAGTTCTTTTTTTTTTAAAGTTTAAAGTGAATTATTTTGAGGGAGCTTAATTGGAGTCCATCATTTAAAAATAAAGCCCTGAAACATTCACCTTATAGGGCCTTGAAATGTACTGTAATTACAGGTCCTGTGTCATTGCAAACTGTAGATATAGATATACAGTTTGCAATGACACTGTAGAATCACTTTCCATCTTCAATGATCATCATGCTCCTGTATGCTTGCACTGCCTTTGCGAATAGTTTAGAAATCCAAAAGGGACGAGGGAGAGATTGAGAGAGACAGAGAGAGAGAGAGAGAGAGAGAGAGAGAGAGAGAGAGAGAGAGAGAGAGAGAGAGAGGAGAGAGAGAGAGAGAGAGAGAGAGAGAGAGAGAAAGAGAAAGGACCAGGGCAGGATAATTGGGAGAGAAAAAAGGTCCCGACCAGAAATAGCTGAGGGTGTGTTCGGCCCGGCTCTGACCACTGGCATGCACGAGGAAACTGCCTCCATTCCACAGGCTGGCCGATGGTTTCGAGACACTAGAGGGCTCAGCGGCCCACATGCGGGTCCGGCCGGCCGGCCCTCCCCACCCTCGGCTATTCTGAGCCTCTATGCCACTACAGTGGCTCACACTGAGCAACCACAGAAATACAACCCAACAGAGAAAAATATGAGACAAATTGCAGCTTTGGGTGAGAATGGAAGAGATGAGATGTTGGTGGCCTTGTTTTGTGTCTTGTTTTGCCACGGTTCGGGTTTTTTGCGCACCGATTTACAGCGTCGAGCTGCAAAAAACAAGCCGCTGCAGCTGACTGTTGCAGTTTACGGTATACGTGCACTCCAATGTACCACTGGAGTGCACGTTTTGGAGGATGTTTGTTTTGCTCGCCCTGAGTTATTCCAACATGGCAGTCCCACAAATAAGGCTGAGGGAGAAAAATAGTCAACGAGTGTGTAAAAGGGCTCAAAGAATCGACAATCAAAACCTGCTGTTAGCAAAAAAATGTTCTTTCTTACTTTTCACCTCGATACCAGCCAGTTATTGCACCGGAAGGGCCTTCTGTGTGCACGCCCCATGTAAATACAGAGTGAATGAAATGAAACGCTAACCTTTGGCTTTTTTTTCCTTCCCAAACCCAGAACCACAACCACCATGCCTCAACGATGCTGGTACGGAGGCTGGTGCTTGATCAAAGGGAGCTCAACACCCATCCCCCCCCCCCCCCCCCCCCCCCACCCTGGTGTGTTTGTGCACCGGGCTTCCAGAGTGGTCCACAGAGGGGCCCGCCAGCTGCGACTTCCCTCTGACTTGCGGTTTCCAGTGGGTCAAGTTGAAAGAAAGGCGTTGACAGAGCAGACCACTATTTTTGATGTGATGGGTAAATTATTATTTTTTCTTCTTCTTACCGCGTTTCACTGATGAGCATAAAGTCAGCAGTTTTCCTTGATTTATTTCCCCTCGCCGCAGATGATTGTTACATGATACTTGCGTGACAATAAAAGGAAAACAAAAACACATACAGAGTAAATTATGTGGTGCCCTTTTCAGCTCACATTATGCCCGATCCAATCCAGATTGATCCTTCAGGGGGACGCCTCACGAATAAGGGCGTATTATATAACATTTTCAATTAAAGTCTGCCAAAGGGAACATATTTTACTGTGTATTTTACAAATGCAATAATATTTATGCATAGCTATGATATGCAAATGTATAATATGACGCAATGTGGCAATGTTGTGTAAACAACACAACGCAGATGTTGACTTTTTTTTTTTTTCTCCACAAGTGGCATTCTTCTTCTTTATCTTCCTGTATTTACAACTATTACATGTTTCGGTCATTTCAGTGTAGTTTGAATTGTCACCAATTAAAAAGGGAGATGATATATTTATCATCCCACTTTTAAATGATTAATTATATGCAAATAGCTGTCATTGTGATTTATTATTTTTTAACATTGTCAAATTTTAGTCTGATGTCATAAGATAAAGACCTCAAGTCTGGAGTAGCAGCATATGCAAAATCTATCAATTATTAAGTGATCACTTAAACTGAAATGAAGTGTCAGTGCATGCATGCATGTATACAGCATCACTGGCATGAAAACACTGCATGGCTTTAACTGTATGGGGTTCCTCATGACTTCTTTCCAAACATGAACGGTATCATCATAGCTACTGAGTGTAGCTACGTAGCTGATCTCATTTAATTCTTTGTGGTGTTGCATGATGCATGATATAAAACATTCTGGCATGTTTAAAAGGAAATAATACAATATTTGTGTATTATTTTCTGTGGTATTCAATCGTCGTGTTTTGTTCATGTTTGGATTCATTTTTTATATATTTCCCTTTTTTGTTTCGACAAAGCCAATCGCTGTGATGCAAACATCTGTCCAACAACTTCACAATGATAAATTTGACCAGAGTTTTTTTTCCCAGTTTGGCCTGGCTGGCTTTAAACAATAAGCGCCTGTGCTTGTCTCAGTGTTTCATTGTGTCACAGGTAATGAAGCATCTTCTCAGCCTCAAACTGTGGTTACAAGATTGATGCTTGCAGTAACCTGTTCGGTCATTTAACATCTGTGCTGCACCTGCATTACCCATCAGGATGGTAAAGATATTGGACTGATTGATGATAGTCTGCATTAATCTACCTTGTTCAACCGATGACCTACACGTTGTTATGCGTTCCTACTGGGCAGACAGACAGGTTGTGGATGCAGTGCACACACACAGCTTCCTATGAAACTTTAATCAAAAGGCAATAGAGAAGCAATAGATTCAGTCATCTCTTTGAAGCAGCTCGATAGTCTCCCGGGGTTCTGTTGGCAGACTCCAATTGCGTGTTTCTTTTTTTGTTTGTTCTCAGGTTTCAAAGCTGCCAGACAGATTTTGATCATATTTATTGACAGCATATTTACTTATTTATCAGCAACATGTTTAATAGAAAACCAGATGTTTTTTTTGTTGTTGCACGCAATCTTTATTTTAATAACATGCTGAATCAGCAAATAGTCTAATACACACACACACACACACACACACACACACACACACACACACACACACACATATATCATTCATTCATCTTCCATACCTGCTTATTCCTGAGCTCAGGGTCACGGGGTCTCCTATCCCAGCTGTCTTAGGGCGAAGGCAGGGTGACACCCTGGACAAGCTGCCAGTTCATCGCAGGGCCACATAGAAACAGACAACCATTCACACTCACATGCACAGCTACGGACAATTTAGAGTGTTCAATTGACCTCACATGCATGTTTTTGGAGTGTGGGAGGAAGCCGGAGAACCCGGAGAGAACCCACGCAGACATAGGGAGAACATGCAAATTCCACACACAAAGGTCCCAGGCCCGGAATCAAACCCACGACCTTCTTGCTGTGAGGCGGCAGCGCTAACCACTGCGCCACCGTGTCGCCCTCTTACATACATATATATGTATATATATTCATACATCCATTTTCAATGCCTGCTTATTCCTGAGTACAGAGTCACGGGCGAAGCTGTATAAAGGCAAAGGTAGGATGAGACCCTGGACAAGTCGCCAGTTCACCACAGGGCCACATGAAGACAAAGACAAACAACCATTCACACTCACATCCACACCAAGGGACAATTTAGAGTTTCCGATTCACCTCACATGCATGTTTTTGGAGTGTGGGAGGAAGCCGGAGAACCTGGAGAAAACCCACGCAGACACAGAGAGAACATGCAAACTCCACACAGAAAGGCCCCAGGCCCAGAATCAAACCACAGCCTTCTTGCTGTGAGGCATAAGAACAAAGGAACATCAAGACTATTTGCAGCATAAGATGGAAGTGGAAGCAGTGGGAGAGTCCAAAGCAACTTTACAAATAAAAACATGCTAACATTGTGAGTAAGGATTGAAACTAATAAACCTGCTGGCCATCAGTGTTTGGCTCAAAGGTGCTGCCCTGTGGATGTGCTAGCAAGTCTTGTCTCATTTTATTGACATCTGTTTGACGTCTGACATCTGTCTGACATCTGGACTGTTTAATTCTAAAACCCTGAAGCTTTAAGTGACATTCTGGCCCTGAGGTTGAGCATGTTTTCAGTGAAGGATTCTGCAAAACAAGCTGATGAAGCTTGTGCTTAAACACCATCATGTTGTTTTGTAACACACAATTATCACTGTCTGAGTCTGGTCTGAGTGGAGCAGCAGACATAATGTAAGTTTCCAGAGGCGTGTGAGTCAGGCTTTCATCACCTTAGCATACATTAATATACAGATTTAGTAATGGGTCTGAAGGCCAGCAGCACAAAAACTCACGTGTTTAAAAGCAGATTATCTGTGGCAGTGGTGCCTTTATGCCTAAACTACAAAGGGCAGGTGTGTCTTGGTCAATGCAATGACAGCAGCAACGATAGAATTAATGTGGTACACAACAGTGATTCTGCTGCATGATGACTTTTTTTTTGTTAATGTGCGTTTTATTAGAAGCTCCCTTGTGCTGCATAACCACAAGTTACCCCAAGAGATCCAATTTTAGTTTCTGGGCGCCACCTGCTGGTCATATTATACCTGCAACATTGCCCTAATATAAACTCAAACTACAGCAGCAGAGGTTTTCTTAAAACTGAACTATTGAAGCGTCACATAGCGTGACTGTTCCTTCTAACAAGCTTTTTCGTAGAATACCACAGTACCTTGTTTTAATGTGCAATGGTAAATTAGGTTTTCAGGTCATCTTTTGGACGAGACAAATGTTTGACTGTGTGTTTACTTACTGGGAGAACACACGGGAATGCTCAAAGTCCAGAGAATATCTTGTTCATTTTGAACCTGGTTTTATGTTTACAAGTTCTACTCTTCAAAGAAACGAAAAACTAAAAAAAACTATGTACGTGAAAAAAGAAAGAAAAATCCTTTTGATGTGGAGGGCCAAGTTCTCACTATTTGATTTGTGAACTGATATGAGTGTCTGCTCTGGGAGGAAATGCCAACTTGTCTGATTGTCCCAAAGAGTCAGTGGGGACGTGGGCAGAAAATGATCAGGTCACGCGATGGGTAGTCGCAGAGGGCAACAACTCAGAATTCAAGTCAGGAACTCGAGCCGCTTACTCCTCTGCTGAAGTGCCATTTTAATCCTACTAAGCACAGAGTTTATGGAGAAACCAATAAGCAGCAATATCATACTGTTTGTTGTTATGAAGCAGTAGGTTTTGTATAGAAAATCACTCACAGGAGGTTTGCAAGGACGGTCTCATCAAAAGAAAAGATTTAAAATCTCACAACAAAATATCAAAGAGAAAATTACAATATGTAAACCTGGGCAGAGTTCATGCATAGGTTATAATGTGCTCACTAGCTGAATTAAGTGCATTAGAGTAATTGCACAATAGCACATTAAAGGTAGCACAATGCCTGCCATCAATGCACACTCCAGCCACACCGGATTGTCGTGACTCCAAGACAGGGAATACTAGATTTTAATGAAGGAGGTGAGGTGCTTTGCTTTGTGTGCCTGTGTTAGCTTTGTCTTGATGCAAATGATGAGTTTTGTTACCAGCAGTTGGCTTATGCATCACCTGACAACACTGATTCCAAGTGGAAAACAACTGACAGGTAAAAAGCAGAATCTTGGCCTGCATGAGCAATGATGCAACAATGGGAACACACTCCAGCTGTGGATGTGTGAGCTGCGTAGGAAGCAAATTGTAAAGTAAGTCAGCAAATAGGAATAATTATCTCTACTACAGGGCTTTTGTCACTTTCATCTCTAATGTGATGCACAATGTGTTGGTGCATGGGGGTGGAGGGAGGGTTAGGTCCTATTTCCACTGTATTGCAATGAAGCCAACATTGCGGTAATTGTCTTGTTTGTTCGGGCTTCTACTGGCTCTTCCTGACCTGTACAGACAGCTAAATCAGCGTGTTGGTCATCTCCATCCATCCATCCATTTTCCATACCCACTTCTTCCAATTCACTTCAATTCACTTTCCATGTATTAAAATAACATAGCAGAGGAATAGAGCAAAGTTGAAATACTACTTGATGCAAAGAAAAGCAGGCACTGGTCCAATTTGCTTTCAGTCCATGTTGTAATTATCATTTTCTGAAACTTACCTGCAAACCATTACCTTTCCTGAACTTCTGTGACTTACAGTTCTGGACAAGTTATATGCACCCTGAAACTTCAGTTCAAGTGAGGAAGAGCTACTTAAAAAGTGAAGTCAGAGAGGGTTCTCAGTCGAGGTCATCTGCATTTTAAAATAGGTAGACTGACCATTTTTCAGAATCCTTTTGGATGAGGGATGAAACATCTTCAAAAACCAGTCCAGCTGCCTGAGCGTGACCCTACTACACCCTGAAAAAGTGATGGAGACACAAAGATCAAGTTAGCCCACCAGAAGATGTTGGTTTCGGGGTGTAGCTGCCACACAACTAGTTTTGTCACCCTTTCAATGGATGTCAGTTTGGTTTTTGTGTGCAAATCTTGAAACTTTAAAGAAAGATCCCTTGACTCGTTTCCCATTTTCAGATCACCAGTTCAAATAATAGTTTGATCACCAGAAATCAATTCCATGCAATGCAAAAAAAAAAACTTCTGAGACTTTAATCAGAGTTGCAATATTTTTTCAGCTTAAAGTTCATCTGAAATGCACTCTTATGCATTTACTGGTGAAAGTGAGACAGTTGCTGAAAGAATTTTTGAATGACAGCTGGTAGCAAAGAGACTTGGACTTCCCCAATTCCCCTCCAATGCTTCACTGCCTTGAGTCCCCCCTCCCCCCCCCCCTTCCCCCACCGCCCCTCCCTGTTATACAACACTTGTCACATCATATAGCTGAATGGATCATCAAACTTTCTTTAAACTTGTTTATGAAACACATGCTGGCTTTCTTCCCAGCTGTTTGTCAAGTATACAAATAGGAAACACTCCTCTATACCGACATGGAACAATAGGGCTTCATACTCTGTGGTCTGCCAAGCACGTCTGAAGTTACGTCTTTTTTCTTTGCTTTGATCCTCCTTCCAAATGCTCTTTGACACCTATAATTGGCTTATTTGTGTGCAGAAAAGCAAATCCAAGGCAGCTTTCATTTTTTTGTCCTTGTTGTGTGAAAGCTTCAAAATGATGTGTGGTAGGTAAATGAAACATCACTGTTGACAATATCTGCTTATCTCTTGTTTCTGAACTGATAGAAGCAAGGCCATGGCTCAGTGTGCCTCTCTTATCACTTTATCTACATTTGCAAGGCCGACCCAGAACCCTTGGCCAAGATTTTCCTTACCCTACTCTTCTTTTGTACAAGATGCCTCTGGGTTTCAGGTGGACTTTTGTTGCCTTTGCAGGCACAATGGAGGCTGTGGGTTGCTGAACAATGCAGTGCTCAGAGAGCACGGGAGAAAAAAAAAAGGTGGAAATCCTCACATCATGTTTTGCAAGGGACCTTCTGTTACCTTTGCTTCTCAGCAAATCTGATTCAGCTTAATAAGAGAAGAAAAAACATTTGAAAAACTCACAGAGCTCTACCAAATTAAACCAACATAATGGCCCCAGAAAGAAAATATTCCATGAACCAACTCCCGATGTTATCGAGTTGAATTTATTTATTTACTTTTTCAGTTTAAAAAATAATAATTAAAAAAAAAAATCAGTTTGAGTGGTTAAATTTCAAGCATGTAGCAGAAGAACGTAACATCATTTCATTGGTCCTTCAAAAGCAGTTCTATGTTTAACACTCAAACATGACCTGGGGAGAACTGCAGGCTGAAGGTTGATGTGATAAAATATGTGATTAGTCACTCTGAATCTCAGTTTACTATCGTTCAGCTTAACTGCAGGGACACACTTGTGAGAGGAAGCAATATCGGGAACAAAGGTAATGAAGTTTCTTTTCATGGTAATCAATAAACAGCTACTTCATCTTAAAATGCAATGTGAATGATCATAATAATCAAGCATGCACTGGATAGAGTTATGTATATTGATGCAATGTAAAACATGCTATGTCAGAGAACTTTGCTTATTGAAGGCATCCATAAAGTATGAGTGTTTAGGTTGTCCATAACTCCTACAGCTGCTTTACTTCTTATTGCACTGTGTGTGCTTTAGTGATATTCACTTAGTACTAATGCACGATTTATTTATTTATTTTATTCGTTTTTATTTAACAGGGGTGGGCAAACTTTTTGACTGGTGGGCCACAATGGGTTCTAAAATTTGACTGAGGCCCCGTAGCAGGAACAGATGGATGAAGTGTTTTTGTGACTCACTTAGAATAAAATATTTCATGGAATAAGTAGAAAACGTGGTTTAATGTCAATTAAAAATGAACAAAAGTATTAAAACAAAATATGAGTATTTGATTATTTAGATCTTTATTGAAATTACTCTGAAAACGCTGAAAAATTATGAAACACAGCTATTTTATTACTTATTAACTAAATACTTTCTTCAAGTTTAGCGGGCTGGACTATATATATAAAACATTTAATTATAGTGACCATCAAACAAGTACAATATGTTGTGGCTTTCATATTTACATGCACGTTATGGAGGGGGAAAGTTTCTATTTTGAATGCAAAAGGAGCAATAATTTATTTCATTCTTCTGAAACAGGACGGTATAAAGTCATGCACATAAAAAGTTCACAATGAGAAAATCAATCGTGTATTACAAACGTAAGAAGGTTGGGCAGACTGTCACAGATATTTCGACATTGTGCCAATATGCCCCTGATCGTTCGTGAGGAAGGCATCCTACGAGAACAAAGATTTTCTGAATCATAAACGCATTATGTTTGTGCGTGTTTTTTCGAAATGTCGCCCAACGAAGAAGTTGATTCTCAACGAATTGATGATTGAGAATTCTTGCGGTTTAGAAAAGACTTTGCAAACGAGTGACATCCGGAACTTTTCTTGCGGGCACCTGGGCGCTCACGGTCTGTTTTCACGGTTACACTCGCAAGCTGCCAAGCTGACTGAAGTGCCTCTAGTTCTATCTGTGCAGTAAGGTATTCTACCGTCACCTTCGTGCTTATTTCAGTGTAAATTATTATGAGTGGCTCTTTGCAGTACGTATTTTTAACTGAAAAATATATATTCCATATTAACTGTTCAAGCGTTTTAATTTGTTACGAGTGTTAGCATGTCTTTTGGGCCATATATCAGGTACCCCGATCTAGTGGTTGGACTTTGCCATTTGCTGTCAATCACCATAGTTAATCTTTTCATGGAATACAAATTCACAGTCGAAGTTTGACAAGGTCTAAGGAGGCCGAGAAGCTTGCAGACAATGAAATTGAAAAAGCGGGTTGGCTTTATATAGTTGGGAGCACCTCGAATATTTGCTTGGTGTTATGTTTGTTTATTTATTATAATTTAATTCGCTAATTTCCCACTCGTTTTAGCTTTTGTTTGCTACATACGTGCTTAAAGATGGAAACAAAACGTCGATCACAGGTTGTTGGAATCATTTTGTCCAAACAAACCGTCGACCTTGAAATCCTTATCATGGACCTTTTACCACCTAAATCGCCTATTGATAACGACAAACGTCATATTTAAACATGTTTTTAGTTTCGTTTTAGTTTTCTTTTGTAATTGCATTGTTAGCAGTGTTGCTAATCTTTGCTGACTGTTTTAGTAGATTGTTTTCCTCAATATCCTGTTAATCCTCCAAGATAATTTGGAGCATGCAATAGAAACTCTTTAAAGCCTTTTAGCTCCCTGAATATGTATTTTACAGTAAACTTATGAAGCAGTTAAACCAGTTTTCAAACTTCATAACAAAGTAAGAGAAGATTGTCTTGTGACTACAGAGCGGACAGTGTCCATTTTCTTTCAATGTTTGTGCCCAGACTTTTGATCCTTGACATTTGCCTTGTTAGTTTGTGCGAAATTCAGCAGCTCAAAGACAAAACTTAAATCTACTTATTTTTTTGTTTAGTGAAATTCTGTTTGTTGGTGATGATGTATTTTGTCTGCAAAATGTAATTTCCTGTTCTGTTGTATTGTGAGCTAATGACAAATTATACAATTTGTTTTGCATTGAATTAATTACTATGCAGACAAAATCATACTATCTAAGGGTATATGTTTACATAAATTAGAAAAAAAAAATACAATTATTGCTGCAATAGCTTCTGAAATTGTCAAAGTTATTTTTACCCAGAGGGGGAAAAAAAGTCAAAACAAAACTTATTTACATAACATTCACAGCAAGCGATGCAAATATTGACTTGCTCATAATCTTCTTACCCTTACTGCGGCCTTTAGTAATGCAGACAAACAAATTACTTAACAAGGTGTTCACAAAGAAAAAAAACAAATGCAGGATGGGCAGACACCAAGGTGGTTCAGTAGCACTGTGGCCTTAATGTGAGAAGGTTGTGCATATGATTCCCACGTCTGGGTCCTGTCTGTGTGGGTGCTCTACAGGCACTCTGTATTTCTTCAACTCTTCAGATACATGCACATTACGCTGATTTAGAACTCTAATTTTGTGGTTTAAAATAATGGTGTGAATGTCCAAGGTTACTTGTCTTTTTGTTTTTTATTTATTTATTTTTTTTTAATGTTTAAGTTACAGTACAATCACAAATTGCATGGCTTTGTTCTGTCTGTATTGTCCAGATCTGCAGGATGTCACTGGCCGATAGCAAGGTGCTGATTCTGGGAGCTCTGGCAGGCGTGGGTTTAGCAGTGGCGTGCTACCAAGGCTTCAAATCGCGACGGAGAGCCTCATGCCCTGGGATTTACCTCACCCGCCGTAATGAGCAGGACGTGATGATGGTGGACGGCCCGGGTCTGCACTCTGGTCAGGCCGAGGTGCTGGAGCGTCTTGAGGCCCTGATCCGCTGCGTGTCTGAGCTAAAGGATGAGATGAAGTCCCTGAAGAGGGCCCTGCCGGAGCTGCCGCAACACGTCAGAGAGGAGCTGTCAGGAAGCCATCACAGCAGGGCCACACCCACCCGGAGGAAAAGGGCAGCGGGCAGCCTCGCCGAGGCCAGGCGGGCCGGCGGTCGCAGTTCAGAGGAAGCGGAAAGTGAAGGAGGGTGAGTGTGCCAGACACGTTTTAGAATCAAGTTCTACCTCGCTGCTTAGTTTATCGATGCACACACTGCTCATCACCAGGACTTTGACCTCTGTTGACAACCACATTTTTTGCTATACAGCCGTTGTGCAGAATACTTGTTAATATTGGGTGAGGTAGTGGGCGGGTCCCCATCCTCCTGATTTTTACTCAATACTAGGGATGTCTGATAATATCGGTCGCCCGATAATATCAGCCAGATATTAGCATTGTTTGTAATATCTGTACGTATCGTTATCGGGTTTTCCTCCAATAATGAAAACCTGATAATGCCGGGTTTTGCCAAGCATGCATGAATAAATCCAGCGTTGTGCCCGAAAGCGTTCAATGAACGATCGTTCATGAACTTGTTCATATTTTGAGCGAACATGAACGAACCGTTCTTTATTTGGGTTTGAACGCGTTGCTGTTGAAGACGCTCATTCTGGCGTTTGTGAGCGGCGTTGTAAACGCCGTTCACGAGTGTGCCAGGTGTCCAGAGCCTCCCAGGCGAAACCCCGGTCAAAACACACTGTAAACAGGCCTTAATCTTTAGCGGAAAACCACCCAATCTGGCAACCGCAAGCTGCCTGTCTGTCGCTCCAACAAATACATCACTATCAGTCGTCACAACAACATCCTGGTACACATGGACGAGGAAGGCAGTACTGGTAGCTCGGATCGCACAGACCCGTACGAGCATTTTGATAGAATTTTATGTAAAAGTCAGCACCGACCCAGACGGTAATGCAACTGGCTTGAAAAAGATAAATGTTTAAAAGTTTTGCACTTGTGTCCGCGTGGGTTCTCTCCGGGTTTTCCGGCTTCCTCCCATACTCATACTCATACTCATACAAACATGCATGTGAGGTCAATCGAACACTCTAAATTGTCCGTAGGTGTGCACGTGAGTGTGAATGGTTGTTTGTTTCTATGTGGCCCTGCGATGAACTGGCGGCTTGTCCAGGGTGTCACCCTGCCTTCGCCCTAAGACAGCTGGGAGAGGCTCCAGCAGACCCCCGTGACCCTGAATAGGAATAAGCGGGTATAGAAGATGAATGAATGAGTTTTGCACTTTGAATATTGTACTTTGAGGTACAACCTTCACTTCTTACCACAGCTTGGTTCCTACCTTAGATTGTGTTGTGTGTTAGGCCAGCACATGTTCTGGATTTGTTGTTAACAGTATAGCCTACTGCAATTTAAAACTGTAGCATTTACAGTTGTATGCCTGAGCTGGTGAATTTTTCCAGTATTTGTTTGGGTTTGTTTTCAGTGTGACTGAAATGCAATCTGATGTGAGTTGTTTCCAGGTAAGTTTGGAAAAGAAAGAAAGAAAGAAAACATTGCACCTGAAAGACTACAGTCCTGTTTTTGTATTCATAATAAAGAGTCCATTCAAGCAGCAAGTTTTTCCTCATGCTTATGAAAAAATATATTTTTAGAGATGAGCACTGCAGCTGCTACAGTGTGGACTGAACAAAGCATTAGGGAAATGCCAGTATTCTGAGGGCTGTCCTCTCAATGCGGTTGTAAACATGGTTGGATTATGATTCTACAATGGATATGAAGATTAATCTGACATAGTTTCAGTGTTAAAATTGATTTAAAAAAAACAAAAACAACTGCTGTCTGTGGTTCTATATGGGCTCTGTCAATAATCTTAACATAATAGCTCACAGCAAAGTATTGGAGAAAAGAAAGAATGAAAATTCTGAACGATGAACGGAAATAATTGCGCACTAAAGTTTGAACTAGTTAAGGTAGAAATTTTTTTTTTTCCCATTTTTAGCCCTCGGCTAAGGACTAAGTCTGTCTATATCTGTGCACTTTTGTTTCCTTTCTGTGCACTGTACCTCACTCCATCAGACAAAATGTTAAAAAATAAATGTAGAACCTTTCCATAACCTAAGTTGAAGTGGTGTTCTTATTTTCTACAGACAATGTTCATTTGTGGAATGCATCTGTTTAGTTAGGCATCACAATAAAAGTAGGTAATGTGTTAATTCCACAACGAGATGTGTGATGTGACCTAAAATTAGTTTTGGGGGAAAACACCTGCATATGTGGGAGACGGAAAATTTACCGTTTGGACAATATCGGCTTATCGGATATCGGCAAAAAGTGTCTGTCTGTCTGTCTGTCTGTCTGTCTGTCTGTCTGTCTGTCTGTCTGTCTCTGTGTCTGTCTCTGTCTCTGTGTCTGTGTCTGTGTCTGTGTCTGTGTCTGTGTCTGTGTGTGTACTGTCTATATATTCAGGCCGGGTTCACACCGGCCATGGAATGGACCCCGCCTCCATTCTGCGCCCTTGTTAGCCAGTGGCGGCAGGGTAAACACAAGCTTACACTTGTGCTGGCCGGGTCAAACATTATGACCATAACTGAATCACCAATGTGGATGTAACCTGTGTTAAAACACCTCCATTAAATCAGGCAAAACTATTTCCTAAAATTGCTAACTGATTCTCACTGTGCAGTTTGAACTGCTTTTACTACCCTTGGCTAGTTATACAAGTGCTTTTGAAGTGTTTGTTTTGGTTAGGGTTTATGTTTTTGTTTTTTCTATTGTGAGTCGACATGGCAAACAACCTTTGGGCTGACTAATTGTCACGTGGTCACGTGGCAGGCACGCAAGAAACAGCCACAGCCACAGAGATCTGTGGTGTGGCTTTTTCTCATTGGGACCAATTACCATTTGTTAAGTATGTTCTTTCTTTTTTTCCCTGAACAGATCTTTCTATACAAGTCTTCCAGGACTCAAGAGCAGCCACGCATAATTCATTAGTTAGTCGTAGTGTAGAGTCAGGCCCTCCATTTACCGCATCCCACAAAACTCTCTCTCTTTCTACCTTCCTGCCAAAGCTGATCCTTTGTATCCACCATGTGATGCAAAAATACCAGGTGGCTCAGAAGCAAGACTCTAACAGAGAACGGCAATTTGCAAAACTGCATGTTTTAGCTCACATCTTCTAAAAAAAAAAAAAAAAAAAGAAAAGAAAAAGAGGGCCGAGCAAAAAATGGACTCTTGTCATTTCTGAGCAATTCGTTGACAGACTAGAGCCAATCTTTCAGTTCATAAGTAAACACTTTCAGAATGACTTTTGCACAATTTGGACACATGCAACTCTGCAGGGAATGTTCATGTGCATAAAGTAGTACATTTCTTTCAATGTTAAGAACAGAAAACAAGCTAAAATCACTGTGTTTCATCGGTGTGAGTGCCAGCCAGAAGCCCAAGCACTTCGCTTCTACTGTTTATACAAATGAACTTGATTGCGTAAACTCTTTTATTAAGAAAAAAAAAAAAAAAAACACTCACATGATGGGTCTTTAAAGATGACAATGTGTAAACTGATTTCAATTTCATTTTCAAACCGACGGTCTTATCAGCTGATCAGAAATCCTGCGGCCGTCCTTCTGTTCCAGTTTAACTTGCTAACTCTTTCTCTGTGCCAGAGCCCTGTTGCCACAGAATGCAAATTCGCCCAAGGTGCTGCGGCGAGAGCAATCAAGTGCCGCATGCCCAGTCATCCACCTTGACCGTGAGCCAAATACCTTCAGCTCACGCCAGACTTGGGCAACAGTAATAACAGATGCGTTACCATCATTTTGAATCTCATCTCATAAAAAAAAAAACCCAGCTTTGATTGGGCCGGCGCTTTATAACGTTCATCAGCCAGACAGACCTCAGGCATGTCTGACTGATGAATATGCATTTTCAAAACAGAGTACGTTTGCAAGAATTTTGTCCTGCCTTGTCTTTCACTTAACCTTTGTTAAACTATTCTCCTTCATTTTATGATGCTGCGTCTAGGAAGTCTTAATCTCACACTTTTTAGGTCTGCGGCGAGCCATAATTCAGAGCGACGTGACTCCTGTCAAACTGTTTTCCCTGCCCATGCAGCATTGCAACACTTGCCCTGGAGTCATTTTTAGGAATATAACAATATAAATGAGGTCATGCAAACATTTAGCGCTTTAATGAAACATTCTGTCTTTGTCCTGTTCCAATCACATTCCTTTCAAAGTATTTTTTTTCCCCTCGAGTTTCTATGCTCTTGTTTCTCAGGCGCCAAACAATCCTTGAATCTACAAGTGAGAATCCAAATCGCCTGAATCAGTATTTTATTTCTGTATTGCAGATTTTTTTTCATTTAAAAAAAGTCAAGTATGTCTTGTGTCATTGAAAGGAGGACAGCACCAGTGTCACTGGGGGCGCTTTTGCGCGGCGACATTTTAGTGAGACCTCCACCTGGTGTTTGCTCAAGCCTTCCCCCTGCACTGGCTGCACTAGCTTATTAGAGCGCAAGGCTGCCCCCTAGCACACACCAGCAGCTCGCCGGCACTGATCCGCAGTCATCGGCCGTGTGGCATAATCTTCAGGCGTTTCCCCGCTGAAGAAATCTCATCTCACGCATGCACGCCATGATTAAAGAGCCTCTCCTGACACTCTGTTGTTTTTTTAAAATGGGAAGGTGTGGGCAGGGTTGCCGAGAGGGCGCAGCGAGGAAATTTAAGCCCCTTAGGGAGTGTGTAGATTTTCCCCAGAGAATCCAGCTACACCCTCTTACTCTGTCACGTACTCAAAAGCATCGCCGAGTGTCTCTGACTCGCATGTCGGCCGTTTGCAGCGCAACATGATATCTGATGATGATAATTTATGTCTTAATTTAAGAATACGAGTCAGAACCGTTCCCTTGTATGCAATGCTCATTTTACTTTGTTTTTCGTATCTCTGAATGAAGTCCTCCCTCTTTTTCATGCAAAGTATGTGCTAAAACACGCAGTTTTGGTAGTTCTGTTTATTTATTATTTATTTTTGATGTCACGAAGGGCATTGATTTTCTCCCAGGTCGGTGATAGCACGACAAACAAAGGTACCGCAGCAAAGCACATAAAACTAAAGCCAAATGGCAAATGAACAAGGAGCTAAACGTGTTTCCTGGAGGTGATGATTTGCGGAGAAAATAATAACACGGGAATCAGTATGTGGGATTTTTAATGCGGGAGATTGATGTCAGAGGGAGTCAGGTTCCGTGGCTGACTGTCATTCCTGACTATTAAGGCATTATTTGATATATTAGAAAATAATCTTACCTATAATCACACCCTTAATACTTGATTAAACCTCAGCAAATAAAGGCTTTAGTAGAAAGGAATGTTTCCAACAGGGGGCATCATCCATGTGCGCATGGAACCCTTCAACAAATCCCCCAGCAGCCTCTGCCACAGAGCTTGATGTATGCATGCTGAACAGAAGGAAGAGCCTGCTTTTAAACTCTTCCACGGCTGATCGTTTCATTGAGCTTAATGGTTTTTGCGATTGTGATATTTTGAACTTCCTCAGTTTTATATGAGCAGCTGCAAATCCAGCTGTTTACTTGCCCCCCATGTGTCAAGACAGCTTCCTCTGAGCTACCTCACCGTAGGTTTCAAAAAGGGGGGCGAGTGTCGGCGGGGGTGGGGGGCATCAATCACCTCGTCTGTGTTCCAAGCTGTCGGAGGCTTCATTTGAAAGTGTCATGTAGGAACTTGTAGTTCCTTCCAACAGTTCCCCCTGAGTTTATTCACATCACGTTGCCATAGCTCAAGGACATTCCCGCTTCTTCTTCTTTTCCAAAAAGCAGGAGGGTGGGAGTTGCGTTCCTGGTATTGGATAGTTGTTTATTTAAGCAGATTTGGAGCAGGAGTTTTGTTTAGCAGCGGGCAAGCCTGATCAACACGCAGGGAAATGTTTAGAAAGAGGAAAGGCACTTTATTGTCTGCTTTGTGATTATAGGCTTAAGTCAAACTTGACTTGTGACGTCACTGGTACATGCTGCACTGCAGCTGTTTATATCTGATGTTTGTCTACAGCATCATATATTATATATTGATTTTCCTGAAAGTTTTTTTTTTTTGTAGCTATGCAAACACTGATTGATTGGATTTATCATCATAAGCCTGCTGTTGTGTACTTGATGAATGACAGCTCCCTTTATGAAGGGAAATTTGATGGCAAGTCATCATTGAGCCAACACCCGCCCCCCCCCCCCCTTTTTTTTTTAAGAATTAGTATCCCGAGCTTTTCATATCAACATCTTCAAGTTTTAATTGCATGGTCAGAATTCAGTTTCATGGCTCACTATCGAGAACAGAGATACCGACGTGTTCTTCATTGCAAAGTTATGAGCCTCACATCTCTTAAAACACTAAATGTGTTTTTCTTTTTTCTTTGGTATGAAACCTCACAACTCCATGCTATTCGTGGCTGAATATGCGCTATTGTGGTAAATGACTGGCAGAGCTTTTCTTTTGCTCAGACACTTTTACCACAACAAAGGATGTTTTTAAGTCCAGTAGTCCCGCAGCCCATTGGTGGGAGTCATCATCTGGAGTGACAATCCCCACTGAGCCTTTTTGGGGCTGTTGGGTGGTATAAATAAGTGGACCTGCTCTCCCGGCGAGCTATTGTTGTATGGCAGGTTTTCATTGGTGCCGTCGCCACAGCTACACACGCTGAATAAGCTGGGCTGCGTTTTCTGAGGGCCCGCTGTTGTTGGGATGGCAACTCCGCTTTGTTTTGACCGGTGTAACCTCAGAGACTTGCCACCTCTAAGCTCTACTGAAAGATCCCTTCATTTCCCACATGGGTTCTGTCCGCCGAATGCCTCCGGTTGACACTCGGCAAAGCTGCAGGCTATTTGGAGATGTATTTTGCTGACTGAAAAAAAAAAACAAAAAAAAAACGCAAGGTGAAACATAAAAC
This sequence comes from Nelusetta ayraudi, assembly GCF_046127955.1. Classification (NCBI taxonomy): domain Eukaryota; kingdom Metazoa; phylum Chordata; class Actinopteri; order Tetraodontiformes; family Monacanthidae; genus Nelusetta; species Nelusetta ayraudi. The sequence continues at coordinate 671,492 of NW_027466172.1, forward strand.
CTAGTGTTGCAGCAGCTGTGTTTGAAACCGCTTATCAAGTCTCTGACGAACTTGTAAGTTGATGTAAATTAGTTTTGCGTGGAGTTCAATGTAAGATGTTATGATCAATAGTAAATGCAGGTAACAGAGAACGCTGTGGGTCAGAGGTCTTTCCTTGTGGAGTTGTTGCATGTTCTCAATGTGTCTGCATGGGTTCTCTCTGTTGTGGGTCAGAGGTCTTTCCATGTGGAGTTATTGCATGCTCTTGGTGTGTCTGCATGGGTTCTCTCTGTTGTGGGTCAGAGGTCTTTCCTTGTGGAGTTATTGCATGTTCTCAATATGTCTGCATGGGTTCTCTCTGTTGTGGGTCAGAGGTCTTTCCTTGTGGAGTTATTGCATGTTCTCGGTGCGTCTGCATGGGTTCTCGTTGGATTTTCCGACTTAATCCCACAATTCCAAAATATTCACGTGAGGCAAATTGGCAACTCACAAATTGTCTATGGGAGTGAGTGCGAGTGTGAATGGTTGTTAGTCCTTCCTTGAGGCTGGTAAATGGTGGTGCATGGTGAAACCCTGCCTTTGCCCAGAGACAGCTGAAATAGCCTCCAGAGTGCAGGAAAAAGCAGATACAGAAAATGAATGAATGAATAGTTCTGAAACTCCAGTTGCATTCCAACAGTGACGATGAGTCTCATTCATAAACCGAGAAGTTGTCAAACTTGCACCTCGTTCGATCATTTCAAAAATGTGAGTCATCATGCGTGTCACAGCTGCAAACCTACGTTAGGACAAGGCTGCAAGTTATTCAGAACAAAAACCACTGAATCTTACACCATGTGCACACTTTTCCTTTGAATTTTCACCAGTTGTGTTGAACTGTAGATGTCAAGCAGATGTCTGCTCTCACCCTCTGAACGTGACTGCAGTTGACGCTCACGTCCGAGTCACGGCAAGACCTCACCTTGCAAAGACTCCTGCATGAGCGCGCTGCAGACACGGTGACATGAATGCAAATGTGACCTTAGTTTCTTTTTCTTGCAACTGAGGTGATTCATGAGGCGTGGAAAGGCGTGACAGGAATTCGCTGATCACTCAGTACCCCGCTGCCTGTCTCTCCGGCTCCACTGAGTAAACAACTGCGGGGAGGGAGAGAAAACAGGGAGATGAATGAATGCGGGGATGAATGAATGAATGGATGAGGGAGTGAATGAATGAGACAGAGCCAACGTAATGTGATTGTCTTTCAGCACTCCGTCGGGTCTAATTGTTTGCCGCTGACCCATAATATGTTCATATATAATAATCGTGCAGCTCATTGGCATTTTTTTTTTTTAATCTCTGAAGTTGTCTCAACCAAATTTTTTTATTTATTTATTTTTTCAGATTTAGAGGTTAGTACAAAATACGGGTTTGTCTCCCAAAATAAATGCATTTTAGAATCAACACATTTTTAAATAAGTTGCCTTGGGTTGTGAGAATGCAATTCATGAAAGCAATATTTCTGGCCCATAAATTGATACATTTTTGAAAAATTAAAATATTCATATGCAGTGTAGATATGCTGATACGGCTCCAGAATATTCTGACTCACCAATTGAACTGACAACCACTGGTCGCCAAAGTTCAGAGCAAGGTCAACACTCTAAATGGGATTATTCATTATTATCATTATTTCATACGTGCTTTTCAAATTGCTCTCAGACCAGATGTGGGTTCTGTATTTGATTACCACCTCCATCCCTTCAGCTTATCTCCACATTGGCCCTCAGTCGTTATGACTTTCTCAGCTACATTTCTGCCTTACTTCCTAAACCTCCGCTATGGAGTTGGGGTGTGTTCTGTTAGGCGGAGTCAGGGAGAAGCTCCACGATGAGCCTCCTGTCAGGTGCACTGTGTTGTTGTTTTTCTTTTTCCTTTTTCTTTTTTTGTGCCTGTTGCTCGCTGGGACCCGCCCCTCCCGAACCATGGCTCACAGCCCAAAATATTCCCTTAACCACCAATGACGCACGTGTGGCTGCAACCAACGCTTAATAGAGGCTTGGCATATTTTCGCTCTCTTATCTCATTTTCATTTTTTTTTCTTGCATTTTAATGGAAGCACTAAAAACATTTATGCGAGTTGAAAGGGCCCCATAAACACATCTCACGCGAGTGGGTTTATGTCTCACCCAAACCGTCTGCCCCTCTGTTTGTTGAGGTGCCTGAAGGTGCCGTAACGTTGAACGCCTCTTATTTATAAACAATTAAATGCGGCACTTGTGTAAACAAACCCTGCGCTTCTTAACATGTAAACAGGCGGCGAAGATTGAGCCGTTATGATCAGCCGCTGGCAGAAAACACAGACATATGAGTGCTTGTTAAGACAGGATTTAATTGATCTGAGAACCTCCTGCACTCAGGTGTTTTCATTCCTAGTGGGAAAACTGTCAAAGGTGCAACATTTCAAACAGATCTATCAGCATGGCAATGGATGAAATATGTTTATGACTTTTTTTTTAATTTATTTTTTTTAGATCAAACAAATAGATAACTTGTGCAGGAGGCAGCTATTGGCATTTGGAGGGGTATATCTCAGCATCTGCAACACATGAAATATTCACTGAGGCCTCTTGCACATTTTGTGAAGGGAAGGATGCTGATTGAAGCGTTCTCGTTTAAATCACCCAATGATGCTGTGCTGCTTGCGTAGACGACACTGGTGGAGTGGAAAAAAAATAATAAGCCATGGGAACAAGATAATAACATGTGGCCAGAAGATTATAACTTGCTCATAAACTCGTTGGGAACAGGGTAATTATTGATGTCGTTTGCTCAAAAGTCTGAGGCGTGGGAGGTCAACCCTGCCGGTTGACAGGGTGTCAACCGGCAAGGTAGTTTTTAGTCAATAAAGACATCGACAAGTTCAGTCTCACTTCCTTTTATTTCAATTGAGGGATAAGTTACAATGACATACTTAATTCACTTGCGGTTGGTGATCAAGTAATTATTCACAATCCTTTGGAGCCAGTTGACACCCCTGTCTGCACAGGCTTGGTGAAAGCACTCACTTTATGTAAAGATAGATGGAGCTTCTGCTTTCTGCAATGAGGCCAAGGCGGAAGTGGCAAAACCCTGCATTCTATCAATTGGCCAGCGGGGACCGCCAAAAATGGTTGCAAAAAGACTAAAAATGACTGGATGTTAATATGAAATGGAGCACTGAAGCCACGCATTACAAACTGTTTTTTTGCTTTAAAAACATAGAAGTTTAGACAAATTTAGACCCTGATGTCAATTTGGTCCAATTTGGTCTAATATCAAGCATAAAAAGTTGTGGGCGTGGCTCCAATTTAGTGTCCAAGTGTAGTGAACTTACCAATGGATGGGCATTCATTGGGGGCACAGCCTGTACTCACTCTGGATGCATTATAAGAACTGGATACTGGACTGGCAATATGGCGGCGGGACAATTATTTTCCCAGTGGCCACTCGAGGTACTGCAGCAAAAAAAAATCATTGGCTCTTTCTCAGCTCGTCCTGATGTGTCTGTAAGTGACGTTATCCAGGGTCGTTCTGATTGGCAAAAGATCATGTGAGTTACAGAGGCACGGTGGAAAGTGACACTGCTCCGCATGTGCTATTGGCTCATTAATGCGGAAGTCAAAAACTTTTTCGGGACATGTGATTGGTGAGCAACTTCATTGAAATGAATGGGCCGCCATCTTGGACGCTCCAGTCATTGCCTACCTCCAGTACCACCCACACATCTTCCGGCCTCAAAACGAACGGGAAAGCAATCTAGCTTTCAAAATGGGTATTTACAAACCAATAGGTGACGTCACGACGATCCATCCATCTTTATATGCAGCCAGTGGATGGAACCTCCTGAACTCTATTGATATATGACTATCTTGAGTTAAATAATGTCCTTCTAATGACCTTTGCCGATGTGGACCACTTCTTCAGGTTGCATAATTTTATTTTTTCACCAAAGCTATGTTTTTTTTTTTTTCTTATTTGCTTTTCGCTTGTGTTATCAGGTACATGACCGCGTTTACGGATTCTGACGAAGAAGAGCCAAGCAACACAGAACAGGGGCAGGAAGAACAACCGACAAACAACTTGTGTGTCCTGCTTGAGAGGATTGACCGACTGCACCAGGGCACCGAGTCGGACAAGAGGGAAAGTCTCGACGTCCTCCTGGAGCAGAGAGACGAGGTGAGCTGCTTCACCGTGGTTATTATTATTATTTATTTTATTTTTTGTAACGTAAGTGCATAATCCTGCTGTTCACTTCACTTCACGCTTTGATCCTTTGTTCGGATTCATTCTTGCAGTTTGGACAGAACTCAGACTTTCTCTGGCGGCTGAGCCGAGCTTACTGTGACATCCACGACATGAGCGCCACGCTGGAGGAGAAGAAGGCCCATGCAGAGACTGGTAATCCGTTAAACCTCCTTGTTACACTTTTATTCCTTCATTCATTCACTCAGTCGCTCATTCATTCATTTGTGCTGGGCATCCCTCTTGAGATGGGAGCCCCTGAATCACAACAGCAACTGCCCATCCAGCCAAACCACCAGCTGTCAGCATAAAACTTACGGATGGTTTGTTGACCAGCAGACGAGGCATTAAAAAATATGGCTGCATCCTCTGTGGATAAAACCAAATTGGACTTGATATGGCAATTAAAGGAGAAGAAAAGGTTATGCAATTCCACTGCACGTCTTTTCAAAAAGCGCAATGTTAGATTAATCACTCTTTCTAGACAGCTTTGGGAAAGCCACGTTCTACATACTTTAGCTGCATTTACAAACACGCAATGCAGTTGACCCATTTCCCTCTTCTTCTTTTTTTATCTCATCAACTGGCACGGATTGAAAGTGTAACATAAATGCGCAAGCAGGAACAAAGCTTTGCTTTTCCAAAGCCTTTTCAGGCGTGCTCGGCTGAATTTTAAGGCGGTGGAAAGATGACGACGAAGGAAAAGTAGAAACAGAAAGCTCTCCCATGAGCTCATTGGAGATAATAATGTGTTGATTGGCTTGTGTAATCACATCATTAGAAACGATCATTGCATTTTCTGTGACATACAATTCCCAGTGCCAGCAAATTTTCTCATCTTTCTACTTTGACTACTGATTCATACTATTTTTTTTTGTGTGTGAATCATTCCTTCGCAGGCTTTTACACATTGGTACAGACCTGCTCTGTGTATTTGACAAGAAAGAAATTAGAACTGGGTCGTTTGAACCAAGTGTCAATCAAGCCTTTCTTGTTTGGGGCTGTGCCATTGGAGAACTGTTGCAATATATTTACCTTTAACATACATAAATGACATTGCAATGCATTGTAAGTCTACTTTTTGCAATCCAGGCCAGGCCCAAGTAGAGCTGTTCCTAGCATGGAAATTAGCCCGTTCAGGCGTTTCAAGAATTTAATCAGGAAGCCTCCAACCTCTAAATCCCTGGACTACTGATGCTTCTTCATTTACACCCAGTTGTGTTGTCTCAGTTAACACTCTACTTGACTCTCCTAATCCGTGCTCTCTTCATTTATCTTGCGACCAGAAGTTCTCAGGTCGAGTTTTGTGAGTGAGTTTGTGTTACGGTGCAGTATCAAGTATCATTATCGCCTGGTGTTACCTATGCCATGATGTTTTGTTTTCATTTGCTTTTTCTTTCCTCTCAGGAAAAAAAGTGGGCGAAGAGGCCGTGAGTTTGAACCCAACCTGTGGTGACAGCCATCAGTGGTAGGTTTGGATTAATACTGGCCTTCCCTGCTTCCTTTTCACCTTCCTTCCTTCCTTCCTTTCCCCTGGCTTTGTTGAATTGTGCCGCGTGTGATGAATGCTTTGAGAAAAACTGTCAAAGAAGAATGAAGAACAATAAATTGTTAAATTATTGAAGTTATTATAAAAAGCTTTTTTATTTTTACCAGTTTACACCAAATTCACCATTTAGTATTAGCAAAAAAAAAAAAATAGCAAGTTAAGTAATTGTAACTGTTGTTTGTTAGGTTATTGAAGTACCTATAGCATAGCAACATCACAGCGCTTGCTATGCTACTGTTTTTTTTGTACAATAAATAAACAATTTGTAAGGTTATTCATATTTAGTAGCCACTCTGGACAGAATGCGGGAACAATCAGTCTAGAGAAGAGCCTAGTCAGTCATATAAAAACATATTTAAAAATTAAAAGATAAATGGATTGCTGATTAATTAGTCTATATAAAATGATAGTATCAGTGTTTCAAAGATGTGGTAGGGGGAATAGAAGAACTTCACACTGTGTCTTGTTAATGTCTGTAGTTTCATGTGACATACTGGCCTGAATTAGATTTTGCGCAAGGATTCTGAAAGTCAAAAGAGATTTAAGAAATGTGCCTGCATGCTTTGTGGGTAAAACCAAATTGGACTTGCAATAAAAGAATCATGTAAAGATTCTTACTGAGATGTTAAATTTAAATTGGCATCTAAACGTGCTGCACATTGTACTGGAGTAGCTGTTTACTTCAGCTCAAATGACCTGCATTTGTGCAGGCTGCAGGTTATAACAACAATACGATAATATTAATAATTCACGTTTCTTTGTTTCGTGTGCAGCATTTACCACTTTGAAAAGAAGCTGCATGACAGCAGGGACGAGAACGTTTTCGATGGCTTTTGAAATCCAGCTCTTTTTCTCTTATGTCCTTCTGGATCCCTGGACTCGTAAACATGATTTAAAGATGTTTTTTGTTTTATGTTTCTGATACCTATTCATTCAACCATTGTGATACCTTAAGCCGCCGCTGGAAGAGGAAGGCAGGAGAAGCTCCTTTGCTCTCCTATGCCTCCCTGCTTGCTGCGTGACTTCGGGAATAATTCCCAGAGCTTCTAATTAGTTGTTCACAGTGGGCCTGATGGCACGAATACCATTTGTGTTTGTGTCAGGCCCAAAGTGGTGCATTCCTCATTTGAAGCGGCGCTCATGTCAAAACTTGACTGCTGCTGATCATACGTGCGTAGCTTGAATAGGGTGATGGAGAATCCACCAGATACGGCTTGGGGATCCGTGTTTGTACCCGGCCTGCAAAAGTTGCTTCGCATGCAAAAAAAAACAAAAAAACAACAACACACACTTTTAATTCTGGATCATCCTGGATAGATTACATACAGTCATTTTGCTGCATAATTACATATCTCTTGCTCATATATTGGATGTCTCCAGTATCTATCTGAAGTGTAGAAAGTTGTAAAGATTAAAAAAAAAAAAAAAAATGCATGAGAAGGTGTGTCCAAACTTTTGACTAGTCGTGTATATATTACACAGTAGTGCAAAAAAGCATTTGGCAGCCACCGATTCTGCAAGTTGTCCCACTTAAAAAGATGAGAGAGGTCTGTAATGTTCAATGTACAATATTATACACCTGCACAAGACTGATATGAGCCAATCTACAATAAGCAAGCAGCTTGGTGGGAAGAGATCAACTGTTGGAGGAATTATGAAAAAATGGAGTAAATACAAGATCACCATGCAGGATCTCACCTCGTCGGGTACAATGATCTTGAGAACGGGAAGGAAACAGCCCAGAACTACACAAGGGGAACTGGTCAATGACCTGAAGAGAGGTGGGGCCACAGTAACAAAGGTTACTATTAGTAACCCACTCCATCGTCATGTATTCAAATCTTGCAGTGCTCGAAGGCTCATCTAAAGTTTGCCAGAGACCCTCTGGATGATCCAGAGGAGGATTGGTAGAATGTCATGTGGTCAGATTAGACCAAAATGGAACTCTCTGGTATAAACGCCATTTGCGTTGTGTTTGGAGGGGGAAGAATGCTGAGTTGCATCCCAAGAACACCATACCCACTGTGAAGCATGGGTACATTATGCTTTGGGGCTGCTTTTCTGCAAAGGGTACAGGACGACTGATCTGTATTCAGGAAAGGATGAGTGAGGCCATGTATCGTGAGATTTTGGGCAAACACCTCCTTCCATAAGTGAGAGCATTGAGGATGAAGTGTGTGTGTGTGTGTGTGTGTGTGTGTGTGTGTGTGTGTGTGTGTGTGTGTGTGTGTGTGTGTGTGTGTGTGTGTGTGTGTGTGTGTGTGTGCGTAGACATTTGCATATCTAAAATTGTATTAAAAAATAAGTTAAGATCAGGTTGCAACTCTACACACACACACACACACACACACACACACACACACACACACGCATTGCATTCATGCAGTTATCCATGAGTAGCAGCAACGTGCCAGCACTTCCGCTCACTACGTTTGCTCAGGGATATTATTTAGCATTAGTGAATGCACATTCCACCGCACTTGACGCGTCAAATGAAATATAAGGCCGTGTTTGTTTTGTTAATCAAGAGCAACAGCCTTAAGGAGGCTTAATCCCTAATCTTATATCCACTATTGGCATTTGTAAGATTCTTAAAATGGGCAAGAAACACTGTTTGATTGGACAAAGGAGGTAAAGCTGCGACGTGAGCAGGTATAAGTGGGGGACGGAGGGGGTGGAGGTGCAGGGTGGACGGTGCCGGGCAGCGTTACAAGGAAGTTTATGTCTGAGGTAACTGTTTGATGCCGTGAGACGCCATGAGAAAACGTGTCACCTGCTTTCCGCAATGCCGCCCAACTTGTCACAGTTTGGCAGATGCCGTTCTTGACGCAGTGCCAGCCAGGTCCTGCCCTGCCACTGAAACTCCTTTTGTCTCCGCAGACAAAGTGAAGGGGCGGTTTTATAAACTTTGTCATTGACATCTGCTCCCATTAAAGCGCTGCCTGAAAGCTGGAAGGGAGTCAAATGGCTGTAATGGTTTCCGGCTTGAATTCTCGATGTTGAGCCCACAAATGAAACGGGTATATTGCCCCATAAGCCCCATAATTCATTTTTCAGCCTATATTTTTTAGCTGTTAGGGGATCACATGTGTTTATGTTACCCAGTGTGTTGTATCCTTTCTTGTAGAGCTCGTCCGGAGTACCAAAACTGTGCTTTCTAGCAACGTGCAATCAGACGTTTCCCTTTACTTTTACTTTGAAGGCGTGTTCCGTGACTCACAAACTGTCACGTTGATCCAGTTTTGCGCTTCTGTGTCGTGTCGGGCCAGCGTTTTTGATCTGCAAACACCTGCCTGTCTTAAAAAGAATGCAATTTGCAGCAAATGAAATTGCATCGGTGCATTTTAATGGGGCCATTGCACCATAGAGGCATGACCTCACGCATAACAACACAGACGTGTTTATTGACAACTTTTGCAGGTGGGGTAGGAAAAACAGCTTTAACAGACTCACTCTGTTGTATCTGCAGCTTGCAGGGCAAGTCACAGATGTTGGCAAACACAATGTGTCTACGTGTGAAATGTACAGTAGCTTCTGTAGGATAGGATACAGTGTAAGCTGAATGCTGTCTACGTTGACCTGCTCGTCCTACTTTTTAAGAAGTGAATCCAGAAAGGCCAAGCATACACTGTACTTTTTTTTTTGCTTGCAGTCAGTATTCCATAGCTCACTGTGCACAAATGAGTTTTGCTCCAAACAGGAAGTCTCACTTAGGGAGGAGGAGCAGTCTCACCCTTCCTCACGACACTTTTAGGGACATCCTAATGGGTTGTGCCCCCTTTAAGCACGCAACCAGTCTTCTTAACCTTCAGCATCTGTCGCCTTCAAAACCTGACATAATTCTAAAAATAAGTTTGCCATCAGCACGTTTGAGGGGAAGGTAGAGCTGAGACTGAAGGATACATTTATCAGTCCCAATGAATGCAATGCGGATTGGTAAGATCCAAATGTAAGATCTGTAAGAGTTGGACAAGACTCCAGTATTGAGTAAAACATAAAAGACACCGAAGTTAAAACTTGGGTATACTTTTTAACAGGTTTAAAGAGCTGTATTTTACTGTAAGTACTCATTTTGAATCAAAAGGAGTAACCTTGCATCAGCCTCTAGATGCTACTTTCAGATTCACCTCCACAATATCGTACTATTTATATCAAAGCGCATTCTTAAATCTATTATATGTTTCTTAATCCCTTCCGCAAATAATGTGGATCTGCCATCCGTGTTCACGTGCAATCAAACCTCCGAACCGCAAAGAAACTTACTCAAGGCTTGATGTCGCTCGCATGCAGCCGAAGCACTGCGGCTGGCCACGGTGAAAGATCGGATTACGCAAAATAATAGAAAAGATTTTGCCCACTGAAGACGGCTGATGTGCACCGACAAGTCACCAGACATTTGTGGACCTCACCCAGTTGCCTTTTTTTACGGCATCCTTCCTGAGCCGCTCGTTTGAAGGCCAAGGCTGATGAATGGATGTGGTGCCCCCGCATGCACAGAACCAGGGGTGGAGATACGTGTTGGCCAGTGGTGGTGGTGGTGGTGGTAGTGGTGGTGGTGGTGGTGGTGGAGGACGGGGAGGACGGGGGAGTTTGACACAAGGCCTTCCACTTCCACACCACAGCATCTCAAGTCATGTCTTTGTTCATTGACGTATGGTGTATTTATTACTTTTCTGTATTAATATATGTATGTATTTAATATGTATAACGTTTCTGACTTGATGGTTGGCCTGGATTTTGTTCTTGATGGAAACAAGGAACTCAAAGAAGAATTTGAATGTAATACCAACCTTGACCCTAGGACAGTCGGAGCAAGCTGATATAAGCTTATTGTGAATTTTTAACATTGGTGAAGATTTGCTTTCCTTTAATTCAAAGGAATGTTGACAAGTCAACTGCTATAAGGTCACAGTAAAAACATTTAATAAGTACAAAACTTTCTGCATTGATTTTTTTTATTTTTTAGCTGGGTTGGCAACATCTTTGAGACGGACCGAAAAAAGAAAAGAAAGAAAAAGAAAGTACGTCCGAGCTCTCCCGTTCCATGACAGCCAGCGCAAAGCTTATTTGTGTAATTTCCGCGGGCCACGAGACCTGATTGCATTCTTGCGTTGCCGCCTTTGTCGGGTGCGTTTTTCAGCGACGAATGCGAGCCCGTGTAAATCCCCTGACCGCCGGTGCCTCTCTGATGGTACAAAGGCCCCGTGGATTAAGGCCTGGGTGCCTGCGGCCGTGGTGCCAGTCAGTGGCCGGGTGTGCCGGGGGTCACTGTGACCCCTGCAAAGACAATTTTGATTTTGAGCGCGTGCCTCTTGCAAACCCCCCCCTCCATGTTTCCCAGTAGCTGTGAACACGGGATGCATTTGCGTTAACTTCGGACCCTTGGCTAAAAAATCCTTGCATTGTCTCCCAGTGTTTGAATTCCTGAACTTACTCCCCCTTGTTCCTGTGCAAGTTTAAGCCTGGTGTCCTGCCCTGGGTGAGCTCTCTCTTTTTGGATTGGTTGGATAAAAACGGATCCTCCGTTTCCACCAATCAGCTGACGTCGGGGGGTATGGGGGGGTTAGATGAAGGGGGTTAGGGGGATTTGTTTACGTGCGCAGCAATAAAAACGCGGTCTGGCCTTGCGCAACTATTCTACTCTCCTTTTTATCTTCCACCTGTCAACTTTGGGCGACGCCCATCTTTCCTCCTGCTCCTCCTCGTGATACTTCCTGTTCCTCGCCTTAGACGGGGATAGTATTTCACCTCAGAAGAAAGCAGACGATAAACAAGGGCATGTTTGCCCTTGAGGCAGACACGCCTCCCCTACACCTTCGCATCCACAGGCCTTGATGTGCTCAAGGCCCTTTTGCTGTTCTGAACAGTGACAATGGATATAGTTGCATAACAGGAGGCACGCAAGCAAGCGCACACGCACTCGCTCCGCCTTCAGCAGAATGTACAAAAATCTGACACATGTCCGAGACAGAAGCACAGGATTAGAATATAAAAATCCTGATGGGTCTCGCTTCATAGAGGAGCCAGCATGGGAAGAGTCCGCACCTCTTAGTAACCACCAAATTGCCACACACTGAATAATGACAGAGTTGGCCAATCAGAGGCGAGGTAATAATGTTTGTTGTGGTACTGTGCGTGTTGAGCAATTCCTCCCACAGCCCATCACCTCAACAGCGCTCGGCGTTACGGCTCCTGTCTTCTTCCGCCCCTTCATCTCACCGCTAGATTTATTGCACTTAATCCCACGAGCAGGCTGATATTTAGGGAGATTAATATGACAAAGTGGATAAAATGACTTCAAATGGTAAATTACACACGGCAGATGATCACATTAATCACTTGGATTGTAGAAATGAATGTATAAAACTGGAATGAGACTGAGCAAAGCAGGGATTTTCAGAGTCTTTCTTGTCTGCTTTGAGGTATCAGCAAGTGGTGAGAACATCTTTCTCATCTCAAACTACACTTTCTCTGCTACCGTCGTCAAAAAACCTACAATTTGAGTGGGGTTTTTGTGTATGGGTTGGAGCTACAGATTTGCCATTCCAGCTTCATATTTGTCCTCTTTATTTCCCCTAAATGTATCTGATAGAAGCGCCCAGTGTCCCACTTCATAGCTTGTTTTTCATTACAAGATTTGTTTTTTCCGAGCAGTTTGGTTGAGTCCATTTTGTGTATTCTTTTTAGTGGCCAGCAGAGGGCTTTTCTATGGAATGGTATTGCTGTGTAATTTGCACATTTTGAAATTTAGTTTGCATTTATACTAAAAATTAGTTGTCAGCTATGCTAGCTTTTGAACCTGGCAACATTATTGTTCAGTTGCGACTCTGCATTTAAACCTTTGTACTAATAAATTCTAATGTTAGCTTATGCTATTGTATAACGATATGCTGTAGATTGTAAGGGAACATATAACAGTTGAATTTACCATTTTAGCAAGCTAGCTTACTTTGGCTACCTCGGGAACGTTCATTGAAGTTCACTTTGAAATTCCTAAGATAACGTTACGTCTTTCAAGTTTTTTAATAGAACAATTCATCCCTTATCTTGGTCGGTATTTTGGGGTGTGACAAAGTGATTGACGCATAGTCCTTTAATTCAGCAGCTAGCGGTAAGAACGGTTCAGATCACTGGCTTTTGATTTGATCACATTGTTCCAATTCTGCAGCTAATTAAGACAGTGAATCAGTTAATACTGTCAGTACTTCACTAATGCGTGCTTCTTCAGCCATGCGTAAACTGATTTGAATGTGGTGGCCAAGGGCAAACAGAATTTCCTGGCACGGTTTCCTCGTGGCAGATATTTAGTATGTGCTCACGGATTCACCCAGAGCCTTGACACCCCAGCAGTGTGTTTTTATTGGAAACCAGGCAGCACAACTGCAGTCAGATAGCATCTCTGCCCCTTCTGATGTTTTGGAGCTCTCCACTCATCATTGCCAACCGGTGGCAACGTGGCCACACCTTGCACATGGCTTGGAAAAATAAACACACATCCTTTTAGCTACAGTTAGACACAACTGATCCGCCTTTGTTTGGAGAGGATACGATGATGTTTTCACAAGCAATGGGGTTCGTGCTTGCTTTTTGTCCTTGCAAACTCTTCTACACCACCCCCTTACAATGATTAGCACTGATTTTTCTACGCCTCACAAAGGCCTGATAGATCTATCTCCTCTTTCCACTCTAGTTATTTATTTATTTATTGCCGTAATGATACAAACTAGAATCAGTCACTCTAGTTTGTATTCATTCTAGTTCTATAATAGTAGTATACTACTGTGACATTCTAGTAGATCATCTTACTTCTTTGGTGTTTTATTATTCTCTTCCTTGCTTTGCAATCGCAATCCCGACCGTCAGAGAAAAGTAGCCCACCTGCAGTTTACTCCCAGTTATAAAAAAAAAAAAAAAAAAAAAAAAAACATTTGCACATGCCAGACACCACACACACACACACATACTTGACGCACACTCCCGCAGACTCTGTCAGCGCCTCCCCTTCCAGACGGCGCTGCTGGATGACCTCGCTAACTGCTGATCCTTCTCATGAAAAGGTGTTTATGTTGTTCTGCTGTGTTTGACAGGGTACCAGCAGGATTATCGCAGGCCCGCGCTAAGAAAAGACTTTGATCAGGGTTCCGCTCCCCGAACCCGCGGCGTCGTGTCGACCAGCGGACCCCGGCGCTCGGATTTCTTTTTGTTTCCCCACCACCTGTCTGTTGGTCCATGTCGGCCCATTAATTAGTGAGTGAGGGGAACAAGGTAAAGCGGCTTATCTCTGCAGATGAGGTCTAATGAGGAGTTCTCGCACATTGGGTTTGAGTGTCGGTGGTGTGTTTTGGGCCTTCTTGGATTCTCTGTTTTATTGACCCAGAAAAAAGGTGGCGTGGCTGAAAGGTGATGCGTCACTCTTGTCTAATCAGCCAACTTGGCTTGCCAGAACCACTGCGGACTTGTGCGCTGCTGCTTTTCTTGATCAATTGACAAATGATTTTTCCAGGTTCACAATGAGGTCTTGTTTTAAAAGCAGTTTCTTAGGGTGATGATGTCATTGTTTCAGATGAAAAGTACAAATAAAAAGGGATCATTTGGATGAACAGCTCCAAGCAGACACTATGAAAATCATTAAAATATGAGCCAGACACTCTACATTATTTTTCTGACTGGTTTCAGAGCCCGTTTTTAAACGTTTTCCTTATTATCTTCCAGCAGTAGCAGTCTGGAGCCAGAAAGAAGGTGATAGATAGGAAAGGAGACCGTCTTACAGTTACTTTTGCTTTTCTTTCCCTTAATGCTTTACGCTTCCTGTTTAAATGTGGCCCTAATGTAGCAGACGTGTTAAAAGTAAAAATCAAATAAAAGTAAAAAACAAAAAAAACAACAAAGTCTTGGTCAATGTTATTTTCTTGGAAGACGCAGCTGTCAGTTGAGTGAAGGCCTCGCATGTCGTAAAAAGCTCATTCTCCATGAAATAACAAAATGTTGTCTTTTTACAGGTATGCCATCATGTGTGGAGTCATGACAGACTATGACACGCTGCAAAACAAGATCAAGAACGGCTACGTCTTCAAGGTAAGCCAGGCTAACCCCGTCTACCACTGCGGTTACCTGTGTGCGTGTTGCTCCAAACAGTGGCCATTGCTTCTCCCGTGCATTTCGCCTCATGCCTCGTGGTGCCGCTAAGCCCTTTTGGCCACTCCCACAGCTGTTTGGTTGCATAAGGCGAAGTGTGGAACAACAGCACGTAGCATTTTATCTTCTGTCAGCAGCTCCAAAACATCTTAACAGGTGAAAGAGAGCGAGATCGAGTGCCGCCGAGGGAAGATATGACAGCCATGAATCAGAGCGCTGGGGGAGTGGGGAAAAAAAAGGAAAAAAGATGAGGGAGGGTGCGTGACAGCCAGGAGTGTGTGGTCGCTCTGCAAGATTGCGTGTGTGTGTGTGTGTGTGTGTGTGTGTGTGTGTGTGTGTGTGTGTGTGTGTGTGTGTGTGTGTGTGTGTGTGTGTGTGTGAGAGAGAGAGAGGTGTTTGTGAAATACTTGTGGGTTGGTGAAGCAGGACAGATCAGGTCAGAACAGACGGTACTGAAAATAGCATCCGCTTTCTGAATCAACGGTGGAAATCTCCTCCTACCCCCCCCCCCCACTCTCACCCTCTGCTCTTGCCTTCCAGGATCATCTGGATAAAGCCATTGAGCTGAAGCCACACGACCCCCTGTCCTACTACCTGCTGGGCCGCTGGTGCTACGCTGTACGTGAGCCCCGCCTGAGCCTGAGCCACCGACGCTCGTGTCTGTTCTCTCCGGAGGGTCAACGTGCCTGCGTGGCCTCCTGTTTCCAACCCACCCACCCACTGTTTCCCTTGTTTGTGCAACCTTTCCCTCTGGTCAGGGAGACCAAAAAAACAAAAAAACATTGGTTGTTTTTCGTGCCCCTTTGGGTGCTGAGAGGACGATCCGGGGTTTACACCAGCCGCTTTATTTTATTTTATCATATTTTATTGCAATTTGATTTATTTTTGATTATTGATTATTGATTATTTTTAAGGCAGGTATTCTTTTATTTATTCATTTTTTATTTTAGTTATTTATCTGAAAACTGAAAAGATTATTTTGATGAAGATGATGAAGATGAAGATGAAGATGAGGTTGCTAATTTTTGAAAATGAGTCTTTCATGACTATCTAGACGAGCATTGCTCTTAAGAGCCCTCCCCCATTATTCACCGTGCAAAGCAGCCAGGGCCCTGAACAGAGAGTTTCATCGCCACCGGTCTTGGATCCAGAAACTTGCCGACGACGCAGATTTAAGCGGGGCACCTGACACTCCGTGTTGGGTTTCGGCGCACCGTCTGTGGCGAGCTAATGCTCAACAATGATCCACTGTTTGCACTCAGCTGGCGGGTCTTCTAGAAAGGTCCTGCGCTGACACCGGAGCAATGCTACACCTGCAATTAGGCAAGGCTTTGATGAATGGTGCAGGGCAGGAACACAACATGCTCTGCCCGGCTTTCCGCTGGCCTTAATTATCAGCTGAGCAAAGCGCTCAAGAGAGGAAGGGAAAAAAGAAAGTCAGCGCACCCACCCAGTACCTGCTCTTATGGAACTAAGAGGTTACACTGAGGACAGTGAATATTTTGAGGATGAAAAACTGGAGACAAATTATATGTAATCCGATCTGCTGGAAGTCTCCTGGCTTATTATTAAGAGGAAGCGGCGTTAAAGTGAAGCTTCTCCTTTTGTCTTGAAGCAGTGAATTTTAGCGCAATCAGTGGAAAGATTGAATTTCATTTTTGCTGAAAGTTTGATTAACATCCCAATACATGACAAACAACATGCTTAGTGTACAATTACATGACTCTTAATTCATCAATGAACATTGTTTGGTTTTTATTTCTATTCATGATATATTTATTTGTAAGGTTTGGGAGGATTTTTTGCTCCTGAAAGTGTTTAAAACAAATTTCATCCAGATTGAATCTGGAATCACTCTGATCCGTATGGATTCCATATGTTTTCATGTTATTTTGCCAGTCAACACTACAGCAGTTCATCTTCCACTTTTCTTTTCTTTTTTTTTGCAGGTGGCTCAATTATCGTGGCTTGAGAGGAAAGTTGCTGCGACCTTATTTGGGGAGCCTCCAACTTCCTCTGTCGAAGACGCATTAAAGAATTTCCTTAAGGTATCGTGATTGGGCCTGGTGCTGATCTATTTACTTAGTATCGCAATGTCAATTTATCATTGACTTCCCTTTTTTTTTTTTTTAATCCCTGTAGAACTGCATTTGAGTTCAGTTAGTGGAGTTCCCTGTCAACCACATTCAAACTCCCATCAAGCAGTTGTGACAATGGAAATACTGTTGTACAGGTTCATTTGCACTTTGGCTCCAGTTGAAGAGAATTAATTTGTTATTCCCACATGCCAAATGTTTACTGTATATAGTGAAAAAGAAAAAGTTATTTGCACCTCGCCAATGTCAAGTTGTTGGTATATGATCTGTCATTTTTGATTGAAGGTGTCCCTGTCCCAACTTGCTGTTATGACCTCGAGCAAATCCTCCTCCATAGTCTGCCATGATTTATTCATGAACGTCATAATCCAATAAATACGTAGGTCTCCAGACTGTAAAAGAGTGCTTTTGTCTTTCCTCAGGTGGAGGAGATCCAGCCGGGTTATTCCAAACTCAACTATGTGTTCCTGGCCAAGGTCAGTGAGTAAAACGTAACTTATGAAACCCAGCAGTTCCTCTGACTTTCAGAAAAAGGTCGCTGGGACGTTTTGCGACCACAGCACAATCAAGAAATACAAAAACACAAGCCAAGAGGGCATGACAACACATGTCTCCTGTTCAGAGTTGCACGTACAGGAGATGTGTGGAGGAGGACTCGCTGCATCAGAAATATTTAAGTAACTGTGAACATGGCCTGCTTATTTTTTGTTTTTCAACAAGTCCATTAATTATTTCTATAGTCGCTGAGTCGCTGACTAGTCGACAGTCAGAATAGTAACAACATCATCCATCCAAGTAAAGGAGGCCAAAGATTCCTTAATGGAAATACATAGCCAACATTCAACATCCCGTATCAGGATTAATGTTTCAGCAAGTACAGCTTCTCCACCTGTTCTTCAAAGATCAGACCCCAGGAGTTCTGTCAGAATAACATTACAAGACATTATTCAGACTTTGTAAGTCCTTTGGAACTAACAAGTGATGTTACATCGCAAATCACTAAAGCATCACGTGTTGGAAAGGCCATTGAATTGGACTGCGGATGCTGCAAAAATTCGAGGGGGTGGTTTGCTTCCCTGAGATCTGAGAAAGGGGTTTAGTGACGCCCCCGCAGCCCACTCCATCACCAGCTCAGCCTGTGGGACGAGTGCATGATGGGGAAAAAGGACCAAGACAATACGCAAGTCTTTGAATGAGGGAGAGCACTTGAGAGCGGTGGCAGGGATCGGTCCTGAAAGAGCTCAGTGGTGGAAAATGGAGAGCAAACGATCAAATTTCCCTGATTTTGCACAACGATTGGAGGGAGCAGTGAATGTGTGCCACTGAAGTTCATCTTCCAGATGAATGTTTTCCACGTGCGCCCTCCTCCTTGTGTTTTCATCTGCACCTTGTGTGTGTTTTGTTCTGTTTTCCCTCTGGCAGTGCTTCAAAGACCTGGGACAGAGTGAGAAGGCCCGGAAGATGTGCGAAGCTGCTTGTTCCCTGACGACCACCTCCAAAGAGGTAGACTGTCCTTCCACGCCCCTCCTCTGCTCTTCGTCACATATTCTGTGTTTCTGGTGCCAGCAGTCAACTGATGTAAATGAACCTGAAATGCCTCCCTGCAGGAGGAAGAGGCACGAAAGGAGCTGTCCTCACTCTGCCCAGCGCTTGGACTGATGACACCAGTGTCTTGAAGAATTACATTTTGAGATTGAGATTGCATTGTAAAAACACTTTGATGTGGATTCACTCTGTGAGTGGAGAAAGCTTTAAATTAGAAGATCAATCAGTGTATATCAGTGTTAGGGTGTCGGTTTTAATTCACCTGTCTATCATGTTTTTTTAAAGCTTGAAAACTTTTACATATATATATATATATATATAAGTCTTAGCCAATCGGTGATTCGATTGTGTCTTCCTAAAATAGTCAACCATATAAATGGATTTTTATTGAACTGGTTTCTCACAGCAATGAGGTTTTTGCAAATGTAGCCATTACAAAGTGATTTTATATTTATTTATTTTATTTTAAATCGGGAGCCTTGTGACCTTTTGGGTTTATAGTCTTGTTCGTGATCTGTTTCGTCTTTTTATTCTTCTCTTGTTTTGTTATTCCAACCCTTCTATTATTTTTCAATGGTTTTACTTTTGTCTGCATTCATATGCTGACTTTACAATCGGTCCAGAGACGTCGATAAACTCCACTGTAAATGTTGGTGTCAGTCCACGAAACGTTACTTCCTGCTACTCAGCTCATGTGACATTTACGACATTTAAGTCCATAACTGCGGTTTAATTGTTCTGAAATGATTTCCTGGAACATTTGCAGCTGGAGCTCTGTCTCCTTTTGTGTTCCCCCCCTCCCTTGTTCTTAAGTTTGTAAGAATGAAAGTAATCTATTGATACATTTCAATGAATTTATGACATTATATTACAGTCTGAATAGATCAGTACTGTTTTTCTAATCCTGTAAAAACATATCAGTTCTAGGTCTTTTTTCACCCGAGACTCCAGTAGAGCTGCTGCACACTATTTATTATCTCAATGTTCTCAGTGGATCCCCTAAAAGCAGCGCACTTAGCCCTGTGTTCACATCCTCCTGCTGCAAAAACAATGTTGGCTTTTAGTTCAACGACGTCGGCTAAACAATGCAGCAGTGAATGGCGGGAGGAGTCTCTAAACCGCATGGCATCTAGGCCAGTATCGATAATCTGACAGGTGTCACTCTTCTTCGAACGAGGCAATTCTCAACATTGAATGCAAGAGTGCAGTAAAGGACCGATTTTTAAACTACTACCTAGCTGTTATTGGTCAAAATCATTCTTCAAGACACATTTGCATAACATGGGATATTCACAAGCTCACAAGCATTGTAAACTATAGAAAAGTGATGACCACTGACAGTTTGAAAAGATGCTCAAATTGTCCACCAGGTGTTTGCATGTACTTAACAGGGGTGGCTAACAAATACACTACAGGGTGAGTTGGGTTTTCTGTTATCTGATTTATAATGGACTGTAAACACAAAATTCACACAGCGGGTGTTGACCAAAAGAAAATGTGTCCTTGACTCACTGAATATTAATTGTTATTGTGGTAAATGTTGTGGCTATAACTCATGGGAAATTCAGTCATTTCTATGTCATTTTCTTCACAATGGTTTTTGTTTAAAAGCAAAATGAATGTATTTTTTTCAGATTCTAAAGCTAGTATTCAAAACGATACAATAAATGTTCTGTATTAAATCACATGGTTATTGTGAACAAGGCTAAGTGGTACTAGAGTTGCTCATTAAAACATGTCAGTTATTTGACTCTCTTGTTCGTGTGTTCACTCAATTTAAAACGTTGTTTCACATACATTTAATTTTAATTAAAAGTCACAATATATTCAGCTGATTTTGTTATAATGTAACTTCTTTTATGCTATCATCACTATTTTTCAGGTCATGGACCTATTTACAGACCACCCTCATCAAAAGCATGTGCATGTATCATGGCAATGGCAATAAAAGTGCCGTATTGCAGCAACTCATCCCAACCGATGTAGGTGAGGACGAGAATAGAACAAGTGGGTTCTCTGTGGGGTATATGTGGTGTATATGTGGTAAGTGTTCTTTAAGTGTGTAAAAGCATACAATATGCCACACACTGTCATCTGTCATTATGCACAACTGCAATATAGAATGAATATATGCAATATGTGTGTGTGCATATATATACATACATACATACACATCATACATATATTTTTTTCAGGAAGCGTCAGATTTTATTTTTGTTTTGTTTTTTTTTCTCTTTCTATTTTATACCATACTTTTTGTAATTTATGCTATGTACTATATTTACTATTGTTTAGATCTTTGCATACCTTTTATCACACTAGTTCCCTTGTTAAGCTAATAGAAATACAAATTTCTCCTATCTATGTATCTATCGATCTATCTATGACCTCCACACACACACACACACACACACACACCCCTATACATTTCGTCCCAGGACACCTTTTGTTTCTAGACCAGGTAACTGAGTTACCATCACATTTTACTCCGGAACCCCTATTAATTCATCACCTCACAAATGACTTGCTTTACATAGTCATGATCCTCCTGCTAACTGACAGACCAACCGGCAGAACGGCGATATGTTCTGATCATCACATTTGCACTCAGGATATCCCTCCTTCCTCACAACTGATGTAAACGGTCCGGTAGCTGCCAAAAAAGCTCAAAATTACAAATATAATTGCAAAGAAAAGGAAGTAAACGTACCACTTTAAGTCTACCTATTTGGCTGAGTTAAATCCAATGGATTCATTATGATTCCTACATTTTAAAGTGTTAAATGTCTAGGGTTTTTTTTTTCTTTCTTACATTCTTAAAAATGTGCTTGAGATCAATCTAACTGTATTACATAATTCAAATTCAGGGGAGCTACAAACTTTTATATTATTTATTTACTACAACTTACTATAATAGAAAAATTCTATTAATATTTATTTTTATGATAACTGAATCCATCCAAATTAACCAAACGTCTCTGTAGCATTCATCTAAATAAATTGCCCTTGTTCAAATGTTGTAGGTTTTATCGTGCAAATTTCTTGACCACTTGTATCCCAAGACTGTGGTGATCTTTTTTTTTTTTTGTCTTGTTTTTATCATATTATTTTGTTTCTTCCAAAATAAATTAGCCAAAAAATATGATTGAATTATGGACCTAGTGCTTTGCAAACATGCAAACATAGCAAGTGCCTTAAGATGAGACCCCACCTTACGTTATTTTCCATCGCTGTGAATTGCTCATTCGTAAGAGCTCGTACAAATCTCCACTTGCATCTTCAGCTTTATCATGACCTTGACCTGAACTCTCTGTATTCAGGTCAAAGTGGTTCTGACCCCCATTGGCCCAGACCAGATCAAGATGTAACGTTGCATTATCACATTGCCCTTAGCCTGCATCTCAGCTTTTTTTTTTTTTTTTTGCTTTTTTTTGTCTGTGTGTGTGTGTCTGTACCACCAGTGAATTCCCTAATTGTCACGTCCTGCCAGGCTTTGCAAAGACAGCTGTGTATCCTTCCATTCACAGTCTAATCTCAGATATGTCAAAGTTGCACAACTGGTAGCCGACAGCGAGAGGATGTTGGCGCGTACGTGAGCGCTGGCCTTGGCGGGATACAAGCTTAAACAGAGAGGCTGCTGCTAATCTTGTTAATGCAGCCTTGGCAGGTCTTGGCTCTGAAGACGAGCATGTCCCACTGCACCTTCACCTGATATTTCCTCTTTCTGAGCAGTTCACCAGACCTTTTTGCACGTGTACAGCAAAGCCACAAGTTGCACCTGCTTTACTAAACTATAAGAGTAACATTTTTTTTTTTCCCCCCCCATTTTGTAGTTTGTTTGTTTTATTTTATTTTGTCAAACTGCAACATATCTGTAGTTTGGCTGCATGGTAGGAATACCTTACTTCCTCCTCGCAGCTTCCTGTAATCTGATGGAAAAACAGAATGAAAGCAATTAACCCTGGAGGCTGATCCTGTCTGCGATTACTACTCGAGTCACTATTTGGACCGAATCGGGCTCATTAATAGCGACACTGTCGGCGTCGCCTCACTTTACTTCACTTGTATTTGGCAGCCTGTCGGTGCAGCTCGGCTCCTTTTGTTCAGCGCACAGACACAAAATCCAACGTGCTCCCTTAATGAGGGGAGATGACACTCTGAGCAAGGCCACACGCAACTCTGGGAGGCACTATTTAGTCCCCCACGGTTAATTTTGCACACGGAAAAAGGGGTGGGTGGGGGGGGGGGCCGCAGTGAGAGTGATATCTGCAATCTACTCACTACGGCTTTATCTGAATTTGTCACGCACTCACAAAAGTTGACCTGACTGGCTGCAAAAGAACCGGATGTTCTGGCAGGGTGAGATAAATGCTGTTCAGGGAAAGGGATCTCCCAGCACTTCCCTTTAGCTCCCACCTGACGTGGCAAAATGCCACAAGATCATTTTTAGACACACGTGTAAATATATATATATGTATATATATATATATATATATATATATATATATATATATATATATATATATATATATATATGTATATACAATAAACATATATAGACAGACCCGAGCTTATTAAGTCATAAAATCCTCTAGGTTGCTTTTGGTAGCTGTTGATATGTCAGTCTAGTCCCCTTGGCCCTATAAAGTGCAATAGGAAATGCACATCCACATGTATCCTCATTGCATGGATGAGATGTACAGAGTAACTTGTTTTGTTTGTACAGTTTGAGCAGTCAGCTCGAGCTGCCAGAAATGGGAGGATGCGGCACGCAGCCAGGATCTAAAAAACTTTGTGCAGCAGTAATGCTCTTTATATACACACACATATAAACTGTAATTAAAAAGGTAAAAAGTTTTTGTGTGTCTGGGTATTTTATCACCCTTGTTGGCGAGCTGAATATTACCTGTTGTAAATGGATCAACAAAAAAAAAAGTGATTTTTGTTTTGTATTGTTTTTTATACAAGAACTCTTTCATTGGAACATTTGTTTATCATAGACAGTATATTTTCTACACATAT
Organism: Nelusetta ayraudi; assembly: GCF_046127955.1. Lineage (NCBI taxonomy): Eukaryota > Metazoa > Chordata > Actinopteri > Tetraodontiformes > Monacanthidae > Nelusetta > Nelusetta ayraudi. Next base: position 695,081 of record NW_027466172.1, read on the forward strand.
AGTTTCCTTTGACTGTAAAAAATAGGATCTTTACATTTTATGGTGTATTATTTAATTCTATTTAAAAAAAAAAAAAAAGACAGAGAGCTAGCACACATCATAATGTTATTTGTTTTATTTGATAAAGGGTGACAGTATCATCTTGGCATCTTAACTATGCAGTACTTTCTGCCTAAATAACTATGTTATGGGCATTTCTTTAACACTCTTGAAAGCTACACTTCAAGGACGTGAGTGTACACTGGCCTCCGTCATTTGTTGCGATCCACCAAACCACACCATGTTATTTCAGCACCTCTCTCAAAGATTTACTTCTCAACTTTACACCATTCAAAACTCTGCTGAGCAGTCCTCTTAGCTTTTGGAGCAGTATCCTTTAATTTAAAGGGGGTTTCCATGGTCTGGACAAGTTTGACTGCACAAATACCTCCGTTAGTAAAACAGCGCAAAAGGTAATAAGTTAGTTCCGTACATCTACTTACACAAAACCAAACAAAAGCAGCATACAACATTCAACTATTCAAATATAACTACATTTCTTTATAAATATAAAGAAATTCAAATATAACAAATGTGTTTTGTTGGTATAAATTATTGTTGTTTTTTTTTTAGGTGCATCAATAGCTGAGTTTTAAAATACATATTTTGTAGTGTAAATAAAATGACTTTTGCCTTATACAAGCCATATTCCTGAGTAACTAAACTTTAAAATGTAATTAAGAAACTAGAAAATAGAACTTAACATTTAAAGTTTTTTTTTTTTATGTACTTTAGCAGTTTTGTATTGTTGCCTGCTATCACAGTATTCATCAGTTTTTCATAGATTCACATCACTACACAAGTGATGTAGAACCTGAGGAGGAGGGCACAAAATGTGGCCAAGTTCTTTTCAGTACTGAAAGCCTGTGTTGAATAAATCTCTCTTCCTCCCCCACCACTCCTAATCGACAGAAGCGTTGATAATTTCTGCTTTTTTCATAAACTCTCACTCCAATGGCATTCAGACTAAAATCACAAGGGTGTGTCGCGACAGCTATTCAAAAACTCCTGTAGCCACAAAATTGCTGTGCTGAGGTCTGGTCGGAGCCGACATGCAACAAAATGCGGTCCTGCACAACCGTGGTGGACTAGTTTGTCAGACGGCACTTTTCCTGTGGTGAAGACATTCACAAAAAAAATTCACCCTCTCCCCTCCCCCAAGGTGAACGACGGCTATTCACATCTCTTCCCATCTGACACTAGAGGTTGGACAAGCGAATTTGTGATCGTCGGAAGGTCGCTGGTTCGAATCCCCGGACCAGCGGGAGATTTGGCTGGGGGAAGTAGGCCACCGCCGCTGGTCCACCACCCACCCTCATGGCGACCACCGCGGGCCCTTGAGCAAGGCCCCTAGGAAGCCTCAACTTCTCCCCCGGCTGCTGCACCGTGACAGCAAAGACAGTAACTTCACATAACACTTGAAGACGAGTCAGTAATCAGCGACAGGGATTTTAGCTTATAAATATTGTTGGATTTTTTTTTTTTTTTTTTTTTTTTAAGTCACAGAATATGAGCCAGTCTCTTGAGTTTCAGCCTTCATTATTTTTTCTCTTTGTCATTTTTGCGCGTTCATGAGTCTGGTGAGGACGCCTCCTGCGCTTTCTCTCGGGAGAGCTGCGCGACGACTTTGTCCAGCAGCGTCATGTCGTCGCGCAGAGACAGCTGGATGTTGAACTTGTGGGGTTTCAGAGTCAAGCCGTAGTTGAAGTCCATGGTGGCCGGCCTCGCCGGGTCCTCGTCGATGCGGCACTGGTGGGCGAGCATGGACGTGAAGAGGAAGAGCTGCAGCTTGGACAGGTCCTCGCCGATGCACCGCCGCTTGCCCAGGGAGAAGATGAGCACGTTGCTGGTCAGGTCCTTGTTGAGCGTTCCGTTGGGGTTGAGGAAGCGCTCCGGATCGAACGTCTCCGGCTCGCTCCACGAGGCCGGGTCGTGGTTGACGGACCACTGGTTGACGAAGACCACCGTGTCTTTAGGGATGGCGTAGCCCATGATGGTGGTGTCCACGGTGGTGGAGTGGGGGATGGTGAGCGGCACGAAGCTTGTGAAGCGCATCACCTCGTAGATGAAGGCCATGACGTAGGGCAGCTGCTGCTGGTCCTCGATGGAAGGCAGCCGGGTTCGGTCCACCACTCTGTCCACCTCCTGCTGGAGACGCGTCTGCATCTCTGGGTACCTACAGGTGACATTAGCTGCTCTTAGAGGATCGTTTTTAACATTTGAGCAATCATCTTTTCACCCATAGCTGACATATTATTGAGCAGATAGATAGATAGATAGATAGATAGATAGATAGATGGATAGACCAGATGGAACACCCTCTATTCTTTTATATAGGTCAGAGAAAAAGAGCATGGGGCTATTTCCCTCAATAAGAAACTTTCAAAAAAAAGACCATCAACCTCACATTGTAGGTGCCATCTGATCACATAACCTCATTAAGATCCAATCATGGCATCCGTTAACTGAGGAAGCCATTCAAGCTCTGTACTGAGGGTTTGTTTGTTAGATAGAAAGAAAGAAAGAAATGGTAGACAGTGGCTGGCTGTCTAATGCTGCTGTAGTAGAAACAGGAGCCATTCTCTCAAAACAGCCAACCTCAGGGAAATTGATTATGGCAGGTCATTATTCATCATGCATCAGTCACACAAATCAAGGGGTTTCATTTTTGCTTCCTTCCCCTCTGACTTCAAGTACCTGCCTGTGCCTCACTGTTACGTAACACCAGTGAGGTCAGCTACTGCACAACTTTGTAATGAAGCTGGTGCGGTTTTTTTCATTATTGTTATCATTATTTATTTATTTTTTTAAATCATTATTACTATTATTACTGATAAATGCGTGAGCTCTTTGAGCTCTCACGGAGTCGGAGCATTAATCATTTTTAAGAGGAAGAGCCGCTTACTTGACAAGAACAAGGATGATCCACTGCAGCGCGGTGGACAGTGTGTCTTGACTCGCTCCGAATATATCCCCAATAGTCGGTCCCACGAAGTCCCTCCACAGCGCGCGTCCCGTCTTCTCGCTCAGCTGGTCCAGCGCCACGATAAACGCGTCCGTCATGTCCCTGACGATGCTGGACTGGATCGACTTTCTGTGCTCGATCACCTTGTCCAAGATGAACATGCCAAAGTCCAGGTTGAGCCTCTTGAAGTTCTCGAATATGGTCTTGATGGGGTTCGGGAAGTACTGGAGCCAGGGCATCACGTCCACGATGCTCCCCGCGCCCACCGTCTGCGTGAACTGGTCGTTCCTGCCCACCACCTGCCGGAACTCCTCGTCCTCGTACGAGTATCGCTTGCCGAAGCACACGGCGCTCATGATGTTGGCCGTGGACACCACCAGGTACGTGGTGGGGTCGAAGGAGCGCTGCGCTCGCGACTTGTGCACGAACAGCTGCAGCAGCTCGCGGAACTCGCACAGGACGTGGAACTCGAACGTCTTCTTGGTCTCCATTTTGCCGGAGGAGAACATGCGCACGGTCGAATGCGCCACTTTGCGGTGCGTCTTCCACCAGTCCGTGGTGGTGGAGAACGCAAGGCTCTTGCCGCCGGAGACGTACTGGAAGGACGTGAAGTCCGGCCTGCCTGCGAAATCGGGACCCTGCTTGACCAGCGCCTGGCGGATGGTGGGTCCGTTCAGCACCACCACGGCGCGGCCGCCCAGCCTGATCTGGAACACGTCGCCGTAGCGGCGCGCCATGCGCGCAAAGTACAAGTGTGGTACCTTGCCAAGTTGCGCCGCGTTGCCGATGAGCGGCCAGGCGAAGGGGCCCGGCGGCGGGGAGCGGCCCGAGTGGTGCCGCAGCCGGAGCCGGAGCCGGAGCCGGAGCCACCGCCACAGGTGCGCGGACAGCAGCACGGCCGCGCACGCCACGAGCAGATCCCTCGCGGTGGTCGGGTTAATCCGGTCAATGATGACATTCATCATGTGCATCCTGCAGGTGGCTGTAATAAAGAGACATCCATCTCAAGTTAGTCAGTGGTGATAAGAAGTTGGTTATTTTATTTAAAAAAAAAAAAAAAAAAAAAAAAGTTTTGAAAGTACAGAGGCCTAAGACAGCGTGTAAAAAAAAATAAAAATGAAAAGATTCGACGGCTCTTGTTTAGATGATATTGATACCTGGAAAAGCGTCGAAATACGTCCGGAGTTCAGAGGAGGAAAAGCAGCGTCACCAGCCGTCACGATCACAGCGAGATATTCCAAAGTTTCTGTGTCTGCAAACTTCGGGTTCCCACTTTCCCAGGGAGATCCCCCCCCTGGTCTACGCACAAAGGCATGGTAACCGAGACAGGTCCCGCTCCAGCCCGGTATGAGCAGTCCCTCATAAAGTGTGCATCCGCAGACAGTACGTGTGTTTGTGTGTGCGTGAGTAGGAGGCTCACGCTTTGAAGCCCCGCAGCAGCAAGTGAAGTCATTTATTCCCCGACAACACAGCATCACGGCCCGTCTGCATCCGTGTGTGTGTGTGTGCGAGTGTGTGTGAGTGTGTGTACGCGCGCGCGCTCGTTCCAGTGGGCAGGTTTGTTTCAAAGGGTGTCACCCTCCCACCAATGCCACCTCCTTCACCTTCCTCTCTTCTCTCCCTTTCCCACTCTCACACACAGTTGAGCCCGATTGTACTTCTTCAGACGACTGGCGGAGGCCGAAAGGTGCGGCTGCTTGAACTGGGCGTTTAAAGTCAAGCATTAGCTTAGATGGGTGGTGGTTGTTTTCATACTGTTATTATTTTCCTTTTAGGAGGAGGAGACAGCTTCCGTAAGATTTAATGTATGCATTTATCTTTTCTTCTTTGGCGATTCCATTCCAATACCACCTATTTGTATTGTTAACGACGTTCATATTAATGTAACTCTAATTTTCTTATATTTTCAAATTTCAAATGTAAAGTGCGTTCCAAATAAAATCTATTATTATTATTATTATTATTATTATTATTATTATTATTATTATTATTATTATTAGTAGTAGTAGTAGTAGTAGTAGTAGTAGTAGTATTGTTATTATTAGTAGTATTATAGTTATTGTTGTTGTAGTTGTTGTTGCTGTCATTATTACTCACAATAAAAGTCCTGTTAACATTCTTAGAAAACTATATAATATTATGTTATTATTATGAATAATAATAATAATAATAATAATAATAATAATAATAATAAAAATGATGAATTTGGAAGTGTCATTGTATTTTCTTTATTTTAATTGTCGTTGTATTCCCGTAAAAAATAAACAGTTTTTAAAGAAAAATATTTCATTTTTGAGTTGTCTTTAAGAAATTATTTTTTTTTCCAACTAGTTGCCTTTGAAAAGAGCCTAAAGCACTCTGGCGTTTTATTCATGACATCGTCACATTTTGTTTCAGCGTGTTGCTCCCACCACGTCCACGTTTAAACTGTTAAACGAAGACAAAGTTGAGATGTATCAAACGAACGTTTCAAAACACATCATTTTAACACATGACCTTTTTATATGACCAATTGTAGCTTTCCAAACAGGAACCACACTTCCCAAATCAATAGAGAGGCACGTCCAAGATTATGCATAAATGCAATCTTGACGATTCATTCGAATTATTTCCCCTCTGTTTCGCTAGAAACCAGCAAGAAACTTTAGAAGCTTTCTAAGAATGAAAACATGACTTTAAAAAAAAAAAAAAACGTTATGCAATTGGTTCACCTTATGTAGTTCAATCAGGACTGAAAACACCTGAGGGTGACGTTACAACCCATTGCATCCAGGTAAAATCCATCAGGGACACAATTTCGTCGACTGCCGTTGACGAAAGCAGCTTTTACTAGTCCACATTGAAATCATAATTTTTGTCAGATTTAAACATTTGTTTTTGTTTGAAATTAGATTTTATGAAATGTGAATTATATTTCCCCAAAAAATATCTGTGCATCTCAGTGAAGTGCTCGTTTTGCTTTTGATTGAATTCCATTTGGTCGTTACTGCTTGCCTGCATCGGCAGTGCTGACTTAAGTTGCTGCACGGATTTATTATTACGCGAGATGTGTTATTTGTGATCGTTACCCTGCAGTGTCGGATGCCGTAGTTGCACTTTGCGGGTGCGCTTTTCTATCAAGCCACCAGGAGGAGGTGAACCCACTAATTCCCTACGATCTACTTGTCGACTCTCCTCTCTCTCTAAAAAAAAAAAGAAAAAAATAGATATAATAATACATCACAATCAATAATGAGAATCACAATAAGAATAAAAGCTCCCAGTCTGCGCGACGAAAGCTTGATCAACTGAGTTATTTTCCGACATATTTGAACGTTAGGTGCCTCCGGGGCGAGGCTGGATTAGAATCGCAGCCTCCCACATCCGTCATCCGCGCCTTTGCAGTCACAGTCAGACCTGCTCATTGCGCTGTTTTCCCGTGGCTTCGGGTTAGGTTTCCTACGGCGGTGTCTCTGTGTGCACTGCCTAGACTCTCCTGCCCAACTCGGCTCCGGTTCTGGTGTGGTTCAGGGGGTTCTGGCAGCATGGCTTCAGCACCGCGGACAGCGGCGGAGCAAAAACCCGATGATGTCCCCTGACCCTCAGCCGCTCTTTCTAGACCTCTCTCTTTTTCTTTTATTTCAAACGTCTCTTTGGCTCCATCTCTGTATGTGCGTGCATTTGTGGATTTGTGTCAAAAATATGTCTATATATTGTGGAACATAGTAGCAACAATATTTGACATTATGCATTAATTATTAATAATTATTATTCATTATTTCAATCTTCTCACGTGGATATAACATTTATTTTCTAGTAGTTTCTACTACAGTTACAAACCTTTTTACCTAAAAAAAAAAAAAAAAAAAAAAAAATTCAAAAACGGTTTAAAGAAGAAAATTGGCTTCAGTAGACATTAAGAACAGAAAATTATTTAGTTAAAAAAAAAAAATCAACACATTACTATGAGTGATTACCTGGCTGCTATATAAATTAGACACCAACCTGCTTGAATTTCTGGATCAGATGCCAAATTATTACTGGAAAAGTACACCCAAACAATAACTGGGAACCCTGGCTGCCGTCCCTTAATGGTCCTATTCCAAGGTGACACAGTGTGAACTTCTTTCTCGAACCCTCAATGGACACAGGAGGGTGGAGACAAGCTGGTGAGCGAGCAACTGGTGCTGGCCTACTGATAGGATGCAGACTGTAAACTAAACCCCGGGAGGTCCCGTCGGCTTTTTATTAGCTTATTGTTTTTATATGTTTATGTATTGCAAGGCACGCTATAGATATATATTAAAGGATAACATATTCTTTTGAAATGAGTCATTTAATTTGTAACGTCACCTTTAAATATGTTTTTTGTTTGTAAAATTGTAAATTATCATTAATACAATATGAATATGAATGACAATCTAATGGGATTGTGATCTTAAAAAAAAAGTTAAATTTATTTATTCATTTACTAATTTATTTATTTATTTGGTATTTTTTTCATTACTTTATTAAGCTAGAAACATTTAAGCCATTGTTGGCAACGTTTTGTACAACATTGTATTGTCACTGAGACATTGTTTTTTTTAATACATTCAGTATCAAAATTCAAAAAACAAAATACAAGGATTTATGTTCCTGTGTAAGAAGCCATTAAGCCCACATTTGTTTTCATTTGGATGCTGAGACTTCTGGGTAATCCCCCCACAAGTTGATGTGAGTTTAGCCAGAGAGCAACAATTAGGACGAGCCCACACAATGGCCTCAACTGCACGTCCCCGTAGTTCCTCCCGGCTGGCAACTCTAGTTTCAACACACAGTTTCCCCTTCCTGCTTGACTGACAGCTCAATTGCTCATCGCGTGTGAGTGAGCATGGAGGTCGGGAGGAGCTTAGGGAGGTGTGAACAGGTGATGTTTTGCACAGACGGTGAAGACACAGTTACATAGTACAGTTAATGCCAGGCACGTAGCAGTCATTGTCTGATTCCAGCAACATTCCTCACATTTAGATCATAGCTTGGTGCTAAAACTGCAGCCATACCAGGAAGTTGCATCACCGGGAATAATGCTATGGGCCGTTCCTTTGATTTATGCCTGTGATTAGGGGATGTAGGCGCAGGACCTCTAAAGAGCTGCAAACTTTTTTTTTTTTTTCCTCCTTTGCACTCACAGGGCTTATCTCACTCTCCAAATCGATCCTGTGAGCGTCAGGGAACGCGAGGAAGTGCCCGGGGCTATTCTGCCCTGTCACGCACATGTGCTTCATCATGGCAGTGACAACTGAGGGGAAACCTGCAGGTAACTTCTCACAGGTCGACTTTCTGCATGCCTGCCAGGGTTAAGATCAGAATAGAGCTGCTAACTCACCGAGATCAAGGCAGATGCTGACGTGCCAAAAAGGGACTTTCCGATAGTCAAAAATGTAACCCTTTAAAATAACAAGAACATTTCAAATCAGTGACTGACTCACAGCCTTTATAGTTACATTGGATGTATTATTGTTATTATTATTATTATCATTATTATTATAATTATTATTCGTGACTGAGCCCCGGCGATTAGACCTGCTCTGAAGCAGAGCAGGTCATCGCAAGGTGAAGACCATTGCATTCAAGTTTATTGTGATCACTTTTCTGACAGTTTGACCTATTCCCTTTAAAGCAAGAATATGTAGTTATTTGAACATAATGTGACTCTTTATATATATATATATATATATATATATATATATATATATATATATATATATATATATATATATACATACATATATACATATATATATATGTATACATATCTATATCTATATCTATATATATATATATATATATGTATATATATATATATATATATACATATATATATATATGTATATATCATTTATTGACTTGTTGCAGGAAGAGTACCCCTGTCACAGTCCAGTTCTAAATAGTACATAATTTCATAACAGCTCTCCTGTCCTGGTATAGGGACTCTAAAACTATGATTAGCTACGATGCTCCAGTTTGAGACAACACACCTATCCGGTTCTATACCTCCGAGCATAACGTCTTTCTGAGACTCTCTGCCATCATGAACATACACAGGATAGCTTGTTATTGCCTGACAGGAGAATTTATTGGGTCAAATCTCTTCGAGGCAGAACAGCGAGCCCACTGACCGGGTCACTACACGAAAGAATGAATTTCATTTTTCAAGTTGTAATTTTAAATGGTGAAAATAGGTGCAAAGACTTCAAATTTGACAACTCTAAAGAGCAAGAATTTCCATTTGATGTGTATACACTATATATATTTCCAGATACCTCCTGTAGAGATGAGTGCCTCGAAAAGATTGTAATGACTATGGTAAATTAGCTAGAAAAGCTTCAGTAGAGTGAGCTGTGTACCACTGCTGAACTGCCAGCAGCAGTGATGAAAGCAACGAGGAGCTTTGGAAACCACCTGTTGACTTCTCCTTCAGGTCATGGCTGCATCCATTTGTAATAGTAGTGATGAAGAATGCCTGATGTAATGATATCTGAACATCATCACTTCTAGCTTTCATCTCTTTCAGTATTTTCCTGTTAAAATGTCAGAGGCAAATAACCAGAGGTCACTATGGTAGCACTGTGTTTTGGCTGACAAGGCTGGTTGTGGTTAATTTCAGGTTACAGTTTTCAAATAGTTTTTTCAAGAAACATTCCATCTAAAATGTAATGTTTTGTGTTATGAGTTGTGACATTAGTCTGTAAAACATACAGAACATTTCCCTCTGTGTTTTTTTTTAAATTAATTTTAATTAATACAAATCAAAATCAGAAAAAAAAAAAAGGCGAAGCCGTGTCAATCAACACATCTTAAAAACTGAAAAATTCTATGTGACGCTTTGGGTTTAAAACAAAAACAGTGCGTGCGTGAAGCCGGCCGCCTCGCAGCGAGGCGGTCGGCCACTTCAGAAACGAGGCCTCTCTCCTCTGACGAGTTCACACGGTTTCATCTGTGACAGACTGTATGTGCGAGCGGACATGTGCATACAAACCCGCTGGACAGAGGAGACGCGCTGACGACACACATCGGACAATTGTCTGGACAGCCCCGGGTTTGTTAATTACATTCCATTAGAGATGAATCGGGCCCGCCGCCATGTGATCGCTCCTGACTAGCAGCAAACCGAACTGTCATCCGGCTTGGCCGCGAATCAGGCAAGAGTTGAGCGCCGGGGCAAACTCTCTTTTCGCTTTGGTCCGACCGCGAGCGCCTCATTACGATTGGGTGACCCCGGCGACTCCAAATGTCAAAATGTCCCACGGCAGCGCCTCTGTCCCCCCCCCAACCCCCTCACCACCCCCTCGCTCTGTCCCAACTCTCACTCCAAAAATCTTTTCCCAGAAGCTCACAAAATCCTGTATTTTCCAACTCTCTATATATAGACGCCGACTGCCGAACACAGCCCATGTCCAGTCCATGAGAATGATGCTAATGAGTCTCTCACATAGACTAATGACCTAACGTGTTAGCTGAGCGCTGTTGACTGAGGTACCTTCTGCGTAAGCCTTTTTATTTCCTTGTCTGGCCAAGTTCCACAGAGGCCCTTGCCAAAGCGAGTCAGCAGCCCGTGAAGGCTTCTCCCCTTCATTCTCACCCTGATCGGGCATTTTTTTCCCCCCCAGGCCCTTACAAATTCTGAATAACAGTACAAGAGCGTCAGATCCTTTTTTTTTTTTTGTCTTCCACAAGAAAAAAAGATTTCCAGGAATCTGACTGAACAGTCGGTTCTTCCCCAGGAGAGAATAGGAGGCCTGTTTCACAGTGGGCTATGTGACTGCGCCAACTAAAAAAAAAAAAAAGAAGCTTCTATCCTCGAAAAACTGTTGTCGTCAGTCATTGTTTGTATTGGCCTGTTGAGGAGCCCGACGACGAGAAGAAAAGTGTGACAATTTTTAATGAAGGCGGAGGTGTTTTGTCTCTGTAGATCACTGCGCAGGAGGGAGTGGGGGTCGGGGGTGTATCGCGGATTATGCAAGGAAGCAAGTCGCTGACAAGTTGGTGCTGAGCTTCGCTGCGAGGATGACATTTCTGCACTGAACTGCATCCAGGATGTTTAACTGAGTGCCTTACCCTAACGTCCTGGAATAGGGGTAGGCAAACCTTTTGACTGGTGGAGCCACAATGGGTTCTAAAATTTGACAGAGGGGCCCGGAGCAGGAGCAGATGGATGGAGTTAATGCTGACCCACTTCATAGGAAAAAAAAATATTTATCATCGGATATGAAGAAAACACGTGAAAACACCTTAATTGAAGGTGTTACAACAAAATATGTGTCTTTGAAACCCTATAGCATTTAGCTCTTTATTGAAATAACTCTTAACACACTGACAAAATGGATGGAATACAGCTATTTTATGACTGCCTTAATAACTAATTGGTTAACTTCTCCAAGTTCGGCCGGCTGGATTAAAAATCGTGATGGCCCCCGGGCCGTAGTTTGCCCATGCCTGTCCTAGAAGTAAGCAAGCGCACGGAGGGCTCCGTGCGAGCGGCCCGCAGGCTGCCGCCTCCCCCTCGCCCCCCGCGGCTGACGAGGCTTCGCCTCATCGGGTCGCTGCGTGACAACGGCGTTGCTATTCTAACCCAACCAAGTCTGTCATTAAAAGTCACTGAAGCTTAGTCGTCTCTCCCCCCTCGTGTTTATCTCCCCTCCTCCTGTGGGAGGTCGAAGGTGAACCAGTGTTCAAAGGGAAGTGGCGGGCCTCTCCTCGGAGGACCCCCTCCGCAGGCCCTTGTCTTTGGTGTTTCCACAAGGACGTAATGATGACGGACAGTCATGCATGACGGGCCTTGGAGGTGGAAGTCACGCGAGGCGCCGGATTCCCGGCTTCCCGTCTTCGCGTGTCCGTAAAAATCCGAGTCAAGAAAAAAATATATACAGGCGGGTTAAAAATCCATGTTGGGCAGTGAAGCCAACTGGAGAACTTCTATGTAGCCTTCGGCGTTGCGGCTGCTCCTTGGAAAATGAAGTGAAAGATGATGGGTAAACAAAATGTAAAAAATTCCTGGCGTTGAGAAAAGTATTGCGTTGCATCGGTTTCTTCTCTCCAGTCCGGTTGATAGAAACATGTTTTTTTTTGTCAGCTTCACATTGCTTTTAAAGTTCCAGTGCGTAAAATGTGGCTTGATTTATGATTTTGATATTGGTAAAAACTTAACATACTGCCCAAAAATACATTTATAAAAGTAAGCAGTAAGAAGAAAGTAAGAATGCGATACCAATACAAGTATCGGTTATCGGTACCGATACTGGGGTTGAGTACTCGTAAAATACCACAACAGGGATACCAGTTGTATATGTATGCATATGATCATTTTGTTAAATTTGCGTACTGCAGTAAAACCTGTGACAATTACCATTCTGAGGAATGTTGTTCAAATAACATCCGTGGAAAAAAAATCTGAGAAATTCTATCATGTGTAATGGCCTAATTAAGTACTCGGTCTTGGTGAGTACTGAAATGCACATACTCACACTCGACTCGTTCTGTCAAAAAGTGGTATCAGAAAACAAAAAAAGTATACACTCGCATTAAAAGTACATTAAAAGTTATTTGGTTTTCGTACCCTTAGAACAGTTGTGTATGTGCATATGTATAGGAATACACATAGAGCAAAAAGGGTCTTGATTCTAGCTAGCTGCCTTCTTACGCCGCCATTTTTTTAAGGAAGCCTGCCTGACAGTGCTCCAAATACAAAACATGCTATCAGGTGACGTCCTTAGAGATTTTATACACTGGACCTTCAGTTTGGTAGAAAAAAAACACTGTCGCGTGGAAATACCTCTAGCGGCCCTGTCATGCACTATCAAAGGGCCTTAGGAAAGCATTAACTATGAGAGCCTGAGATATATGAAAGACCGGGGCTACTGAAGATACATTTAAGCGAGAAAGCAGTAATAGGGCCAAAAATGATCTCATTTGGAAACTTGTCAAAACTAGTAATCTGCACACCACTTCTTTGTCTCGATGTACTTTAAATATCCCACCTAATAAAATGGAGGGAAAACATGTCCCTCTCTCACTACCTTTATAACACAACTGCACACAGTCAGGGAATAGAAAAGCTGAAACCGACCGTACTTGTGTAAGAGTCTGTTTAGCTCACGGCACCAAAACAGGAACACAAAGACCCAGTTAGCCCCGGGGGCTCGCTGTGTTCGTATTGCATTACAAATTGTTGTCTTGTGTTTGTGTCTTCATGGCTGAAAAGACACAAACAAATCCAGCCTCAGTCCCCTGAAGCATCAAACTGTGACTTATTTTGCCAGTCATGTGAAAACAAAGGGTGTATAAAATGCCCAGTCGCGACGGAGGGGTGATCTAATTCCGCTCCCCCAGGAAGTGAAGGTTGTCAGCGGCGCATTTCTTCTACGCGCGGGACCTTCTTCTTTGGATTCTTCTTTTCCCCATTTCTCCATCCGCTGTCTGACTTGGATGTCACGGAAACAGGAATTTTTTCCGAGGAATTTTATCACGCGGCGCGTAACCAGATAGTCGCCCAGCTGGGTTGACTGCAGCCTACCGCAGAGACGCTCCCCTTCTTCTTTTCTCACGTCCACGGAGGTACAACTACAGCAGAATCCCACCGGCGTTTTCTTTGTTGTCATTCGAGCAGTGATATGGATAATAAGCTTAACATGTTGTTGTTGTTGTTGTTTTTGACTGCGATACATCTCTACAGCCTTGCCATGGATTAGAGCCATGATTTGGAATTGATACATTCGGAATCGCTTCAGGTCGACAAGAGACTGCTGCTGTATGACACTATTTCCTTTTGATTAATAGCTTAAAAGCAAATCTTCTGAGTTGAATTTGGGTCGGAGTGAATCCATGATTACGCTGCACATGAAAGTCATTTGCCTGAAAAATTCAATCAAAGAGAGACGCCAGTGCATTGGAATACACACAGATTTCAAACCGGCTTGGGGTGTTCAGTTAAGTTGCTGTCAAATGAAAGAGTAACAATGCTTTTTTTGGATGATTCCCACAGCAACAAATATTATTTTGTTGTTTTGTTTATCCTCACCGCAATTAGTGATCAGAGTTGGATGAAAAGTTCAGAAATCTGTTGAGCAGTTGAACAATACAGAACTTAATGTGTTAGTTTTTGAAGAGTTGAATTGTGTCGAATGTGGTTTGTGTCACATTGTGTGTGCTGGTATGTTGGTGTAACAGGAGGAAACATCCCTGCCCTATAGTCCCATATGAGAGTCCATTGAAACTCAGAGCTGTATGTCCTCAGCTTATTGTTTCACATGGGGATTGGTATTTCCTTCAGGCCAGTGCTTGTTGCTGATACAACACAGTCCATCAGATACAGTCATATGGGGCCAGAGCAGGTCACGTAGTGGCTTGAACCTTTTTTCTTTTTTTTTTGTTGCTTTGTTTTACCATCAATTGTTCACAATGATTGTACTGCTTGTTAAGAAATCCCAGAGAAAGCCATCTCACGTATCACAAATTAATGGTAAAAAAAAAAAAAAGGGGTTCCACTGTTACAGCAGAGCCTGTTTAAAACCATAAAAAAAGAAGTGTGCAAATGCTCAACTTCATATCTTTGCTGTTTTATATAGATTTAACTTTATTTTTATATGATATTTTCCGTTTCTACTCACACTGGCATTTCAGAAGAAAATATTTCAGTTCCTAATTTGTCAGCTGAAGGAAAGAAGGGGGAGATTTCCAGAGAGAAATAGCCTAAACACGTCTGTATGTTGCTGTAAGCGAAACAAACTATTTCCTCTCCACCCACATCCCCCATCCACCCCCAAAGACTAAAATCCCCTGGCAGAAAATAAAAAGCAAAGGTTCCCAACGGATTTAATTCTATTGAGAGAAGGAAGGGTGGAGGAATCCAAACAGAGCAGGACAGCAAAACATCGTTTATCATCTCACCTAAAGGCCAACACAATCACCTTGTCTCACGCAAACATTTTGAATGTTTGCAAATTCATTACAAAAAAAACTTCATGTAAATGCCATCTATTATACATTTAAGAAATGTTTTAATGCGATTTAACAATTAACAAAAATGAAAAGAAACAAACAAAAGTTTTAATTTGACAACAAGCTATTTCTTTTTAGTGCAGGTGAAGTATCTGATCACGCAGTTATTAATGTAGCTGAGGGTGTGTTCCGTGAGATCAGGCTTAAGTCCAACAGATGAGTGCGAGCCAACCGTCTACATATTTTTTTCCCATTCGGAAAAGGACAAAACTGCAAATAGGTGAATGTTTACTTTGGGTGACACATTTCCTCAAATGGCTGCCAAAGTCAAGCAATAAAATAGAAGTAGGCACAAGCCGCATCTTTGAAACTCGTTAGACTTGCATCGTTCCCGTCTTTGCTATATTAGGATGCAAATTGACGTCACGGCAGAGGAAACGGAACAAATAACAAAAAAAAAAACGTCAGTGATGGACGCTATTTTTATCTCTCGTCTCGATTTGATTCATTTGAGCACCAGTCCTTTGACGTACGTTTTGAAATCATTTCTAGAGTACAAGCTCAAACGTGAAATTCAGGGGCCTGACGCTGGTAGATCGTATTAAAAAAAAGCTGATTTCGCCTCTTTATAATAAAAGATACAAGCACCGTGTGCAATACGTGGCCGCCCCACCCGTCGCGGGTCGCGGTCGGGGGGACGGCACAAACTGTCCCACACAAAAAAAAAGACCTCAAACTGACTGTGACACGCTGCAGACAGCTCTGTCAAGCATGACGTTCTCATGGTGTTGCCACAACACTGTCAGCAGCAAGTCGCAGCTCCCTAACTTGTGGTGGGTAGAGGTGACGCCAGGGGTCTTAGCACACTTGGACAATCAATCTGAAAGGCAGCAAAGGATTGTTGGGGTTGGGGGGTTTAGGGGTGGTGGCATGGTAGAGTGAGCAGTGAACCGTAGGACCAGTAGCATTTCGGTGCAACAACGGTCACTTTGGGTCTTGCTATTCTGAAGTTCTGCTTTCTTTGTAATTGAAAGATCAGTTGGGTCTTTTCATTGTGCCAAGTGCTTTGAGACACCTTTGCGTGATGATGATGATGATGATGATGATGATGATGATGATGATGATGATGATGATGTAATTTATTCAGGTATTACAAGATAGTTTTCAATGCATGTTCCAATGCCGTCATTGATAACTGGTTTGTTGGTTTATGTCCTATTATGGCCTATTCAACTCAACGCAACAAAGTTACACCGCAACTTCTTGCAAACAGCTCCATGATGCATTTAGTGGTGAAACTCCAGCCATGAATAATCAGGATCTGGTGCTAGACTCCTGAAACTGGGCCACAGAACTCAACAGTGTCAATCAGTCGAAACCAGAAAGAATCCACAATCCTGGCGTGTGAACAGCGTCCAACCAGCCTGCCTCTGAATCCAAACATGATCGTGCCTGCCTGCCCACATTTCTATCGAGAAGCGTGAGAGTACTGTTGGCTCGCTCCAGTTAAAGTTAGTGGTTAAGCGACGGCTGCTGCCTTTGGATGCGGCGCTGCTTGGTTGCTCGCCGAACACAGGCGCTCGCTGAGGGTTCCTGCGCCGCCACAGTGAACTCGAAGCTTGTCGTAGCGAGCGGCACAGCGCAGCTAAGCAGTGGCTCCTGAGCCTTCTGAGGTTTCAGGCAGGATTATTGTGCTGTAAACACTCAAGAGGGATAATGATGTATTAACCAATATTTGGCAGCTTATATATAATAGTATTGATATGTACTAATAATATTTTAGTACTATATATGTATAGATAGAGAAATTATATGTATGTATGTATATATATATATATATATATATATATATATATATATATATATATATATATATGTATATATATATATATATATATACATATACATATATATATATATATGTATATGTATATATATATATATATATATATATGTACTAATATATACTAAATTATTATGTACTAATAATATATTAGTACTATATATGTATATATATAGAAATTATATAGATGTATGTGTATGTATATATATATATATTTAATTTCTATATATATATACATATATAGTACTAATATATTATTAGTACATATCAATACTATTATATAATATACAGATACAGATTTACTATATTATAAATACACTCTATATATGTATAGCATAAATATGTATATACTATTATCTCTAAATATGCTATTAGTAGAATAGAACGAATACATTTGTATATGTGTATACTGTCAGTATCAAAACAATGCTCACTTTTTAATTGTATCCGTAGCTTAATGTAGCCTGAACATTTATGTATGTATGTATGTATGTATGTATGTATGTATGTATGTATGTCTGTATGTATGCATGTATGTGAAGACATAAGTAAACCCGACCCCCCCCAATCTCCCTAAAAGGAATGCTGTCTCTCTTAACAACCATGTTTATGTTCTGGACCCGATTTAAGAAAAACATACATGTGCGCGTCGGCGACTCGGTTTTCGGCGGACCTGCAACACAAATGTTGACAAGCCTAATTGAGGTCAAACATGTGAAGGTGTCTGTCCTCCAACACCGCCTGGGTGTGTCTAACGGTCACTGGCACAAAGACGGACATGCACTAATAACTCCGGCTGGACTCTAATTAGACGCCGGTGTTTGGTTGGGCTGCATTAGTGGACTGTCCTGCTTGTGATGAGAGGAGCCATTCATGTCTTCGGCGCAGATGGAGAACGGCTCGCAAAACAAAAAACTCACTATGCGAAAAGTGTGCAGCGCTGGCATTGGCCCTCTTCTAATGCAAAGCTTTGCAGCCGCTAAGATGCATATTAGTTTCGCGTGCATTCACAGAGGGTGTCTTCTTTTCTGTCTTGCGCTGCCGCAAACAATTCTGCCATTTGTGATCACTTAGAAGAGAACCAAAGCTTCCGATCTTTCTTTATTCTTTTTCCCTTGCAGTCGCGTCTTTCACTGTGTTCCCCAGTTTATGTCTTCAGCTCACACCCGGCGATTACGTGGCTGCCAAGGTGCTTTTAGTGTGCCAGGATCATGTGAGAATGTTTCGTTTGTCTGACTGGCTTTAAAAAAAAAAAAAAGAAGAAGAAGAAGAAGAAGAAGAAGAAGAATGAAAGACATGCTGTCATTGTATCGGTACACATAACCGTCTTGTCACTCCGGATTACTTCTTGTCTTTGATGTGGACTGACAGCCCCAGATAAGTTTTACAAGAGGAACACGCGCTTCCTCTGTGTGTTTGCGTTGTCACTGCTCCAGGTGGAATCGAGGGAGGCTTGATTCGTCCGTGTGCTGTCGCCGCACAGTGTCCAAGAATCAAATGCGACTGCTGCTCCCCATCAGCCCCCCAAACTCCTCTTTGTCTTTTTTCCTTTTTTGCTCAGGTTCACATGACCCATGCAATGTTCAGGTAGATTTATGAATGGTGCGTCTGCGAGGCCTTGCCATTCATAAAAGTGTCGGCCTTCTACCCTGCGTCTGTTTTGTTTTTTTCCTTCTTCCCTCTTGAACATTCTTTGTAGTTTACATTCCTTTTTGTAACCAGGTAATGGCGTGCGTATGTGCGCGCGCGCGCGTGTGTGTCAGACTTGAATGAAACACACTAAACTGGATGGACAAGGGTTGCTGTGCAGAAGCACGCGATGCTCAGGCTTTGTGTCTCTTGCAGCTGCAAACGTATGCGTGCATGCATGCATGCATGCATGCATGCATGCAAAAAAAAAAAAGTGCATGAGGTGCAGAGGGACTGCACTTTTTTCTCACACCTGGATTGGCAAAAGCACATTTGTGTTGCATCTATTTGATTGTTGTTCTCATTTTCTTTAAAAAAAAAAAAAAAAAAAAAAAAAAAAACAGTGCACGTTGCCTGCTGTTTCCCAACCATTCACGGACTGACTGTGTGATTTATGAATCGCATGACTTGGCCCGGGCCGCTCCGTAAAATGGGAGCAGATGAGGGTGTTTCAGAGGTAAGATGAGCTGTCGGCGAGTTATTGTTGCAGCGCAGCCATCACGTGTGGCGGCTCTGCCCCGACAACTCTGTTGCGGCGTCTTCTCACGAGAATTTCCCTGGAGGGAGGGGATGCTGCGCCACGCAGCCGCAATATCTAATGAAGAATCTCTCAGAAGTGGCTATTAGAGCCTGTTACATCAGATAACAGCCTTGCGTAGAAATCAAGGTTGTTTTTTTTTCCCCTCAAAGTCTCAGTGGACCTCGAACGTGTGGGACAGGAGTCGTACAGTATAATGGCACGTAGGAGGGAGAAAAAAAATGGGGTGACAACGCAGGAGATAATATGAGAGGTGCTTATCTGAAACGTCAGAACATTTGTGAGAAGCGTCTGGTTGAGAGAACTCGCAGCATTCTTACGTCCAGCTGAGTCACTCGCAGTTCAGGCAAGGTAACAGGTTTGGTTCACGTTCGTCACTTATGAAGATAAATGCAGCAGCTTCTCCAGACTTAACCATAGCAGTGTCACAACATTTATTTAAGCAGTCTTGGAGATCAATTAAAAAATAATAATAATAATCTTTTTGTGGCTTATTGAAAGCTTTGGGATTTTGTGTTCTGATGTTTTAAAAAGTTGTCTTCTTTTTCTTTTCTTTTTTCTTTTTTTTTTTTTTTACAACATTTTAGAGAAATTAAGGGACACATTTGTCACAAAATGTAGTTTTGTCTCTCCAGGGTTTTTTTTTTATGGTTGCTTTTACAATGGCAGAATGAACTACGGCATTAGTGAGCTGATTCATTTATAGAACTCCCCCTTCTGTCTGGCTATTAAGGAAGCCAGACAGAAGAAATAAAAGTTTGTTTTATTTCCAGTGTGTCTTTGGTATTTAAATACATTTTTGCTGAGGGACCTATAACACATATGAAGGTTGCAGTTCATTAAATACAAAAAAAGGAGCATGAGTAAACCTTTAGATTGTTGCAACCACCACTTACGTAGCATGAAAAGCTACAAGCAAAATAATTGTTGTGACTGAGGACATTTTTAGTCTGCTAACCGTGCTTAAATATAACCTTTGTTTAAAAAAAAAAACATTATTAATGTAGCCTCTTCTAAGCCCCCATGCTATGCCTTTATGGCTAAACGCTTTCCTGTCTATTTGCATGTGCCTAGATCTACTTAGGTTTTATCTTTTGAATGTACCTTTTTTTTCCTTCTGGATGCCGTCATATCATGGCTTAGTGACTGCGCATGAAAACTAGCTTTGTGGCTAACTCTGGTGTATTTACCGTTTTATTTTGTTTTAATAAGATGCACTGTCCCCTGATCAAATAAACTAAACTGAAACTTTAGTGAGGATTCTTCATAAGGGTCACTATACTCTGGATTTATCCGTGATACCAGAGATTACCAGACCTGCATTGTTCTGCGTCCGACCATGGAAATCCTTATCTTGGCTCAAGCAATGACCCCAAGAGTGAATTCCAATTCCTCCCTTAACCCTCAATTTCAACCCTCAATCTCAAAAATGAATGTCTCACAACGTCAAGTTGAGGGACGAGTTTAAGGGCTGTATCGCCCTCAATATTCGAGATTCCCCCAGCACCACACTTGGGAGTCAGGGCTACCCAGAAGGCATTGTGTATTTTCGCCAAGACATCTTCGAAAAAAATGGCGATGAAAAAAGCGAGCTACAAATGGAAGTATTTTCTTAGTTAATAAAGATATAAATATTACGAAACCATTTGATTGTCTTAGTTTAAGACTTTTTTTTATGGATTATTGACATAGTTGTTGCGTAACATTTTTTTTTTTTTTTTTTACTTTACGATGTTTGTCAGCCGGACCGGCGGTCCCGGCTTCACGTTACTTGTAGCGACGTTGTGTAGCGACGTTGTGTAGCGACGTTGTGTAGCGACGGAGGACTTCTTCCTTCTTCGTCGTCTTGACAGACTGGACGTAGCTTTGGCGTAAGGCCGCCCCCCACAGTCTGAAGACGTAACTGCACTTAAGGGGTGTCCCATTTCTAAACCCTTACACTTATTTTTGTGGGCCAAGATTGAGGGCCAAAGATTGAGGGTTAAGGGCGAGGGTTGAGATTGAGGAGTTAAGGGAGGCATTGGAATTGGCCCCAAGAGAAGCAACTGTCTCTAGTTTACACCGTTGTTGTCCTCTGTTATTTCCCCCCTGGTTTCTTAGGCCCAAATCCAACCTTGGTCAGCTTCCAAACACTATGTGCAAACCTGTACAGCTTCATTTCAGAGTCGACACCTCAGCTTCATTTTGGCGGGCCTTTTCATCGCCACCCGAGCCAGGCCTCCTCCCGCTGTGCGACTCCCACCAGGTTTCAGTAATTGCCGGCCTGCCGATTGTGGCACCGACAGCTTTCTCATTGTGTTCTCAACACCCGGCTAGCCCTCCTTCGCTGTTGACACGTGCACGCAGAATTTAACACTTTCCGTGGGACTTAGTGACAGGTCTTTGTTTTTGTATGTTTGCTCGTTGCTAATTGATGTCAACATCTCCAGCTCCTCCTGTGCTTCCTCCTGGTTTAGCTTGAAAGAAAATGGATGAGTGCGTACCAAGTGGCCTGGAAAGATTTATCGTTTTTACACTTTGGATTTTCTTCAGTTTATTCAGCTTGTTTCCTTTTGACCCGCCTGTTCCTATGATTTAATAATGACATCAACATGGATGATGTGTTTTCACAAGCACGCCGGAGCCTCACGTATTTATCCCTCCCTGGGAAAGGAAGCAATGCTCGTAAATACTAAATATTCTAATAATCTAGATGTGGACTATTGAGGTTTTCAGTGAAATACTTTGGGTGTGTTAAAAGGGTGAGACAAGAAACTGGGTCTGCTCATTTCCTTTGATTATGCCCTGTAAAGGTATAATTGTGAATACTGGCATGGAGGACTTGACTTAAACCTGCACACGCCTCAGTCCAGCCCTCATCCTCCTGCTGCGTATTTCCTTCACATGCCATGTTTTCATTTATTTTTATTTATAACATGCAGAATGTAGGTGGCCTTTGTGTTTTGCTGATCGTTGATAGCAAACCTTCCCCCACATGACGCTTGATGGAAAATGAATATCATGCCTGATAGTACAACAACAATGTCGGTGCCATTTTGTCTGCCCGTTTTTTTTTTTTTTTTTGTCTTGTTTTTTGATTCATCAAACCATTTATAGCTTCCTGGTTTTGGATTTGGCAGAATGGAGAAGAAAATCCCTGCTAACCCTCTGTCTGAATGACTCTTTGCACAGTTTCCACTGATGCTAGAGTGCAAATGCACCAACGGTGTTGTGTGCTTCACTTGCCTCTCAACAACCAGATGTCTGGGTCGAAAATGAAAGGAATACAAATTTTGAATTAGACGAGGAGCATTACTCTAAAACAGGGATGAACCGATACCACTTTTTTACAGAACGAGAAGAGGACAAGTACTTGCATTTCAGTACTCACCGATACCGATACCAAGTACTTAATAATAAGGCCATTACACATTACAGAATTACTTTGAGTTTGTGTTTGAACAACATTCCTCAGCATATTTTTCCAAGACATGGGGCAACTGTCTCAAGTTTCACTACAGTACAAACACAATTTTAACACAATTGCCATATACATAAATATGCTACTGGCATAGGTGCCGTGGTATCAGCAGCACATATTTCACGAGTGCAAGTAGAGTACCCAAACCTGGTATCAGCACCTCAGTACCGACACCTGATACCAGCATTGTTATCGGTGCATCCCTACACTAACAGGCAGGGTGACATATCAGCAGACCCATTCGGCATACAGTGTGCTGTATGGATGTCATGAGAATGACGGTGACGGAGTTTGGGGAGAATTTGGAATAAAAAAAAACGATGATCATCCAAGCTGCTGACACGCTTCCCCCTCCTGCGAGTCAGTGTGACTCACGTCGTGCCACTGCAGAGTGGCTCACCATTAAGTGTGTCCTTTTCAGAGTTGTAGCACATCATTAACCGCTTAATCACTCGTCCTGAGTCAACGAAGAATCACCCCCAACTTGTTTCCTGCGCTCGCAATAGGCGCCCTCGGGTTAACACGCCACACTTACACGCACACAGAAGAATGTGGGAGAAAAAGGTGAATTGCAAAAACCTTGTAAATACTGTTGCTGAAAAGCTAATTGGCAAAAGTTTCAGGAGGAGTGCCAACCTCTTGCAGTCTTTAGTCCTTTTTTCTGTCAGTGGTGGCATTTGTAGAAATTCTTTTACAGTTCTGTTCAAAAGTAGCATCAGTAAATCCATTTTTTTTTTTTTGCTCATAAAACCAAAACAAGATGATGTGAAATTTGGATACGGAGGCAAGTTGTCCGGTCCATGCAATGTAACCTTGCGCCAAATGTTGAAACCATTCCATCATCCTCCACTACACACTGCCTGCTAAATACTCTCACAGTTTATTATCCTTAGCGTATTTTCATGTGCGAGCTGCTGAGCCATAGCCGGGCTAATCATCCCTATCTCGCTCAGCCGTGCATCAGCACAGCTCTGCGCCCTCATGGTGGGCAGACTGCACTTCCACAGACGCAGCCGTGCGTGTCCTGGGGGCGCAGGTTGCCCACGCCGTCGTGACAGAGAGCTCTTCTGTGTGTCGTCCGCCGGTGCCTCGCCGTGCCACCGCGCAGACAACAAAGGTTCCCATCAAAGCCTGTGGTCCGGGTCAGAAGTCTCATTCCATTCAGCCAGGTGACATAAAAGAAGGGCACGGCTGTCAGTGTCCCTGAAGGCCATCTGTCATTAGCCCTTATCAGCATCTCCAGTCCTGATTCATGAGGGACCCCCCCTTTCCGTTCCCCCCCCCAAAAAAAAGACCCCCAGGAGGGTCTTTTTGTGTGGACTGTGACGAACAGGCATTCCCAGACATTTTCACATACAAAATTAGAACCCTGCGACCTGTTGCAAAATGTGCTGCCGTGCAAGTTCTAATGCTCATTTTCTGTAGGTGTGTATACAGTGTGATGTTCATTCCAGTGCAACATGTTCTGGACATTCAGAGCAACCGTGCCAGAACAAGATAATGAATGAACACAGTGGATCAATCAATCATTAAAGAATAGTACAACTGTGTCCATAACACAAACAGATTAAAGAGAATAGGCTTGTTTGAAAAGAAGAGTTGTTAGCGGTGGTCATTTGAGTTGCTGTGGCTTTTCCATGGTCTCCAACCAGTCTGCCCACTCCGACCGCTGACCCCGGACATCAACGAGGTATTTCCCTCTGCCATTGACTGGATGTTCTCTCTTACTGGGACCTTTCTCTGTGAATTCGAGATGCAGTATGAGATGCTCATACTGGTGAGACTGAAAATCCCAGTCGACCAGCAGTTTGTGAAACACTCAGGTCTGGCCACGACAATCGTGCCATGTTCAAAGTCACTTGAAAATCACACAATCCCATTTCTTCCTGCTAATTTTAAATGTCATAAAATAGTTTTCACCATGTCTGCATATCTAGATGTACACGAAGGTGATACGTTTTGCTTCTGACCTCAATCTTGCACTTTGTCAGTGTGCCTTTAAAATTGCAAACACTGTATCTTTTTATGCTTGTTTGGGACAAATAAAAATTAATTGTAAAAAGCATTGAGTAGCAGCCGGGGGACTGCCTGACTGGCTTTTATCCTTCACAAGAAATTGAAGATTTTCCCTGAAAACGTGGCCTCTCAGTATTGATGTCATTTTGTGATGACGTAGAAAATGAGAAAAGTGTATTTTGGTTATTTCGTTTGTAGAGAATAATGTGATTACGGCTGAGTAGCAGAGGCTTGGTGCACAATACAGTTCATGTGCTGTCTTGGGTCCAGACCTTAGATCCAGGTCTATTCTTCTTCCGTAGCTGCTGATCTTAACAAACCCAACGGTGCTCTGCTGATGTCAGCTTCTAGCTTCCCTGATAATGCAAGATATGGCTCGCTTCAGTGTTACGACTGTATTTAGAAAAGGAACCTTCGACTCTTGCAGGCACATTTCCAGTGCAGTGAGCTGAAGAAAACAAAAAAGGGATAAGTAATTGTTGATTATATTTCTAATTAAAAATATATGTAAATTGTACATTAAAAAAATATGATATATATATATATATATATATACATATATATATATATATATATATATATATATATATATATATATATATATATATGTAATAGAATGGGTTAGACACAGCGCTGTGTGACACAGAGTGAAAACATTTTTAATGAGTTGGTTGCACAATTTCTAATCATCGCCTCAGGCCATTTTAATTTTTTTTTAACCTTTATGATATGAAGAAAAAAAAAAAGAGTCTTAGAGCATTATCTCTGATCTCTCTAATTGGTTGAAACGCTATTTCTAGACTCGATAAAAGAAAACATCAGAGTCACTGTCTGTGACAGATGGGCATGATGAGTGCTCTGCAAGTATTTGGCTGTGTGAACAGGAAGTGACATTAAGAGGGGAAAACTTTAGTGTCGTGTGAAAGGGCGAGCAGGCGATGGGTCCGGGGAGCTGCCATGTGTCCTGCGTGTCGACACCAGAGCCTCCATATGGAAGCTTTATTTAAACCTGTCTCAATAGACACTCGACATGTCATGTCATCAACACTCCTCCTTGATGAAGTTTAAAAAAGGTTCCTTCAAACAGAAAGTGTCAACAGCCGGCGCTGTCAAAGTCAAGGAGCCACGCAACGCCATCTGTTCTCCTTCCCGCGCCGTGTGCTCCCGCGTCACATCATGATCCAATCTTGGGGAGCAAGGTGAGAGCAGACTCGGGCGGGTTTGTTTTCTCACCCTTGAGGGGCAGAAAGTGCAGATCACTCAAGTGGAACCAACTGGCCAGTATTTATTAAAACAGCCTGGACATAGAACTATGGATACATTCCCCAGAGAAAAGTTTTTTTTTCTACTTGACATCTTTTTTTTCTTTTTTCTTTTTTTTTTGTTGTTGCTTTATTTGGCTTTAATTTAATGCAACCTTCCTTTAAGAATTTTATTATTTTTGTATTGCGAAATTAACTAAAATAACTAACACTGTCTCATCCAAGAATAGAGCGACACATGTTCTGTTTTGGTAACAGTTTGTATCTAAATTCAATTTGTTTTCATTTTCACATTTTCACATTTTGAAATTGTGAGAAGCTGACGCCAATGAAAGGTTACATGACAAATCATTGAGACATTGACATTTTTTGTTGTGGTATAACGACCACTGCTGTTAGCTTTTGTGGCAATTAATAGTATGAGATAAAGAAATTTATACTGCAAATTTCTACTGACCTTCTTGCTGTAATTTTGTGACATGACCTGAACTTTTTGCATTTTCTACAAATTTAAACTGGAAATAGATTTTTTTGGTGTTTGACAGTACTACTAAGATGGTTCCTAAATTACATTAGTTTTATTTTTTTATTTTTTTTGATGTTGTAACAGTATTGCAGTAAGTATTATTTTTAAATGGGTAAAAAAAAAGCCCACCCTGAGCCAAAAATTAAGGTTTTAAGGTTTAAGGTTTTAAGCACTTAAACCTGAAAGTAAAATGAAGTGCTTCCTTTTACACTTCGCACTAAATCTGTGATGTTTATATATATACATTCATATGTATGAAAAATGAGTAATAGACTGTATATAGGGTTAGGGTTCCTTCACATACATACATACATACATACATACATACATACATACATGTATTTTTTTTCACAATCAGGAGGCAGAAATGAACCAAGTTTACAAGCTTGTGTGAGTAATAATGTGACACATGACAGGGCGAAGCTCTTTACCGACAGAAGCATCTCATCTTTCGGAGTTACCCTTCAGGCTTTTTCCAGGGCCAATGTTGTGTACAAACCTATGATGTCAGAGTTTCAAGATCACTCGGGGAGGTAATTGCTGCTCCGTTTACATAAAATCAAATGAAACATGTTTTCCAAAGAAGCA
The DNA here is from genome assembly GCF_046127955.1 of Nelusetta ayraudi. NCBI lineage: Eukaryota > Metazoa > Chordata > Actinopteri > Tetraodontiformes > Monacanthidae > Nelusetta > Nelusetta ayraudi. Next base: position 721,965 of record NW_027466172.1, read on the forward strand.
TGCCCTGTTTCTGGCACCCACATGAAATGAGGTTGTAGGTTCTCACCTATAATTTGTTGTCATAGCTTTTAAAACAAACCCAACCTTCTGCGAAACCTCCTGCGGTCACTGCCTGCTGGCTGGCTCTTCTCACCGTGACAGTTTTTATCAGCGTGGTAACGCGTTTTTTTTGTTTGCCCCGTTCGAGTTGGAGGGAAGCATCAAAGTCCGTGATAGACCTTGTCCGCCCTCCTGTCTCTGCCTGCCTCGTCTTGTCCTCGTCCAGCCAACTCGAAAATCGCACCTTTGGGATACAGTGACGTGATGTAGTACGTTCTGTGTAACTCCAAGGGGTTAAGTTGTATCTCTCTCACACTCACACACATGTACGCACGCACCAATGTTAATTCAAGACCACTCAGACCTTGCGATGCCTCAGCTGAAAAGGAACATCGCTTTCAGAGGGAAAAGGAAGGAAGTGGCATTTTCAAGTCATCCACTTTCAGGTCTGAGATCACAAACTACAGGATTGTTGTTCATTTGATGACCTCATCAAAGAGGCCTTTAATCACCTCATAATTTTATGATGGGGGATGATTTTCTTAAGAGATATGTAATAAATTATTAGTTGCATTATGGAGCCATTTTATTTTGACATTTTATCATTAACAGATATCGGTTTTATATCTATTGAATGATATTCTATAATCTCAATAACAAGAAAAATCAATAGCCACATCTTCTAAAGTCATACATAATAGTATATATACTATATATTAATTTGTTATATGCTAATGATTTTGTTGCTGTTTTTTGTTATGTTTTTTTGCTTTGTTGTACAGAGGCAGTGTATTATATTACAATTTTTGTGTTAAAACATCGATCCCAATGCTGTATTTAACTGGGTAGACACTTTATATTTGTTGTCTAGGAAAAAATGTAATTTGTTTCTGGTGCAGAAGCCAACCAGACACTGGTGAGAAACTGGCAGGGCCGCAGAAGTGAAACAGGGTGCCGGGCTGCGCTCCAACCTGGTCAACTGCATCGAGGACATGGCCGCCAGATCGTGGGAAGTGACCTCTCCCGACTAAGCCACATGAGCCCCACTTCAATCAATCAGGTTGTAATTACACAGGAGAGCTGCTTAGGTTGATTCTACCCAATTAGTGGGGATTTATTTGCTTCTCCAGTGATTCAACCCAAAGAGTGAACAATGACTCTTTTTCTTTTGGAAAACTTTTAGAAAGGATTTTATTTTTAGTTGTAATATTTCAAAGGCAATGCAACACAATAGGTCATTTCCTCTGATAATAACCGAATAAGGATGAAGGCTGAAGCTTATTGCTTATTAAAGCCTCATCTGCACTCTTGCTGCCGTCCTGGGATCTCTGAAAGACTCAGCTCTTAGCTTGAAAAATGACACTCACATGGAGCAGCCAAGCACAAGTGATTGTCTGGGTAAACTCTCTAGGCCCCGGTCTGTATGGGTTCCGGGTTTGATCAGAATCTGTAAAATAAAAAGGACCATCCATCACACAAAAGACGAGAGGCTGAAGATACAAGTTCTGCCATGTTTGCATAAAAAAGGTAACTGCGAACTGGAAGACATGAAAGTGAACACCTGGCTTCAGATACTGTCCCGAACCTGTGAGGCATCCGTATCCTTCGTGACACCGCAAAGGGCTGATTTCCGAGTGTCTTTGGTGGCCTGTTTGCATTTTGGAGAAGTTCAATGACAGGCTAGACGTACACACCGCTGTCAGAAAACATCGGTAAAGAGTTTTTTCTCCTCATATTTTGTGTTTCACATTCACATTCAGCACATATTGTTGCCTTTCCTTGAGTCCAAACCTGGGCGGGATTGGATGAGGCTCAGCCCTCGGAGCACGGCCTGTTAGGGTCGTACTCCAGTGACCTCTCTGCAGCTGTGATGGTTCAGTGGACGGTCAGGGGAACTCAGGTGTATCGGCACACAGACAGGGGCAGCAGCAGACCCTGGCAGCCTGCCAGGAAGCTCTGGGAAGTCCTGTGCTTTCATGGGAAATGTATTTTCTGTGGTTTTCCGAAGCCCACCGGGACTTTTGCAATATTCACACGGATCTAAACAACGACGCTGATTAAAGTCACATTTAAGTGCAAGCGCTTGACCTCCACGGAGCACAATTTACATAAGCTTTGCAGAACAGCATATCGCTCCTTGATCATGGAGGGAGCGTTATATAACCGGCTGAAGAGGCACCGTCCTGCCCCAGATCATCATGTTTTTGTTTGTGTGTACGTGCAGGTTGCCAGTCTCCCTTTGTTACCATGACAAGTGCCATTAGACACACTAGTGTTTCTCTATTTAGACTGTAGTTCATACATTCCCCCAGCCTTGATAAAATCTCACATCTATGTGTGTGTTTGTCTCTAAATCAGAGGCATGAGGCTTGATGGGACGACCACGGCTTAGAGAGGCCAGCTGGGGTCTGGTTAGCTCTTACCGTCCTTACTGGCGCTGCTGCATCGCTGGCATATTTGGATTCTATTCGATTCTGTTGCATCTGAGGAATGGTCAATTTGTCATGGAAGATAAGACACAATTCTGGATTGCATGCTTCTTCTTCTTCTTCTTCTTCTTCTTCTTCTTCTTCTTCTTCTTCTTCTTCTTCTTCTTCTTCTTTCTTCTAACAGTGCAAACACATCTCTTTAGAGCACCATACCAGCTGAAGAACCCAGAATGCTCAAGAATAAACCCTGTACTTGGGCAGACCCGAGAGATATTTTTTTATTCATTGTTTTTTTTGTTTTTTAAATACTTCTGCCTTGCATGCAAAACACACAAATAGATCTGCGCCATCTGATGCATGACATCTTAAGAATAAAATGAAAATGAGGAGAAAGTCACAAGAACACAAACATTGGTGTACAGATCACTGTACACATCGGGGGACATGTGATACAGATCACATGTCCCCCGATGTGTTTTCCCAAACCTTTCCACGCCATGGTCCAACAAAAAGCATTAGCATCTGGCCAGGGACCCCTTTCACAAAGCAACAGACAATGCAACAAACAAATAAACAAACAAACGTTGAGAATGTTTATTCTTCTAACCCTTAATTATTAATTTTATTTTCTATTCAATCATTGTTACATTTGTTTAGAATAAGAATACTATAAACTAACATAATCATGGCCATTTCTCTGTGTGGGGATAAAGCCGTACGTAATGTGTGCTGCCTCATATTTTCTTACTTTCGTTAATTCTTCGGGGGGGGGGGGGGTTTACAGCAGTGTATTACACAACTGGTCTGTCTGTCTTTTTTTTCTTTCAGTGTCTTTGTCACAAACCTGTCCATTTTGTACCACCTTGGCTAGCTTGTGGAACAGATCACCTTGGTAAATGGTGCACACAGGTACGTTTTTATTTATTTGATAATAATAAATGAACAATTATTAGATTATATATGATTACAATAATAAAAAAAAAAGATAATTTGATTACATTAATAATTTGCACTTTGGTTCTCCTCTCCAATTTTCTGCGGTCCACCTAGCGCCCCCTGGCGGGCCCACCTTATAAAACCACAGCTGTAGCGGACCTTCGCTGGAAGGTATTTTGACATGAATGACACTTTACTACTTTTATTACTACTGGCCTCTCTGCACGGGATTCTGTGTGCAACTCCGGTGTCGTGCCAAGGTACTTACCCCCGTATTATCAACAACGTTATGCTATGGACACACGAGACATTTATTAAGAATGTTTTTATTCTGCAGTATCCTACGTGTTGTTGAAGTTTATATGAGGCTATTTGGTGCACTACAATGACAGTGTCGTATTTATTTCCTCCTATGATTTGACAATGTTATAATGTACCACGTAGGCTAGACAATTACTTACACTGTGAAAACAAGATCACATTGACTCGAAATGTAAGCTACATTAAACTGAATGCTGCACTGTTAAACATATCGTTGTAAATTATTCTGAATTTCCCCTTCAATATTAATAATAATAATAATCATCATCATATTATCGTATTGTATTTATAGTGCTTTTCACAACACAAAACCACAAAGATACTTACCAGGCTGGTCTTTTGTCTTTTATTTTGTGAGATTTCAGGCCTAATATAACTGGTGAATATGGAGAATTGATACACTATCATCTTGTGCTTTAGTAACACTGGTGAATATGGAGAAGATTCCACTCTCCTATAGCTGAAGTTACAGGGGATACTTCTTATTTCAGAGAGCAGGTTTTTTTTTTATTATTCAAAGATTTGTTTTATAAAAGGATGCTCAACTTACAATGCAGGGAAGTAAAATGACAAAATATACCAAGACACAGCCACAGGTCCTTGTCCTTTGTGGGTTTTTGCTTGTTGTTTTTTTTAATAGTGAAAAGCACTATAAATACAATACAGTATATGATGATTATTATCAATAATATTGGAGGGGAAATTCAGAATCATTTACAACAATATTTTTTAACAGTGCAGCATTCAGTTTAATGTAGCTTACATTTCGAGTCAATGTGATCTTGTTTTGACGGTGTAAGTAATTGTCTAGCCTACGTGGCACATTATAACATGTTGTTCATTTATTTATTCATTTATTTAGTTGAAACCGAAGCGTAGAAGCGTTGCCGCACCTCCCTGAGTGCGCGCGCGCGCTCCCAAGGCCAGGGGATAGGGATCCTAACGGGGGCAACTACCTTCCTTGGCACGACAGCTGCCACCCACGGTGCTGAAAGAGGAGTCGCGTTGTGCAGACAAAAGACATCGAACCTCACCGGTCCCTTCAGACGCCAGCTACTCACTGAGGAGAAAGGAGAGTTGTACTAGCACTGTTCAGGAAGTCACTTCTTCTTCGTCCACATCAGACGGGGAATTCCATCTTTATATATTTTTCAAGTTCAGCACTCAGGAACTCACTGCGCATGTTTTCCGTGTCTTTTTAAGATTAAAGTCAATTTAAAAAAAAAATAATAATCTTTGTAGCTTGTCTGTCATTTATTTGCGCTGATTCCTCTTCGCATGCGAGCAACAGATGTTGCGCCTTGACGGATGACAGAAGTTTAGCTCTCTCACACCATTCCGTGATTTATGGTTTATCTTTTGGTCCAAGGTAGCCGTAGAGGAAAAACAGGTCAGCCTCAAAAGGCACGGGCGCTCTTAGGCGACGCGAGAACGAGTTGTTGTTCATAATTCGGCTAGCTGGCGCAACAGGCCTGCACGCTGTTGCGTGTGAACCTCTGGCCCTGTGCCAAGTGACAGAGCGAGGCAAAAGGACAGGTTGCATAACACGTGAGGTATGTTTTGATTTTCAAAGAGTGTGTCAAAGAAAATTTGTGTTTAAATTGGCAATGTGCACCGTCAAGAAGTCACGTAAGGCATTGATTACAAATAGTCATATAGTGAAATAGTGCCTCTTTTGAGTACAGGCACCTTTGAAAAAATGATAGTAACTCAACGTAATAACGTAATGGGTTTGTATGGACATTGTAAAATAAACATTAAAAAAAAAAAAAAAAAAAAAAAAAGTAACAGTCGATGATAAAGTGATGACAGAAAGTGTACAAACAAAATTGTTATATCTTATCATTATAATAATAATTAATTCCAGGTTATAATGGTAAATCTAAATATTGTGTAAAAAAAAAAAAAAAAAAAAATTACAGCACTTTTTAGCTACAGTCTGTAGCCAAGTATGAAACCTGGTGCGGTATTTTGGTTGGGATCCATTCAAAAGGCTGAATAACTTTGTTTCTGACGTTGCAGTAAATGTTTGCTGTCTTTAAATATTGTTTGAGGCCCCTCTAGAGGATGAAACTTGCAAGTACCAATTTCAGCCTTGTAGCTACAACTCCCATAATGCATTTCGCGGCGCTTACGTAATCAGAAGAAGACCCGTCTTCCGGCCGACACCGGTGGTACCTACAGGGTACCTACAGCGGCAACGCAATGGACGGGAAAAAAGTGAAGGCTATTATATTTGACTTGGACAACACCCTAATTGAAACGGGCCTCGCGGGTGATGTGGCGCTACAAAAGGTGATTTTTGCTTTTTTTGTTTTTTCTACTTCAGCATTTCTGGTACACTAATAGAGGTAATAAGTAACGTGTGTGTGTGTGTGTGTGTGTGTGTGTGTGTGTGTGTGTGTGTGTGTGTGTGTGTGTGTGTGTGTGTGTGTGTGTGTGTGTGAAACAAAAATCTAGCACCGGTGTGTAACGGGCGGATTGCCCTGTAGCGTGCTTTTTGAGTTGCGTTCACAGGTCGTAGGAATTCTAAAAGGCTAACTTCTATAACAATTTTTTTCCCCTCCCCTTTTGGCCTCTCTCTCTCTCTCTCTCTCTCTCTCTCTCTCTCTCTCTCTCTCTGTGTGTGTGTGTGTGTGTGTGTGTGTGTGTGTGTGTGTGTGTGTGTGTGTGTGTGCGTGTGTGTGTGTGTGCGCGTGTGTGTGTGTGTGTCCAACATACATGTCAGACCGGTGAGCTCCTGAAGACTGCGCTGGCCCTCAATGACGAAACCGTCAGCAGCGTTTGCGAGCGGTACATGCAGAAGCTCTTCCACGACCACTACGACCCCTCAGCAGGACGCTCCATCGACGAGGTCCGGGTGGGTCACTGGCAGGACAGCATCCAGGAGGTGGCGGGCAGTCGGGTACCGGCTTCCCTCGCAGCTCAGTGTTACTACACGTGGAAGGAGAGCCGCCTGGCGCTCCTCACGCTGTCCCCCGAGACTCGTGACCTCCTGGGGCGTCTGCGCCGCTCGTACAAGCTGCTGCTGCTCACCAACGGCGTGCCTCAGACGCAGAGGGAGAAGGTGAGGGCGTCGGGATGCGAGGACTTCTTCGACGAGGTCGTGGTCGGCGGGGAGCACGCGGAGCAGAAGCCCTTCGCGTCAATCTTCAGGTTGTGTTTCGACATGCTGGAGGTGGGGCCCGGGGACTGTGTCATGGTGGGAGACTCTCTGGAAGCAGACATCCAGGGGGGCTTCAATGCCGGAGTGCTGGCTTCAGTTTGGATCAACAGTGCGGGGGGAGGAGGAGGAGGAGGAGACGTTCCCAGCGGATCTGCTCAACCGGACTTCACCATCCCCACTGTTCTGGACCTGCCTGGTGTTCTGGACCGACTGGAGTGTGGTTGTTGAGGTTTCCATCATGAGCAAAAAATGCCTTTTCCTAAGTTTCTCAGCAGCCCGAGTGTCTCGCCTGACAGTGAACTTGCTCTATGAGCGATGAGAAAAGTCAACCCATTATCTCTTTACAGGCTAAGTGTGCTGGTCTATACAGGTCCATGCAGCAGGGGTCACCAAGGTGGTGCCCACGGGCAGCAGGTAGCCCACAAAGACCACATGAGCAGCGTCTAAAATCCAATTTTATCCATCCTTGTTAATTATTGAGAACTTATTAACATGATCAGTGTCTTTATATCGATCAGTATCATTAATAATAAGAATAAGAATAAGAATAAGAATAAGAATAATAACAACAACATACAACTGAGAAAGTTTGTTATTTACAGTAGAGTGTAGCAAACTGGTTGCACTTCATATGACTCAGGACCCATGAAGTAGCTCTCTGGTTAAAAAAGGTTGGTGACCCCTGCCATACAGTTTTGGATGGATATGGGAACTTTAACGCAATGCATGAGTCAGAAGAACAAATCGGAAAGAAGCTGGGAGGCCGGCTGACTTTGGATCCAATGTAACTCACGTTTTTTTGTCATTTTAAAAACACGTTCACGCTCAGTCAATCCACACGATGAAGGTTTTGATACAGATGTATGTGAGTTTTAACATTTTTTGTTTTTGTGATCTATGTGCAGACATCAGCATTCCATCAGCACACTGTTTTTGTTTTGTAAGAGGATAGTAACTCAAGAGTTGCCCAGGTTTTCCCCTTTAGTGGTCACACAGCCAGCTTTTCTTATAGGAATGTTGGCATCCTTATGAGACATTCTCAATAAACAACATCCGTCTGCTAACATTGACCACGTTTGCATGCAGAGCTAAATGGGACTAAGCTCATAATTCGGTTTTCTCGTCTAATCGGACTGCTCACCTTTGTGCAAATGTAGCTATTTATGATTCAATGTGAACAGGCCTACAACTCGGCCACACCAGACTATATTTACCCATCCCAAGTAAAACTGCAATTGTTGATTTCTCCATCCGAGTATGAAATAGGTTGTGCAGGTCAGACCTAGCATGCATCTGTTTCAGGCAGAAAACACTGACCAGGATGTTCATTTGTTTGTTTTATTTTTAGCAAACATGCTAGTTTAATGACCTCAAAAAACGCACTCACCTACACAAAAAACTGAAATGTCTTGATTTACGCTCAATCTGAATTGAATTATGCAGCGTAACTTCCATGTCATAATAGCTTTCTACCTAAATAGTGGTAAAAATGCACCACAATGCAAGTTGATGGAACAATGTGCTCTTCCGTTATATAGAAGCCCAAGACGCTGAATTCTGAACTTCTCAATCAACTCCTTTGAAGTCATTGAATAAAATGTGAATGCAAGTCATTTTCTAAAGCATTTTATTAGAAAAACTCTCATTTGACAGTGCGACATTACATGATAAAACATCCATTTGTGGCTAAAGGAAGCTCCTGGTACGGCTTGAGAGAAAGTCTGTGTTGAATCTGATCCGGGGGAAACACCTTCTGAGTATTCAAGCACACCTTATAAGAAACAATCTTATGCAACCATGTGCTTCAATTTACATGATTGTTTATAAAAAAAAATAAAAAAAAATACACAAAAGTGAGGCACTTTATTAAACGCGGCTCCTTACGAAGAGCCTTCAACCCGCCAAAACGCTTCACTTCACGTCCAACTTCACCTTGATGTTCATGGCGGCGAGCTCGGCCACAAAGTAGCGGAAGACGTACGGCACCGACACCGAGTCGATGGCGTCGCTGCGGCCGCACAGCGAGCACACGGTCCTGCGGTGGCGCAGCGACGACGCGTGCGGCGGCGGCCGCTCCAGCAGCGGCGACAGCAGGCTGCCGCAGTCCACGCACACCTGCGCCACCGAGCGGTCCGAGCAGTTGAAGAGGCGGTCGTGCAGCAGGAAGGAGGAGCCGTGCGCCAGCAGGGCGTCGCGCTCCATCTCGCCGAAGCGGATGCCGCCCTGGACGTTGCGGCCGCCCACCGGCTGGTTGGTCACCTTGTCCCGGGCGCCGGTGGTCCGCACCTGGAACTTGTCGGAGACCATGTGGCGCAGCCGCTGGTAGTACACCACGCCGATGAAGATGTCCGCCTCCAGCTCGGCGCCGCTGATCCCGCTGTAGAGGCGCTCGGTGCCGTAGTGGTTGTAGCCGGCGGCGCGCAGCATCCCGCCAAAGTGCTCCAGCGCCGCGCCGTCCTCGGAGAAGGCGAAGGGCGTGGCGTCGTGGCTCAGGCCGTGCAGGGCGCCCGACTTGCCCGCCATGCTCTCGATCAGCATGCCGATGGTCATGCGTGACGGGAAGCCGTGCGGGTTGAAGAGGATGTCGGGGCTCATGCCGCTCTCGGTGAAGGGCATGTCCTCTGCGGGCCACAGGCGGCTCAGGATGCCCTTCTGGCCGTGGCGGCTGGCGAACTTGTCGCCGATGGTGGGGTTGCGCGGCACCCGCATTGTGACGCACACGCGCTTGAAGCGCCCCGTGCCCGTATCGTTGCTGCAGACCTTGATGTTGTCCACCACGCAGGCCTCCTGGCTCCTGGGAGCAGGCAGAATTACACGTTGGTTCAAACTCCCTTGACATGAAATGAATTATTAAAAGTAGCGGAGGTCCATGTGAAATCCTTTGTTTCCAAAGAATTTCATTTTTTTGTCAATTTTTTTTCCTTTTAACTTCCGTGCCAACTTTACTATTAAAGGTCCAATGTGTAAAATATGGCCTAATTTATGATTTATGTCAAAGCTTAATATACTGCCTATAAAAACATTAATAAAAATGTATACTTGCAGAGCAATAAAAGTCATTTGGTTCTCCTACACATGACGCAGTTCTTATTTATATACAAGAATATACATGGAGGAAGGCTTGTCCAGTTTGCACACATTTAGGGTGAACACTCGCGTCCTCAAATAAACCAACAAAGAAGAAGGCGGTCGAGGTATCCAAGTTTGTGTGCGCAGGCCACCGTAGTTCATTAGCAAACTCGGGAGCGAGGGATTGAGTGACAGAGCGCTGCAATCTAAAATGTAACCACTTGATGTCGCCGTTTTCTCTTAAATCTCCAAATGTTATACACTAAACTTTGACCAAAATTCATTATTAAAAGTAGGGAAGGGCCAAACGATTTGCTTTCTTTAATCGTCTATGCCACCTTTACTATGAAAGTGTTTTTTGTTTGCTTTATGTGACACAGATGTAGCCACCACATAGTATGAACCAAATGCCTTTTAGTTTTTAGTCTTTAATTACAGACATAATAAACACAGAAGTCATTCATAACATTTTGCGTCTGTATTTTGGCATAAGTGACAACTTTCTGTTGCTTCTCACACTGTTTACTCCCCAAAAAGTGTTCTTGTTTCTCAAGTGAAAAAAATGATATCACTTTTGTGACATGTTTTTGCAAAATGTGTGCGTTTGCATCTGACAAGAATGCTTTTCCCTTCCAAAGATGGAAGTTTTAGGACTTGAAAAAGATACCAGCGCAACGACTTACTTGTAGAAGGTGACGACCGACTGCCCGGTGTTGACGTTGATGTAGCTGTAGAAGGGGTCTCCGTATTTGAGCACTGATCCGATGGGAGGCAGTCCGTCAGGGTCCAGCTTGCCGCCGACTTTGGGGTCGCCTGGTTTGGTGCCAAACACCACGCTGTCGTCTCCCTTCACCTTGTCTGCCAGGTCCACCAGCTCAGTCTTGTAGATGCTTCCATGGGCGAAACCTCTCTCCCATGAGGACTTGTTCACGATCTGAGAAGCGCAGTGCGATCATTTAAAATGATTCTCTCAAGATATCTTTTTCCCATTTACTGCACATTAGCATGTGGAATTGGAAAACCTTCCTTGCATTTATGTGGGTGGTTCAGAACATTTGAACATAAGCCCATGGTAGCCCATTTCAACACGTTCCATCCAGTTCCGCTAGTTTGCAGAGTTTGCTGCTGCTAGGTTAGTACAAGTCAACCATTTCTGCTAGCTTGCCAAGAGAAAACAATAATACCAACTCCACCGTACACCTGAGGCAAATAAATTCTAACACCAGACTGTTGAAGTAGATGTCTGTGTTAACAGAGTAATGTTAGAAATGAAACTTTTCGAGGGACTAGTTCTCAGCGGCAGCTGGTAAATGAAAATGCCAGAAGCGTAGGTAATATCAGTCCGCCGCTGCCATAGCCTACTACCAACTCCAGGGAGTATAACTAAAATGCTGCTGAATGCTTATTCCCTCAAAATGCAATGTGATGCAAGGGTAGTTTTGTTTCCAACACAGTCTTGCATACTAATTTATTTGCCTCGGATGTACTGTGGAGTGGGTAACATTGTTTTTATTGGAAGGCTAACAGAAACCACTGACGTGCGCTAACCTAGCACCTGCAAACTGTGCTAAACTTGGACTGGATCACTGGCTAACTTGGAAATGAGTTCCTATGTCCAAAATTCTGAACAACCCCTTTAAAGGGCTGGGAGCGCTCAGTAGTAGTTGTTCTGGAGGGACAGAAGAACTATAGCTTGTGTTTTCCTCACCATGGCGTCTTCCATGTCGTAGCCGGTGTAGGAGATGACGGCCACGATGGCGTTGGTGCCGCTGGGGTAGTCGTCCAGGCTGTAGTGGTCGTACATGTAGGGCCTGACCAGGGGGCTCTGGGGGGTCTGCAGACGATACAGCTTGTTATCGGAGCGGTCCGTAAACGAGTGCAGGGGGAAGCCCATGGTCTGCTTTCCTGGAAACGACAAGTTAATCCCCTTATTAAACTTGGCAGTGCGTTTGCAGGATTAAACAGGAAACAAAATCATCCATAAAAAAATGAGGCATCTTTCTTCTTGTCGCGGCTTACCCATCTGACACTGGTACATGTTCCTGGGACTCTGGTTGTGGTCTGAGTAGGGGATGAAGTTGGCCACCACACTGAGCATGCTGTGCGGGAAGAGCTCCTGGTGTGTGGTCACCCCTGGCTTGATCTCATCCTCCAGGATGCCCACATTGATGTAAAGCTGGAGGAAGACGAAGGAAGATACGAAACATCTATAAATTCAAAAACTCCCTTAGAAAAAGCATTCATGCGTCCGACGCTTGACTTCACACAGTAATGCAGAGGAGTAAGTAGCAGGTTGTAAAGATGATAAGTAGAGCTAAGAGCAAAGGGAAGGACACTACGAATACTACAGTACATACAGAAAGAAATTTGAAGTGCTGTACAAAAGTGGACTAAAAGTACTGTGAAAGAGAATATCTGGTATTTGCACGTCAAAGGGCAAATTTGCAGTGTGCAATGTGCAGTGTACCTGAGATGGACATTGATAAATAAGAAAGAGAAAGAGAAAGTGAGCTGTGTATTAAAAAAAAGTCCTATGTACTGTTTATATTAAACAGGCACTGGTTTGCATTTAGCAACGACATCTGGTACGATTCTATACACAAACCTGTTCAAAAGTGCCGATCAACTCCTGCTTGCCCAGGGCCAGGTTTCGCACTGGCCGAACCATGCGGCAGGGTGTTGTGAAGAGAAACAGGCCGGGATACAAGCTGGCCTTTCCTGTCCTCGGCACCAGAACAACCTCAGTCCAGGGAGGAATCTTTTTCTCTCCAAGCACCTGAAGGAAGAGGTGACGACACTCTGGTTTTTGCAAAAGATAAATGCGTGAGTTATGTTCTTCTTTAAAGAAACAGCAACATCAAGTGGTTACATTTTAGATTGCAGTGCTTTTTCACTTATGTCCCCTCAGGGACTCCGTACCGTCCCTCTCCTGAGCTTGCCAGCGAACCAACTTGCCTGCGAGCAGAAACATGGAAACCTCGCTAACCTTCTTCTTTGGTTTATTTTAGGATGCGAGTGTTTACGCTGATTATGAAACACGCTGTCAGACAGCTGGACTGTCCACACCAGCTTCCTTAGATGACAGCTAACTGGGAGCAAGACCCTCGCTCAATGTACATTCTTACATACATATCAGAACCGTTCTAAGGGTAGGACACTAAATTATTATTTTATTGTAGTGAGCGTAAACACTTTTATTTATGTATTTTTGGCTATATATTAAGCCCCGTGTATATGTATATATATATATATATATATATATATATATATATATATATATATATATATATATATATATACATATGTATATATATATATATATATATATATACATATGTATATATATATATATATATATATATATATATATACGTATATATATATACATATATAAATATACACGTATATATATATACATATATATAAATACATACAAATTTTAATTTAAAAAAATGTACACACTAGACTTTTAACTCTTTTTTGCAGTTGAATTACCTTGAACCTGCGAAGTGAATCCACCACGACTTGAGCCAAGTCGCTCTCCACCCAGCCCACTACAGCTCCGTCCAGGACAACAGGGTAGGAGTCAGCGTACGCTTTCCCAGGACACCCGTCCACCGGAGTCACGCCTGCGCAAACCACAAGATCGAGCTCAGAAGGAGCGACACCGGAATCTGGATTTTGCAGAATCTTTGGCTCGCTCACCGAGGGAGCAGAGCAGCGCCGGCATGGAGAAGGTGGTCAGCGTCTCCGCGACAATCTCGCAGCTGGCCGTCATGTGATTCATGAGTCCGCAGGGTTCTCCGTCCGGGGTGTGCACGGGGCACAGGAAGCCCCAGGACTCGGGCAGGAGCTTACGCACGGACGTGGTCCTCATTTTGGCGAACGCCGCCCCTCTGTGCACGCAGCGGAAGTGAGACAGGTAGCGGATGAAGTTGAGCTTGTCAGCAACCACGCAGAGGCCCGTGTTCTGCAGCATGCCGAGGCCTTCGCACAGAGGAAGAAAGAAAATTGGCCTTTTTAATGATTGTTTTTTGGTTTGTTTTTTTTTGTTTTTTTCTTAACCTTTATGACCAGACCTGTCTTTGAGTTTAGGTTCCCTGTGGCCAGAAGGTATTCAAAAGGTTTGGTCAGGTCAGTGCCCTTGTTGAACATCTTCATCATGTTTTCAGCGGTCCACGCTGCACCCTGTCGGCCTCTCTTGTCAAAGGACAGCTTCACTGACACCAACCAGGCCGCCATTCTCTCCTGTTGACAATGAGTTCATTTTTGAGTGAGAGGTTTATCTTTAAACAAAAAACAAAAAGGGGGGGGGGGAGGAAATATACAATACTTACTCCAAAAAGGAGGAGGAAGAAGTATAAACTCATTAACTTCTACCAGAAATATACCACCAACATACATTATATTGTTATTATAGCTAACGGTTATTACATCTAAGTTACCAGTGCTACATGTACATTTACACACACTATAAGTCCATATATTTAAAACACCAAACCTTTATGTGCACATCTTGCTGATATAGACTTATTAATGACTGTTTACCTGTATCGCAACATACATTTAAAAAAATATATTTCAATTGTACATATTTCACTTGAGAATTTATTTTGATAAAAATAACATAGCAAGACTGAACTTATGGATTTATTTTCTTTTGTGTGCTTTTTCGCAGTAGTATCAAGTAGTTTTAGTGAGATGCCAATCAGCAACATTACAATGAATCCTTAAAAAGAATGAATGCTTATTAATTTTTCTATTTTTAGGTCATCTTATAGCTCGGGCACAATAGGTGATTTATATGTATGGGTCTACCAAGCATAGCAGGCAACACCAGGAAGAGTTATGGGTTTTTATCAGGGCAAGAGAGGCGGCAGCAGCCATTGTTCGTTTACTTGCCAATGGAAGAATAAATAAACAAAAAAGCTTCAACTCCTCGCCTGGACGATGGACTCTGTCATATCCCTGCGTAAATCACTCCCTCGGTGCCTTCATGGCCCTTTGAGATGATTTTGATTAATTTGATTTTCTTTGTTAAGTTTTGATATTAAAAACAAGAGCAAAGAAAAGGACACATGGCCACTGCAATTAGCTTTAGGTACTAAAGGTCATTTCCACAAAAATGTTCTTTAAATAACCATAAACTCACCTTGAGAAACATGAGGTAGAGCTGACCGGGGGTGAGCACCTCCTGACATGTGATGCTGTCAGGGTTCTCCTCCATGCACTCCTGCTTGGCATACGTGAACAGCTTGCGAGTCATCAAACAGAGCAGGTAGAACTTCTCCACGTCAGACTTAAGGTGGATGCAGATGCATTCACTGAAGGGGGGGGAAACAAGGAGCCCAACTTTTCATCCTGCAGATGTTTATTCCCGATGTTCATTTTATGCTGCTGACATGTATTTGCACTATAAAGTTTCAAAGCAAACCGAGCAGCCGCCCCACCAGACTTACTCTAGCAGAAGATTGGCACACTGCTCATTGGTGTACCACTCAGGAAGGTTCATCTTGACCCTAAAGCGCTCTCCCAGGTAACTGAGCACCTTGGTGCGGGTGGTGCAGTCCTCCTCCATGACAATGCGCAGCATCTCCGACGCGCAGCTTTTGTAGAAGGAGTTGTCCTCGCGGCCCTTGATCAGCTCCTGGTAGATCTGGAAGTCGGTGAAGTCCACCAGAGCCTGGGGAGGAGGAGGATACGGTGACCATGATTAACTGAATGAGGTACATTGGGTCTTCCATCCATCCATCTTCTGGGACATGTCTGGAACACCTCCCCAGGGAGGCGTCCAGGAGGCATCCGAAACAGATGCCCGAGCAACCTCAGCTGGTTCCTCTCGATGTGGAGGAGCAGCAGCTCTACTCCAAGCACCTCCTGGGTGACCGAGCTCCTCCTCCTTCAGTGCTGCAACTGTGGAGTTTGCCGATTTGGGATTAATAAAGTAAATGTATCCATCTATCTATCCTGGGTGACCGAGCTCCTCACCCTGTCCCTCAGGGTGCGCCCAGTAGGGCTGGTAAATTAATACTCAAATTTTGAATATTCTTCGATTATGGGGGGGACGGGAAATAATGTACATTTGAACGTAAAAAGTAATATTTGAATGTTTTACAAAATGCATTTTTAACGATCAGCACAGCTTTTATGTGTTGGTAAAAACACAACGTGTCAACGTTTGTTGACAAAGTCGTTAAACTTTGTCATCAAACGTTCAACTCAACTGGAACTGCAGTCAAAATCACCTGTTCTATTGGAATGAGATCCCTCTCCTCACCTGTTTGAAATAATGCAACAGAGAAAGATGGAGGTCGAGCTAGTTATTCTCATTACCTTGAGGACAAAGCCTAGTGGGAGAAAGAAGAGCTCCTTCTGGTAGATGAAGTTCAGCATCACAGTCCCATTATCCAGATAATGAAGGGTCATATTGATAGCCGTATGCTCTTCCTTTACACAACGCATGGAAACACCTGGAGCAAGATTTTGTTTTGTTTTAATTAAAGACATTTCATCTTATTTTTGAGCCTGCAATGCAGTGGTATAATATTATCAGGAAAGTTAGACGTACCGTATTGAGTATAGCCCTGCCCCCTGCTCTTCCACTTTGGTCTTGACATTGCTATGGGGTAGTTCCTCCTGGGCATGATCAGCATACGGATAACCTTCTCGATTCCATTAATGATGAAATAGCCGCCCATTTCCTGTTGGTGATAAAGAGCGGTCGATTGGTCATTCTCTCCCCCGTGCCCATGAATTCCAGCTCATCCCAAAGGTCACGCGCACATCTGACCTCTGCTTCTTCGTGATGTTCAACCAGCTCTTTGGGGGTCAAGCCGCACAGGTTGCAAAGCTTGGACTTCACCATGATGGGGAGTTGACCCAGGGACTGCTTGATGATGCCTTTGGGGACACCGTTGATCGACCAGCTGACATCCGCCTGTGGTGAAAGAAAAAAATTAAAGCATTTCCACGCACATGCACTCGATTGTTTAAGACGCCTCTCAAACTTACCACCAGCTTTCCTTTGTATGAGCATCTTCTCCCTCTGCACTCTGCCGGATACACGTTCATGTCCTTGCAGATGCTCCCCTTGGCGACCATGGGGCTGTACATGGTGGCTTCGACGAAGCCAATGCTGAGCCTGTCATTTTTCACCGTGAATTCCAGGGGGCGGATCGACTGTGGGAGACGAAACAGAGTAAAGAGCATATTCAACCTGACCGAGGGGGAAATGAAGGGCGCTTTTCAAAGTCAGCATGCTAACTAAACGGGCAAAGGGATTACATAGAGGCTGATGATAGATGTTGCTGAGACATTAAACCGGGCTCCAAACAAACATTGGGACACGCAACAACAACAAAAAAGCAGTGTAAACATGAAAGGGGGGGGGGGGGATGGCTAATAGCTAATATAAATAAATTAAAGTGCAAGCTGATTTGTTATTCTATCACCTCACAGCAAAAGCAACCCACACATTTGTTTAATGTGTAACATACTGTAGTGTATGAAACGCCTTGTGATAAGGTTAGGAGTCTTTGTTTAGGAGACAAGATGAATATGAAGATTGCACTAAAGGTTCACTTTCCTGAAAAATTTAACTGAAGAATGGCTTTGTATGCAGGCTGCCTGACAAACCACCATAATACAACGTTTTTGATGAAGTGCCACGACGTTTCAGGAAAGTTGGAAGTGCTGGCCAGACCTGCACGACGCGGCCGAGTCCGTCAGTGACAGCCTGGTCGAAAGAATCGATGTGGGCTCTGGTGAGATCCTGAATCGCTCCATGTTGACACTCCTTCAGGGCGCCGAATCTCCCGTCCGTCAGGTTCTTCAAACTCGGACCTTCTGGCAAATTACTCCACTTCGCTGCAAAATCCATGCCTCCCGTTAGTCCGTCAACACGTGCGCATGTTTACCACATGTGTGTGGTGCCACCGGAACGGAAGTACAATCATCGCCGTACCAGGAAGTACTCTACTTCTTTAGATTTTGAGGGCGCTCGCAAGTGTCTCATTATGGACTACTGCCACCTAGTGGTTGTGGTGGCTGCTGCTGTTTTGGAAAAGAAATAAGAATCTCCACTCTGAAAAGTGAGGTCTGGATCTATTTAAGTTTTGTTTTTTTTTGTCTATAAAGACTTTTACTTTTCAATGGTAGATTTTACATTTTAGTAGTGAATGAATTTCTCAAAATTTCAGTTTCATTTCAATAATTTTATTTATTTGAAGATGTTAAAAGAAAAACAATAAATATGTGAAAATGTTTAGCAAAACACAGTTGACATGAAAACTATCTCAAAAAATGAGCATCCATTGCCTTGAAGTACATAACTGTTTTGGTGAGGATTTCAGAAAATTTAATTTGTCGGTACAATAAATTCGTATTCAAAAGATGTCCCCTTGCATCAAACATATTTTATATCGACCTAACACCTTTTTTACATTCTGTTGAAATTTGGACATCTTAATGGGACCGTTAGGAATTCAAAATTATTAAATGACACAAATACTGCTGTGAATTTAGTTTCTTTATTATTACATATAACATATTGAAGCATATAAATAGAAGAAGAGGCCCCCAAGTTTAGTCCTAATAGTCCTCTTTACCATTGCAGCTGCTCGTTGTTCAGAGGCACTCGCTGATGATGCCACTGAGGTGAGATCCCAAACCCTCTCCGAATGCTGCGTCTTCTCGCCGGGCGCCGTGGCGTGTGCCTGTAATCCCAGTTACCGGGTGGCTGAGGCTGGCGGATCGCTTGAGCTCAGGGGCTCTGAGCTGCACTGGACTATGTCGATCGGGTGTCCGCGCTAAGTTCGGTGTCGATATGGTGCTCCTGGGGGAGCCCGGGCCCACCAGGTCGTCTAAGGAGGGGTGCACCGGCCCAGGTCGGAAACGGAGCAGGTCAAAGCCCCCGTACCGCTCAGTAGTGGGATCGCGCCTGTGAATAGACGCTGTAGCTCAGCCTGAGTGACACAGCGAGACCCAGTCTTTTTATACTCTGTCCACTGTCCAACACTCAGCTGGGACAACTCACACTGTATAGCAACGTCTCGCTGCGGCATCAAACTAATTGATGTCGCTTTATGTTCATCTTTTTCAGAAAGTAACGCCATAAACCACCCGGTGCGATTTATCCAACACTGCCTCCTTCTGGATGAAAGAAGCAACGACGTCATCAACACCGCCCCAATGATCAGAAGGAAACATTCTGGACATAAAATTCACATGAAGTCAGATATTGATCGCTATTGTTGCTGTTCTGGTTACTTGTGCCCTTTACATATTTCACATTTGCTTCATCTTGCGGGGGTCAGTTTGTTTTGGTCCACATGCAATGCTAAACATTGAGATTCTAGCAGTGACAACATTATTTTGCACGTCTGTACATTGATTGACTAATTTTAGCCAATGAAAGGGCACACCACAATTATGCTCTCTTTTCCAGCCAGTTGCTCACAAAGGCTGCAACCTCTGGACAGAAGTGTGTATGGACGCCTGGAGAGTTATATCAATTCTGTGTCTCATTCTTGGATGAGGAACAATAAGTGATAGGAAAACATTTATAATCTGAACATGTCTGGAGTTGTGTCAAATGCATAATCTACTTACAACACCTCTAAACATTCAGGCTTATCTTCAGGTGACAGGAATCTCATGAAAATTACCAATCAAACACCTCTCGTCCCCAACGCCAACCCTACATCTACAGGCTCCCGCACTAACCTGCCTTTGACTATTACCAATCTGTCCCTGTCCCGTCATCCAATCTCCACCCACCAAACTGCACAAGAGGACATTTGGCCATATAATCTGATCCCACAAAACTGGCTCACAAACTCAAGAAAAACAACAAAAGTTATTCTCACTGACACTCCGCTGGAGGAGGGCCTTGCGGCTGAAAGGAAAGGGCAAGGGAGGGAAAAAAAAAAATCATCATTATTGTTCTGGAAGAAATGTGAGATAACAAAATGTAAACTTCGCAAGACAAAAGGAGTTCAGGAAAAAGGACAGACTGGTGACTGTTGAAAAATGTAGCTAGAGATGTGTCAGTCTAACCAGCAATATCTGGATTGACAAGAAATAAGGCTAAATTGTCTTCAATTTCAATGGTTGTTCAATCCTTTTGTGGTTGTCAGATTTGAGACTGATATTACAACACTGTACAAGTATTCAAGTTCAATAATAATTCAGTCCCTTTTCTAAAAAATAGAAATAAAATAAAATACTGTCATTTTGAATGTCAAAAAACTTGAATTGTTCCAACAACAGATTCTTGTTGAATTTCTTGTAGTTTGCAGTGAGACATCCGCCCCTGCATTGTGCAATTTAACGGTTTGAATATGTGTAACTCTTGACGTGAAAAAGAAAATGACCATGGAAACTGTAGATAACTCAAGATAATTGCCTAAAACATTTGCGTTTGACAAGTGACGTCAGAAGAAAAACTTGAAACGGTGACTCGGATTATTTGCTGCAGCTGCTCCTTGTTCAGAGGCACTCGCTGATGATGCCACTGAGGTGAGATCCCAAACCCTCTCCGAATGCTGCGTCCTCTCGCCGGGCGTCGTGGCGTGTGCCTGTAATCCCAGTTACCGGGAGGCTGAGGCTGGCGGATCGCTTGAGCTCAGGGGCTCTGAGCTGCACTGGACTATGTCGATCGGGTGTCCGCGCTAAGTTCGGTGTCGATATGGTGCTCCTGGGGGAGCCCGGGCCCACCAGGTCGTCTAAGGAGGGGTGCACCGGCCCAGGTCGGAAACGGAGCAGGTCAAAGCCCCCGTACCGCTCAGTAGTGGGATCGCGCCTGTGAATAGACGCTGTAGCTCAGCCTGAGTGACACAGCGAGACCCAGTCTTTTTATACTCTGTCCACTGTCCAACACTCAGCTGGGACAACTCACACTGTATAGCTACGTCTCGCTGCGGCATCAAACTAACTGATGTCGCTTTATGTTCAGTTTTTTCATGAAGGAACGCCATAAACCACACGGTACGCCTATCCAACACGTCCTCCTTCTGGATGAAAGAAGCAACGACGTCATCAACACCGCCCCAATGATCAGAAGGAAATATTCTGGACATAAAATTCACATGAAGTCAGACGTTAATCGCTATAATTGTTGTTCTGGTTACTGGTGCCTTTTTCAAATTTCACATTTGCTTCATCTTGCAGGGTCAGTTTGTTTTGGTCCACATGAAATGCTAAACTTTGTAAGGAAGGAAAACATTTATAATCTGAACATGTCTGGAGTTGTGTCAAATGCATCATCTTCTTGCAACACCACCGAACATTCAGGCTTATTTTCAGGTGACAGGAATCACCTGAAAGTTATCAACCAAACACCTCTGGTCCCAAGCACCAACCCGACACCTGCCTTTGTCGATTACCAATCTGTGTTTATCCAGTCATCCCATTTCTACCCACCAAACTGCACTAGAGGATATTTGGCCATATAATCTGATCCCACAAAAATGGCTCACAAACTCAAGAAAAACAACAAAAGTTATTCTCACTGACACTCTGCTGAAGGAGGGCCTTGCGGCTGAAAGGAAAGGGCAAGGGGGGGGGGGGGGGGGGAAATCATCATTATTGTTCTGGAAGCAATGTGAGATAACAAAATGTAGACTTCCCAAGACAAAAGGAGTTCAGGAAAAAGGACAGACTGATGACTGGTAACAAATGTAACTAGAGATGTGTCAGTCTAACCAACAATATCTGGATTGACAAGAAAAAAGGCTAAATTGGGTTAAATTCAATGGTTGTTAAATCATTTTGCGGTTGTTAGAATTGAGAATGATATTACAACACTGTTCAAGTATTCAAGTTTAATAGTAATTCAGCCCCCTTTCTCAAAATAAATAAATAAAATAAAATATCATAAAATAAAATACTGTCATTTTGAATGTCAAAAAACTTGAATTGTTCCAACAACAGATTCTTGTTGAATTTCTTGTAGTTTGCAGTGCGACATCCTCCCCTGCATTGTGCAACTTAACGGTTTGAATATGTGCAACTCTTGACGTGAAAAAGAAAATGACCATGGAAACTGTAGATAACGCAAGATATTTGCCTAAAACATTTGCGTTTGACAAGTGACGTCAGAGGAAAAACTTGAAACGGTGACTCGATTTATTTGCTGCAGCTGCTCGTTGTTCAGAGGCACTCGCTGATGATGTCACTGAGGTGAGATCCCAAACCCTCTCCGAATGCTGCGTCCTCTCGCCGGGCGCCGTGGCGTGTGCCTGTAATCCCAGTTACCGGGAGGCTGAGGCTGGCGGATCGCTTGAGCTCAGGGGCTCTGAGCTGCACTGGACTATGTCGATCGGGTGTCCGCGCTAAGTTCGGTGTCGATATGGTGCTCCTGGGGGAGCCCGGGCCCACCAGGTCGTCTAAGGAGGGGTGCACCGGCCCAGGTCGGAAACGGAGCAGGTCAAAGCCCCCGTACCGCTCAGTAGTGGGATCGCGCCTGTGAATAGACGCTGTAGCTCAGCCTGAGTGACACAGCGAGACCCAGTCTTTTTATACTCTGTCCACTGTCCAACACTCAGCTGGGACAACTCACACTGTATAGCTACGTCTCGCTGCGGCATCAAACTAACTGATGTCGCTTTATGTTCAGTTTTTTCATGAATTAACGCCATAAACCACACGGTACGCCTATCCAACACTGCCTCCTTCTGGATGAAAGAAGCAACGACGTCATCAACACCGCCCCAATGATCAGAAGGAAATATTCTGGACATAAAATTCACATGAAGTCAGATATTGATCGCTATTGTTGCTGTTCTGGTTACTGGTGCCCTTTACATATTTCACATTTACTTCATCTTGCGGAGGTCAGTTTGTTTTGGTCCACATGCAGTGCTAAACTTTGTAAGGAAGGAAAACATTTATAATCTGAACATGTCTGGAGTTGTGTCAAATGCATCATCTTCTTGCAACACCACCGAACATTCAGGCTTATTTTCAGGTGACAGGAATCACCTGAAAGTTATCAACCAAACACCTCTGGTCCCAAGCACCAACCCGACACCTGCCTTTGTCGATTACCAATCTGTGTTTATCCAGTCATCCCATTTCTACCCACCAAACTGCACTAGAGGATATTTGGCCATATAATCTGATCCCACAAAACTGGCTCACAAACTCAAGAAAAACAACAAAAGTTATTCTCACTGACACTCTGCTGAAGGAGGGCCTTGCGGCTGAAAGGAAAGGGCAAGGGAGGGGGAAAAAAAATCATCATTATTGTTCTGGAAGAAATGTGAGATAACAAAATG
This sequence comes from Nelusetta ayraudi, assembly GCF_046127955.1. Classification (NCBI taxonomy): domain Eukaryota; kingdom Metazoa; phylum Chordata; class Actinopteri; order Tetraodontiformes; family Monacanthidae; genus Nelusetta; species Nelusetta ayraudi. The sequence goes on from NW_027466172.1 coordinate 745,202, forward strand.
TAAACTTCCCAAGACAAAAGGAGTTCAGGAAAAAGGACAGACTGATGACTGTTGACAAATGTAACTAGAGATGTGTCAGTCTAACCAGCAATATCTGGATTGACAAGAAATAAGGCTAAATTGGGTTAAATTCAATGGTTGTTAAATCATTTTGCGGTTGCTCGAATTGAGAATGATATTACAACACTGTTCAAGTATTCAAGTTTAATAGTAATTCAGCCCCCTTTCTCAAAATAAATAAATAAAATAAAATATAAAATAAAATACTGTCATTTTGAATGTCAAAAAACTTGAATTGTTCCAACAACAGATTCTTGTTGAATTTCTTGTAGTTTGCAGTGAGACATCCTCCCTTGCATTGTGCAATTTAACGGTTTGAATATGTGTAACTCTTGACGTGAAAAAGAAAATGACCATGGAAACTGTAGATAACGCAAGATATTTGCCTAAAACATTTGCGTTTGACAAGTGACGTCAGAGGAAAAACTTGAAACGGTGACTCGACTTATTTGCTGCAGCTGCTCGTTGTTCAGAGGCACTCGCTGATGATGTCACTGAGGTGAGATCCCAAACCCTCTCCGAATGCTGCGTCCTCTCGCCGGGCGCCGTGGCGTGTGCCTGTAATCCCAGTTACCGGGAGGCTGAGGCTGGCGGATCGCTTGAGCTCAGGGGCTCTGAGCTGCACTGGACTATGTCGATCGGGTGTCCGCGCTAAGTTCGGTGTCGATATGGTGCACCTGGGGGAGCCCGGGCCCACCAGGTCGTCTAAGGAGGGGTGCACCGGCCCAGGTCGGAAACGGAGCAGGTCAAAGCCCCCGTACCGCTCAGTAGTGGGATCGCGCCTGTGAATAGACGCTGTAGCTCAGCCTGAGTGACACAGCGAGACCCAGTCTTTTTATACTCTGTCCACTGTCCAACACTCAGCTGGGACAACTCACACTGTATAGCTACGTCTCGCTGCGGCATCAAACTAACTGATGTCGCTTTATGTTCAGTTTTTTCATGAATTAACGCCATAAACCACACGGTACGCCTATCCAACACTGCCTCCTTCTGGATGAAAGAAGCAACGACGTCATCAACACCGCCCCAATGATCAGAAGGAAATATTCTGGACATAAAATTCACATGAAGTCAGATATTGATCGCTATTGTTGCTGTTCTGGTTACTGGTGCCCTTTACATATTTCACATTTACTTCATCTTGCGGAGGTCAGTTTGTTTTGGTCCACATGCAGTGCTAAACTTTGTAAGGAAGGAAAACATTTATAATCTGAACATGTTTGGAGTTGTGTCAAATGCATCATCTTCTTGCAACACCACCGAACATTCAGGCTTATTTTCAGGTGACAGGAATCACCTGAAAGTTATCAACCAAACACCTCTGGTCCCAAGCACCAACCCGACACCTGCCTTTGTCGATTACCAATCTGTGTTTATCCAGTCATCCCATTTCTACCCACCAAACTGCACTAGAGGATATTTGGCCATATAATCTGATCCCACAAAACTGGCTCACAAACTCAAGAAAAACAACAAAAGTTATTCTCACTGACAGTCTGCTGAAGGAGGGCCTTGCGGCTGAAAGGAAAGGGCAAGGGAGGGGGGAAAAAAAATCATCATTATTGTTCTGGAAGAAATGTGAGATAACAAAATGTAAACTTCCCAAGACAAAAGGAGTTCAGGAAAAAGGACAGACTGATGACTGTTGACAAATGTAACTAGAGATGTGTCAGTCTAACCAGCAATATCTGGATTGACAAGAAATAAGGCTAAATTGGGTTAAATTCAATGGTTGTTAAATCATTTTGCGGTTGTTCGAATTGAGAATGATATTACAACACTGTTCAAGTATTCAAGTTTAATAGTAATTCAGCCCCCTTTCTCAAAATAAATAAATAAAATAAAATATAAAATAAAATACTGTCATTTTGAATGTCAAAAAACTTGAATTGTTCCAACAACAGATTCTTGTTGAATTTCTTGTAGTTTGCAGTGAGACATCCTCCCTTGCATTGTGCAATTTAACGGTTTGAATATGTGTAACTCTTGACGTGAAAAAGAAAATGACCATGGAAACTGTAGATAACGCAAGATATTTGCCTAAAACATTTGCGTTTGACAAGTGACGTCAGAGGAAAAACTTGAAACGGTGACTCGACTTATTTGCTGCAGCTGCTCGTTGTTCAGAGGCACTCGCTGATGATGTCACTGAGGTGAGATCCCAAACCCTCTCCGAATGCTGCGTCCTCTCGCCGGGCGCCGTGGCGTGTGCCTGTAATCCCAGTTACCGGGAGGCTGAGGCTGGCGGATCGCTTGAGCTCAGGGGCTCTGAGCTGCACTGGACTATGTCGATCGGGTGTCCGCGCTAAGTTCGGTGTCGATATGGTGCTCCTGGGGGAGCCCGGGCCCACCAGGTCGTCTAAGGAGGGGTGCACCGGCCCAGGTCGGAAACGGAGCAGGTCAAAGCCCCCGTACCGCTCAGTAGTGGGATCGCGCCTGTGAATAGACGCTGTAGCTCAGCCTGAGTGACACAGCGAGACCCAGTCTTTTTATACTCTGTCCACTGTCCAACACTCAGCTGGGACAACTCACACTGTATAGCTACGTCTCGCTGCGGCATCAAACTAACTGATGTCGCTTTATGTTCAGTTTTTTCATGAAGGAACGCCATAAACCACACGGTACGCCTATCCAACACGTCCTCCTTCTGGATGAAAGAAGCAACGACGTCATCAACACCGCCCCAATGATCAGAAGGAAACATTCTAGACATAAAATTCACATGAAGTCAGATATTGATCCCTATTGTTGCTGTTCTGGTTACTGGTGCCTTTTACATATTTCACATTTGCTTCATCTTGCGGGGGTCAGTTTGTTTTGGTCCACATGAAATGCTAAACTTTGTAAGGAAGGAAAACATTTATAATCTGAACATGTCTGGAGTTGTGTCAAATGCATCATCTTCTTGCAACACCACCGAACATTCAGGCTTATTTTCAGGTGACAGGAATCACCTGAAAGTTATCAACCAAACACCTCTGGTCCCAAGCACCAACCTGACACCTGCCTTTGTCGATTACCAATCTGTGTTTATCCAGTCATCCCATTTCTACCCACCAAACTGCACTAGAGGATATTTGGCCATATAATCTGATCCCACAAAACTGGCTCACAAACTCAAGAAAAACAACAAAAGTTATTCTCACTGACACTCTGCTGAAGGAGGGCCTTGCGGCTGAAAGGAAAGGGCAAGGGAGGGGGGGGGGAAATCATCATTATTGTTCTGGAAGAAATGTGAGATAACAAAATGTAGACTTCCCAAGACAAAAGGAGTTCAGGAAAAAGGACAGACTGATGACTGGTAACAAATGTAACTAGAGAGGTGTCAGTCTAACCAGCAATATCTGGATTGACAAGAAATAAGGCTAAATTGGGTTAAATTCAATGGTTGTTAAATCCTTTTGCGGTTGTTAGAATTGAGAATGATATTACAACACTGTTCAAGTAGTCAAGTTTAATAGTAATTCAGCCCCCTTTCTCAAAATAAATAAATAAAATAAAATATCATAAAATAAAATACTGTCATTTTGAATGTCAAAAAACTTGAATTGTTCCAACAACAGATTCTTGTTGAATTTCTTGTAGTTTGCAGTGCGACATCCTCCCTTGCATTGTGCAATTTAACGGTTTGAATATGTGTAACTCTTGACGTGAAAAAGAAAATGACCATGGAAACTGTAGATAACTCAAGATAATTGCCTAAAACATTTGCGTTTGACAAGTGAAGTCAGAGGAAAAACTTGAAACGGTGACTCGATTTCTTTGCTGCAGCTGCTCGTTGTTCAGAGGCACTTGCTGATGATGTCACTGAGGTGAGATCCCAAACCCTCTCCGAATGCTGCGTCCTCTCGCCGGGCGCCGTGGCGTGTGCCTGTAATCCCAGTTACCGGGAGGCTGAGGCTGGCGGATCGCTTGAGCTCAGGGGCTCTGAGCTGCACTGGACTATGTCGATCGGGTGTCCGCGCTAAGTTCGGTGTCGATATGGTGCTCCTGGGGGAGCCCGGGCCCACCAGGTCGTCTAAGGAGGGGTGCACCGGCCCAGGTCGGAAACGGAGCAGGTCAAAGCCCCCGTACCGCTCAGTAGTGGGATCGCGCCTGTGAATAGACGCTGTAGCTCAGCCTGAGTGACACAGCGAGACCCAGTCTTTTTATACTCTGTCCACTGTCCAACACTCAGCTGGGACAACTCACACTGTATAGCTACGTCTCGCTGCGGCATCAAACTAACTGATGTCGCTTTATGTTCAGTTTTTTCATGAAGGAACGCCATAAACCACACGGTACGCCTATCCAACACTGCCTCCTTCTGGATGAAAGAAGCAACGACGTCATCAACACCGCCCCAATGATCAGAAGGAAACATTCTAGACATAAAATTCACATGAAGTCAGATATTGATCCCTATTGTTGCTGTTCTGGTTACTGGTGCCTTTTACATATTTCACATTTGCTTCATCTTGCGGGGGTCAGTTTGTTTTGGTCCACATGCAGTGCTAAACTTTGTAAGGAAGGAAAACATTTATAATCTGAACATGTCTGGAGTTGTGTCAAATGCATCATCTTCTTGCAACACCGCCGAACATTCAGGCTTATTTTCAGGTGACAGGAATCACCTGAAAGTTATCAACCAAACACCTCTGGTCCAAAGCACCAACCCGACACCTGCCTTTGTCGATTACCAATCTGTGTTTATCCTGTCATCCCATCTCTGCCCACCAAACTGCACTAGAGGATATTTGGCCATATAATCTGATCCCACAAAACTGGCTCACAAACTCAAGAAAAACAACAAAAGTTATTCTCACTGACACTCTGCTGAAGGAGGGCCTTGTGGCTGAAAGGAAAGGGCAAGGGAGGGGGGGGGGGAAATCATCAATATTGTTCTGGAAGAAATGTGAGATAACAAAATGTAAACTTCCCAAGACAAAAGGAGTTCAGCAAAAAGGACAGACTGATGACTGTTGACAAATGTAGCTAGAGATGTGTCAGTCTAACCAGCAATATCTGGATTGACAAGAAATAAGGCTGAATTGGGTTAAATTCAATGGTTGTTAAATCCTTTTTTGGTTGTTAGAATTGAGACTGATAGTACCACACTGTTCAAGTATTCAAGTTTAATAGTAATTCAGTCCCCTTTCTCAAAATAAATAAAATATCATAAAATAAAATACTGTCATTTTGAATGTCAAAAAACTTGAATTGTTCCAACAACAGATTCTTGTTGAATTTCTTGTAGTTTGCAGTGAGACATCCTCCCTTGCATTGTGCAATTTAACGGTTTGAATATGTGTAACTCTTGACGTGAAAAAGAAAATGACCATGGAAACTGTAGATAACGCAAGATATTTGCCTAAAACATTTGCGTTTGACAAGTGACGTCAGAGGAAAAACTTGAAACGGTGACTCGACTTATTTGCTGCAGCTGCTCGTTGTTCAGAGGCACTCGCTGATGATGTCACTGAGGTGAGATCCCAAACCCTCTCCGAATGCTGCGTCCTCTCGCCGGGCGCCGTGGCGTGTGCCTGTAATCCCAGTTACCGGGAGGCTGAGGCTGGCGGATCGCTTGAGCTCAGGGGCTCTGAGCTGCACTGGACTATGTCGATCGGGTGTCCGCGCTAAGTTCGGTGTCGATATGGTGCTCCTGGGGGAGCCCGGGCCCACCAGGTCGTCTAAGGAGGGGTGCACCGGCCCAGGTCGGAAACGGAGCAGGTCAAAGCCCCCGTACCGCTCAGTAGTGGGATCGCGCCTGTGAATAGACGCTGTAGCTCAGCCTGAGTGACACAGCGAGACCCAGTCTTTTTATACTCTGTCCACTGTCCAACACTCAGCTGGGACAACTCACACTGTATAGCTACGTCTCGCTGCGGCATCAAACTAACTGATGTCGCTTTATGTTCAGTTTTTTCATGAAGGAACGCCATAAACCACACGGTACGCCTATCCAACACGTCCTCCTTCTGGATGAAAGAAGCAACGACGTCATCAACACCGCCCCAATGATCAGAAGGAAACATTCTAGACATAAAATTCACATGAAGTCAGATATTGATCCCTATTGTTGCTGTTCTGGTTACTGGTGCCTTTTACATATTTCACATTTGCTTCATCTTGCGGGGGTCAGTTTGTTTTGGTCCACATGAAATGCTAAACTTTGTAAGGAAGGAAAACATTTATAATCTGAACATGTCTGGAGTTGTGTCAAATGCATCATCTTCTTGCAACACCACCGAACATTCAGGCTTATTTTCAGGTGACAGGAATCACCTGAAAGTTATCAACCAAACACCTCTGGTCCCAAGCACCAACCTGACACCTGCCTTTGTCGATTACCAATCTGTGTTTATCCAGTCATCCCATTTCTACCCACCAAACTGCACTAGAGGATATTTGGCCATATAATCTGATCCCACAAAACTGGCTCACAAACTCAAGAAAAACAACAAAAGTTATTCTCACTGACACTCTGCTGAAGGAGGGCCTTGCGGCTGAAAGGAAAGGGCAAGGGAGGGGGGGGGGAAATCATCATTATTGTTCTGGAAGAAATGTGAGATAACAAAATGTAGACTTCCCAAGACAAAAGGAGTTCAGGAAAAAGGACAGACTGATGACTGGTAACAAATGTAACTAGAGAGGTGTCAGTCTAACCAGCAATATCTGGATTGACAAGAAATAAGGCTAAATTGGGTTAAATTCAATGGTTGTTAAATCCTTTTGCGGTTGTTAGAATTGAGAATGATATTACAACACTGTTCAAGTAGTCAAGTTTAATAGTAATTCAGCCCCCTTTCTCAAAATAAATAAATAAAATAAAATATCATAAAATAAAATACTGTCATTTTGAATGTCAAAAAACTTGAATTGTTCCAACAACAGATTCTTGTTGAATTTCTTGTAGTTTGCAGTGCGACATCCTCCCCTGCATTGTGCAATTTAACGGTTTGAATATGTGCAACTCTTGACGTGAAAAAGAAAATGACCATGGAAACTGTAGATAACTCAAGATAATTGCCTAAAACATTTGCGTTTGACAAGTGAAGTCAGAGGAAAAACTTGAAACGGTGACTCGATTTCTTTGCTGCAGCTGCTCGTTGTTCAGAGGCACTTGCTGATGATGTCACTGAGGTGAGATCCCAAACCCTCTCCGAATGCTGCGTCCTCTCGCCGGGCGCCGTGGCGTGTGCCTGTAATCCCAGTTACCGGGAGGCTGAGGCTGGCGGATCGCTTGAGCTCAGGGGCTCTGAGCTGCACTGGACTATGTCGATCGGGTGTCCGCGCTAAGTTCGGTGTCGATATGGTGCTCCTGGGGGAGCCCGGGCCCACCAGGTCGTCTAAGGAGGGGTGCACCGGCCCAGGTCGGAAACGGAGCAGGTCAAAGCCCCCGTACCGCTCAGTAGTGGGATCGCGCCTGTGAATAGACGCTGTAGCTCAGCCTGAGTGACACAGCGAGACCCAGTCTTTTTATACTCTGTCCACTGTCCAACACTCAGCTGGGACAACTCACACTGTATAGCTACGTCTCGCTGCGGCATCAAACTAACTGATGTCGCTTTATGTTCAGTTTTTTCATGAAGGAACGCCATAAACCACACGGTACGCCTATCCAACACTGCCTCCTTCTGGATGAAAGAAGCAACGACGTCATCAACACCACCCCAATGATCAGAAGGAAATATTCTGAACATAAAATTCACATGAAGTCAGATATTGATCGCTATTGTTGCTGTTCTGGTTACTGGTGCCCTTTACATATTTCACATTTGCTTCATCTTGCAGGGTCAGTTTGTTTTGGTCCACATGCAATGCTAAACTTTGTAAGGAAAGAAAACATTTATAATCTGAACATGTCTGGAGTTGTGTCAAATGCATCATCTTCTTGCAACACCGCCGAACATTCAGGCTTATTTTCAGGTGACAGGAATCACCTGAAAGTTATCAACCAAACACCTCTGGTCCCAAGCACCAACCCGACACCTGCCTTTGTCGATTACCAATCTGTGTTTATCCAGTCATCCCATCTCTGCCCACCAAACTGCACTAGAGGATATGTGGCCATATAATCTGATCCCACAAAACTGGCTCACAAACTAAAGAAAAACAACCAAAGTTATTCTCACTGACACTCCGCTGAAGGAAGGCCTTGTGGCTGAAAGGAAAGGGCGGGGGGGGAATCATCATTATTGTTCTGGAAGAAATGTGAGATAACAAAATGTAAACTTCCCAAGACAAAAGGAGTTCAGCAAAAAGGACAGACTGATGACTGTTGACAAATGTAGCTAGAGATGTGTCAGTCTAACCAGCAATATCTGGATTGACAAGAAATACGGCTAAATTGGGTTAAATTCAATGGTTGTTAAATCCTTTTTCGGTTGTTAGAATTGAGACTGATAGTACCACACTGTTCAAGTAGTCAAGTTTAATAGTAATTCAGCCCCCTTTCTCGAAATAAATAAATAAAATAAAATATCATAAAATAAAATACTGTCATTTTGAATGTCAAAAAACTTGAATTGTTCCAACAACAGATTCTTGTTGAATTTCTTGTAGTTTGCAGTGCGACATCCTCCCTTGCATTGTGCAATTTAACGGTTTGAATATGTGTAACTCTTGACGTGAAAAAGAAAATGACCATGGAAACTGTAGATAACTCAAGATATTTGCCTAAAACATTTGCGTTTGGCAAGTGACGTCAGAGGAAAAACTTGAAACGGTGACTCGATTTATTTGCTGCAGCTGCTCGTTGTTCAGAGGCACTCGCTGATGATGCCACTGAGGTGAGATCCCAAACCCTCTCCGAATGCTGCGTCCTCTCGCCGGGCGCCGTGGCGTGTGCCTGTAATCCCAGTTACCGGGAGGCTGAGGCTGGCGGATCGCTTGAGCTCAGGGGCTCTGAGCTGCACTGGACTATGTCGATCGGGTGTCCGCGCTAAGTTCGGTGTCGATATGGTGCTCCTGGGGGAGCCCGGGCCCACCAGGTCGTCTAAGGAGGGGTGCACCGGCCCAGGTCGGAAACGGAGCAGGTCAAAGCCCCCGTACCGCTCAGTAGTGGGATCGCGCCTGTGAATAGACGCTGTAGCTCAGCCTGAGTGACACAGCGAGACCCAGTCTTTTTATACTCTGTCCACTGTCCAACACTCAGCTGGGACAACTCACACTGTATAGCAACGTCTCGCTGCGGCATCAAACTAATTGATGTCGCTTTATGTTCATCTTTTTCAGAAAGTAACGCCATAAACCACCCGGTGAGATTTATCCAACACTGCCTCCTTCTGGATGAAAGAAGCAACGACGTCATCAACACCGCCCCAATGATCAGAAGGAAATATTCTGGACATAAAATTCACATGAAGTCAGATATTGATCGCTATTGTTGCTGTTCTGGTTACTTGTGCCCTTTACATATTTCACATTTGCTTCATCTTGCGGGGGTCAGTTTGTTTTGGTCCACATGCAATGCTAAACATTGAGATTCTAGCAGTGACAACATTATTTTGCACGTCTGTACATTGATTGACTAATTTTAGCCAATGAAAGGGCACACCACAATTATGCTCTCTTTTCCAGCCAGTTGCTCACAAAGGCTGCAACCTCTGGACAGAAGTGTGTATGGACGCCTGGAGAGTTATATTAATTCTGTGTCTCAATCTTGGATGAGGAACAATAAGTGATAGGAAAACATTTATAATCTGAACATGTCTGGAGTTGTGTCAAATGCATAATCTACTTACAACACCTCTAAACATTCAGGCTTATCTTCAGGTGACAGGAATCTCATGAAAATTACCAATCAAACACCTCTCGTCCCCAGCGCCAACCCTACATCTACAGGCTCCCGCACTAACCTGCCTTTGACTATTACCAATCTGTCCCTGTCCCGTCATCCAATCTCCACCCACCAAACTGCACAAGAGGACATTTGGCCATATAATCTGATCCCACAAAATTGGCTCACAAACTAAAGAAAAACAACCAAAGTTATTCTCACTGACACTCCGCTGGAGGAGGGCCTTGCGGCTGAAAGGAAAGGGCAAGGGAGGGAAAAAAAAAAATCATCATTATTGTTCTGGAAGAAATGTGAGATAAAAAAATGTAAACTTCGCAAGACAAAAGGAGTTCAGGAAAAAGGACAGACTGGTGACTGTTGAAAAATGTAACTCGAGATGTGTCAGTCTAACCAGCAATATCTGGATTGACAAGAAATAAGGCTAAATTGTCTTCAATTTCAATGGTTGTTCAATCCTTTTGTGGTTGTCAGATTTGAGACTGATATTACAACACTGTACAAGTATTCAAGTTCAATAATAATTCAGTCCCTTTTCTAAAAAAATAGAAATAAAATAAAATACTGTCATTTTGAATCTCAAAAAACTTGAATTGTTCCAACAACAGATTCTTGTTGAATTTCTTGTAGTTTGCAGTGAGACATCCGCCCCTGCATTGTGCAATTTAACGGTTTGAATATGTGTAACTCTTGACGTGAAAAAGAAAATGACCATGGAAACTGTAGATAACTCAAGATAATTGCCTAAAACATTTGCGTTTGACAAGTGACGTCAGAGGAAAAACTTGAAACGGTGACTCGGATTATTTGCTGCAACTGCTCCTTGTTCAGAGGCACTCGCTGATGATGCCACTGAGGTGAGATCCCAAACCCTCTCCGAATGCTGCGTCCTCTCGCCGGGCGCCGTGGCGTGTGCCTGTAATCCCAGTTACCGGGAGGCTGAGGCTGGCGGATCGCTTGAGCTCAGGGGCTCTGAGCTGCACTGGACTATGTCGATCGGGTGTCCGCGCTAAGTTCGGTGTCGATATGGTGCTCCTGGGGGAGCCCGGGCCCACCAGGTCGTCTAAGGAGGGGTGCACCGGCCCAGGTCGGAAACGGAGCAGGTCAAAGCCCCCGTACCGCTCAGTAGTGGGATCGCGCCTGTGAATAGACGCTGTAGCTCAGCCTGAGTGACACAGCGAGACCCAGTCTTTTTATACTCTGTCCACTGTCCAACACTCAGCTGGGACAACTCACACTGTATAGCAACGTCTCGCTGCGGCATCAAACTAACTGATGTCGCTTTATGTTCATCTTTTTCAGAAAGTAACGCCATAAACCACCCGGTGCGATTTATCCAACACTGCCTCCTTCTGGATGAAAGAAGCAACGACGTCATCAACACCGCCCCAATGATCAGAAGGAAACATTCTGGACATAAAATTCACATGAAGTCAGATATTGATCGCTATTGTTGCTGTTCTGGTTACTGGTGCCCTTTACATATTTCACATTTACTTCATCTTGCGGAGGTCAGTTTGTTTTGGTCCACATGCAGTGCTAAAATTTGTAAGGAAGGAAAACATTTATAATCTGAACATGTCTGGAGTTGTGTCAAATGCATCATCTTCTTGCAACACCGCCGAACATTCAGGCTTATTTTCAGGTGACAGGAATCACCTGAAAGTTATCAACCAAACACCTCTGGTCCCAAGCACCAACCCGACACCTGCCTTTGTCGATTACCAATCTGTGTTTATCCTGTCATCCCATCTCTGCCCACCAAACTGCACTAGAGGATATTTGGCCATATAATCTGATCCCACAAAACTGGCTCACAAACTCAAGAAAAACAACAAAAGTTATTCTCACTGACACTCTGCTGAAGGAGGGCCTTGTGGCTGAAAGGAAAGGGCAAGGGAGGGGGGGAAAAAAAATCATCATTATTGTTCTGGAAGAAATGTGAGATAACAAAATGTAAACTTCCCAAGACAAAAGGAGTTCAGGAAAAAGGACAGACTGATGACTGTTGACAAATGTAGCTAGAGATGTGTCAGTCTAACCAGCAATATCTGGATTGACAAGAAATAAGGCTAAATTGGGTTAAATTCAATGGTTGTTAAATCCTTTTTCGGTTGTTAGAATTGAGACTGATAGTACCACACTGTTCAAGTATTCAAGTTTAATAGTAATTCAGTCCCTTTTCTAAAAAAAATAAAAAATAAATGAATGAATAAAATGGAATAAAATAAAATACTGTCATTTTGAATGTCAAAAAACTTGAATTGTTCCAACAACAGATTCTTGTTGAATTTTTTTGCAGTGCGACATCCTCCCTTGCATTGTGCAATTTAACGGTTTGAATATGTGTAACTCTTGACGTGAAAAAGAAAATGACCATGGAAACTGTAGATAACTCAAGATAATTGCCTAAAACATTTGCGTTTGACAAGTGAAGTCAGAGGAAAAACTTGAAACGGTGACTCGATTTATTTGCTGCAGCTGCTCGTTGTTCAGAGGCACTCGCTGATGATGTCACTGAGGTGAGATCCCAAACCCTCTCCGAATGCTGCGTCCTCTCGCCGGGCGCCGTGGCGTGTGCCTGTAATCCCAGTTACCGGGAGGCTGAGGCTGGCGGATCGCTTGAGCTCAGGGGCTCTGAGCTGCACTGGACTATGTCGATCGGGTGTCCGCGCTAAGTTCGGTGTCGATATGGTGCTCCTGGGGGAGCCCGGGCCCACCAGGTCGTCTAAGGAGGGGTGCACCGGCCCAGGTCGGAAACGGAGCAGGTCAAAGCCCCCGTACCGCTCAGTAGTGGGATCGCGCCTGTGAATAGACGCTGTAGCTCAGCCTGAGTGACACAGCGAGACCCAGTCTTTTTATACTCTGTCCACTGTCCAACACTCAGCTGGGACAACTCACACTGTATAGCTACGTCTCGCTGCGGCATCAAACTAACTGATGTCGCTTTATGTTCAGTTTTTTCATGAAGGAACGCCATAAACCACACGGTACGCCTATCCAACACTGCCTCCTTCTGGATGAAAGAAGCAACGACGTCATCAACACCGCCCCAATGATCAGATGGAAACATTCTAGACATAAAATTCACATGAAGTCAGATATTGATCCCTATTGTTGCTGTTCTGGTTACTGGTGCCCTTTACATATTTCACATTTACTTCATTTTGCAGGGTCAGTTTGTTTTGGTCCACATGCAGTGCTAAACTTTGTAAGGAAGGAAAACATTTATAATCTGAACATGTCTGGAGTTGTGTCAAATGCATCATCTTCTTGCAACACCACCGAACATTCAGGCTTATTTTCAGGTGACAGGAATCACCTGAAAGTTATCAACCAAACACCTCTGGTCCCAAGCACCAACCCGACACCTGCCTTTGTCGATTACCAATCTGTGTTTATCCAGTCATCCAATCTCTGCCCACCAAACTGCACTAGAGGATATTTGGCCATATAATCTGATCCCACAAAACTGGCTCACAAACTAAAGAAAATCAACAAAAGTGATTCTCACTGACACTCCGCTGAAGGAGGGCCTTGCGGCTGAAAGGAAAGGGCGGGGGCTGGTGGGGGGGGGGGGGGGGGGGGGGGACATCATTATTGTTCTGGAAGAAATGTGAGATAACAAAATGTAAACGTGTGACTGTTGACAAATGTAACTAGAGATGTGTCAGTCTAAGCCCGTCAGAGCCCGCGCCCACCAGGTCGTCTAAAGAGGGGTGCACCGGCTCAGGTCGGAAACGGAGCAGGTCAAAGCCCCCGTACCGCTCAGTAGTGGGATCGCGCCTGTGAATAGACGCTGTAGCTCAGCCTCAGTGACACAGCGAGACCCAGTCTTTTAAATATTATCGTGTGGTCTCACTCAGCTGGGACAACGCACACGTTATTTTCATCTTTCGAACATAAAACTCTATTTTCTAACTAAAATTTGAAACTTGATTTAAAGAGGTGCGAATTGTTAAATTCGTATTGCATTTTGCGTACCTTTATGTTTTAATTGTCAAAGTAAATAAAAGGTGCTATTTAATGGAACTGTAAATATTGTCTACACTTAAATAACTAACTCTGAATCTTTTGTTAAAAAAAGAACAAACTCAGTCACAGAGCAGGTTATTTTAGTGCAATTATAATCAGACACGAAACGATTTAGAAATGCTCCGCTGTTATTCTGTACCTTTTGTCTTAGTATTTTCAGATGCAATATTTTGTTAGCACAGGGAAGCATCTAAATGAAGTGCAGGAAATCCTTGGACCATGGCTGTTGAACGCTGACGTCCATCGGTATGGTTTAAATGATAACACTCACTTAAATATAAAAATGAAGCCTGAAATGCTTTGGACTGCTGTCCATGGTGCTGAAGTACTATTTTAGCGTGTGTGTGCCACACAGGACTTTGTTTTACAAAAGTGAAACCTACTTTGTTAAAAGGAATCATAAGTCTAGAATTTATGATTACAATTGAAAATAAAACTCTTGAAGGAAATTATTGCAGCAACCTATTTGTATTTCTTAAGCCTGCATGACATGGTTTGCTGCTTTATTTAGATAAAGCAAAAATGTGAAAATGTTTTAAAAACATCTCACAATCACGTACACTGTTTTCTTCCTGGTATATGACTACAAGAGACTTGTGAGATTTTTTTGTTGTCTGATTTCAACTTTATTGCTACCTAGGCCAGACGTCCATACAACCCAGTGTAACAAACTTGGAAGACAGCCATACAGACATACAAGTACACTGTCAAAAAGAACAACAATAATATAGCAAGCTGTTGTTTTGGCAGCTATGGGAGCAGGGAAGAGGCTCTGAATGTGAGCTAGCTTGTTGAGCAAACGGGGGTGTTGTTTATCCAGACAAGGTCATGGTTCAAGGTACATTGAGAAATAAGTTGAGAAATGACATCGCTACTTTCTGACAAGCGCTCTCTCTCTCTCTCTCTCTCTCTCTCTCTCTCTCTCTGTCCCTCTCTCTCTCCCTCCCTCTCTCTCTCGCCGCCTGTCAGTGAGACACACATGAGAGATGACGTGCCCTTTACCGTGTTTTGTTTGTAAAGTTTGATTTTCAATATGAGTGTCAAGGTTTAATTCTGGACAGTTTGGACATTATAATGAGCGCGCAACAGGGCGTAAAGGTCGTGCGTAACGACAGCTCCTCGCTGGTGAAACACAATTAACTGCACATCTTCTTTCACGTGTGTATTATTGACAGGTCAAGACCATATGAAGAAAATTATGTAAATAATTATACGACGTCGGGCTTTTCATTGCTCAGCAGGCTGGGTGACTGGAGAGAAACAATATAAACATCTGAGAAGTTGGGCACCCATTTCTCGCAACTTCTCTGAGATCTGATATGTCTCTCCATTCAGGAACATGCCATTAATAATAGAGATGTATGGCTCGAGCGAACGGCGACTGGTGCGGGCGGAGGGGTGCTGTAAAGCTAGCGACTGAAAACGAGAGCCACCTTCGCCCCCCCCCCCCCGACCCCCCGGGCCTTTCCAATCCGACCCGGTCGCGACGCACCGCCGCAGAGAAAATGCGCCCAACCGGGGCCGGCCAGCAATCCGGCGGGGAGGTCCCTCGAGGAGATCTTATCAGTTTTGTTATTCTAATTCATTTTAACTGTTTATATGACAGATGTATTGGCTGAATTGGTGTATTGTGAACGGTAGGAACGGAGAGCTGGACTATTGCTAACTAGTCCAGTTCGAACTAATGAGGACGTCCCATTAGTTCGAACTCCTACTGCTGGACTATGAGAGGTCGGACTAATGGGAGGTCGGACCAATGCCATGCTCCCATGCAAACATACACAGCATACATGTAGCAAATTCCTAAAATTAAATAATCATTGTGAATTTGAAATTGTTAAGTTCTATGCTTGCTGATTTAATGATGGCGTGTCATTCAGTAGTTTATCTAAAATATATTTATCTAGAATATAATGCATTGAAATTGCTCTGACATTAGCGTCAGCTGCTGGTATTGGAACACGTTGCTCTGAAAACTCATGAAAAACTGTTTGGATGTCTCAGGAAGAGTGACTGAGTTGGCATAGCCAGATGATTGGGGTGTTCCATCAACATCATTTGATTTTGACTTGGCGCTGAAGTGAGCACAAGAGCTGTGAAAGGTTCGGCCACACACATGCCCATCGGCTCTGGAACAAAAATAGATGAAGAGATAGATGAAGTAAAGCACCACTCTCCAGGTACCAAACAGAAATGTTTGGCATTATAACCCAAATAAATCTCACTTTCATCATCAGTCAGGGCCCTCTCCTTATTCTTCTTGTTCTTCATTTTGCTTTTCCCCTGCAAACAAACAAAAAAAACCCACAAAAACAACAAAGTCTAGCAATAGCTTGCTCAACAATACAGAACTATCACTTTGACAGCCTTACTGGTTTACATACATAATTGTATTTGGAGGACCAGTTTGGGTGTTTCTGTGCATGGAGGAGTCTCTCTTTTTCGGCTTCTTTATAATATCTTGCCTGTTGCTCTTTGGTCAGACTTTTCCACTGTGAATAGACAACAGAGTCCAATCAGTATCACTCTTCCTTCTACGAAACTGATTCCAGTAAATGACTTTTTTAAACCATTGATTTGACATAAGAGGGCAATTAAATACTTGAAACAAGTTTTGTAATAATCTGCAGATTCTTTCAATCACTTATTGCTGACACAAAACTGCAATCCATGAAATTTGAACACGAAAGATGAGGCTGATGGACAACAATACGCCTTAACAAACTAGAAATGGGACTATGAGCAAAAATGTTTATGTGCACTTTCTGTGACACACAGATCAGCAGCACTCACCTTCTGGCCTACAATAGCATTAACGGTAGCGCTGTCCCTGATCTTCTGCTCGGCCATCACAATTGGCCTTTGCTCTTTCCGGAAGATCATGAAAGCATTCAGTGGTTTTTTGATATAAGGATGGTTTTCATCAGGCTTGTTAAAACATTGTGTGTAACTGCCAAGAAACAGACCAACACACATATAAGCTACATGTTCCATTAAATGGTATTGATTCAAGTACAATCCATACAACCACCCTGAATTACAAAAATCATCCAGCTTCATGACAATGAAGTTGCATTATTGGTCTGCTCTATAGAGATAAGACAAGTTACATTTTGTTCCCAAAAAGCACAGGTCACACTTACTTTGGTATGCACATATTCAGTGGAATAGCTGTGGCAATGTCAGGTGGAGCAAAAACATTTGCTGGCATCTGGTACATCAGATTTCCGTTTCTGCACAGGTGACAGGGACGTTACAGTGACTTTGTTAAGGCATACATTCCTAAAAGTTTATCTGTGTGCCTCCAACTCACAGGAATCCAACGGGATTAATGTTGTGGTCTGCACGTGGCGGGAATCCAAGCACTGGCACATTGTTGTACTAAAGACACATAGACAAGAGAGTGGGTGATCAGAAAGGCTGCAATGGCGATATGTGTCCACTAAGTGTCAATGTGACCCTTTTAATTTTTAGCGAGGCACTCAGGTGATAATAAAAAAAAAAAAAAAAAAAAAGGAAAAAAGGGGAGGGGCTCAGTCTTACGGGGGACGTGGTGTAAATTTTTACCTACATATCCACATTTTCTTTTTTAAAGCGTTTACAATACAATGTTTTTGGTCGTTTTTTTGCCGGACATGTCAGTTAATTGTATTTGTGTGGGACCAACGGCCAGCAGGCCTCCTGTGCTGTCAATACTTGACTGTCATAGGTCATAGTGCCTACTTTGTTTACTTTTTGATGCAAATTGTTATGACCATATTTTTTGGACATTGCTTATCACCTTACCTGTCTGTGAATGTACCCAGCTTGCGTCAGCATGCCATTGTGACTGTACAGAGGCTGCTGGCTGATGATAGGAGGAGCCTGTCCCATATAGAGATTTGGGGCAGGTTGCTTGTCAAAGAATTGCGGAGTCACAAAGCCACAGCATCCTCCATTCACTATGTCCACCGCTGGATGCGAGTAGTTGGACTCTGGCACTGCAGGAGCGAGTGGAGAAGGCGGCGGTGTGGGTGTGGCGGTGGGCGTGCGAGCGGCTGTCGCTGCTGGTGTGCCAGTCTTATCGATCATTTTGGTAATTGCGCCTTCAAGCGTGGAGACCACTTCCCTCCACTCCTTTCCTTTAAAAACCTTTACTGTCATACTAGACATATTTTAATGTTTTAATCGTGTTGTATTGGTGTAGTTTTACTCTACTTTGGTATTTTTTTTACTTATTTCAAGTTAATAGGCTGCTGTGGGACAAAGTTTTATGAAAAAAGTGTGAGGGACACAATGGTAGAAAACTGGCGTGGGGACACGAGTCTGGAGGAAGGGAGAGGAGAGAGGAGAGGAGAGTATGAGAACTTGGGATTGAGATAACAATTTAAGGTGCACTTCTGTATATACTACTCTTAAGTATTGGCACTGCGTTACTTTTCTATTTACTTGGTACATGCACTAATTGTATTCACATTAAATCACTTTCTTGGGGGGAAAATTACACTGATAAAATAATAATGTAATTTAGAAAATTGTATGAATTTTGGGAAACTGAAGAGTGTTGCCAACTTGGCGACTTTCTCGAGAAATCCGATGACTTTCAAACTCCCCGTGGGAACTTTTTTTTTTTTTTTGTCAAAAGTGACTAGAGACAAATCTAGCGACTTTCCCTCGTGTTATTGGAGACTTTTCTGGTATTTTGGAGACTGACATGAAATCACGTATCGTTCATCAGCTGTTTCTGGTGTCAGCGAGCAGCGGGTGCTGCCACAAGCCTCAGCCCCGCCCCAAAGTAGTCAAAGGCCGCGCGTTGCTCAGCCAATCTTGGGCAGCTGCAGTCAAGGGGAGGAGCAAGAGACCCTCACCACTCCATGACCAGGCAGCATATGAGTCGCGCACGCTGAACCCACCCTTGCTTACAGAGCGGGATGTAATGTAAAGGTGTATTCATTGTCACACTAAAATAAATCACTGCACTTCACTCACACAGCCTCAGCCACTTATCCACCCTTAATTCCAAAATGAACTTGTATTCCAACAACAATCCCCTGAAATAAGGTGATTAATACTAAAAGCCAAAGATATGTGACAATTATAAAAGCGGCTGTGAGGCTCAAACTAGCCAAATATCTTACCGCGATGAAATTAGTTTGAAGTTGGACATTCGACAGACTTTCGACAGACATTCGCTCCGGGAAAAGCTCTCCTGCACCTCAAGGTGCGCCAGCCACTCATTTCAAGTGAACCCGTACTGCATACATGACAGTAAACAAACGGAGACAGAAGACAGCTACAGCGTGTACTGTCTTCCTTTTTTCAAAAAGTATGGGGTACTTAATCAGTCAGAATACTTCATTAATCCCGAGAAAAGAATGTGTGCAGAAATTTTAAAAATAGAGATACTGTGTTTAAAGGAAATAAAGAGAGATGTATCAATATGTTACAACACTGCTTCTCGGTCATATCCTCAAATGACTCAAAATCAGTGTAGGATCATAGTACCCTACTGGTTGCATGAGACACACCTCTTATTTTTACATTTTAAATCTGTTAATATGCAGTATGTTTTTTTTTTTATATATATATAAATAAAATTGAATATATAATATTAGCATTTTAGCTCAATGCTTCTAGGTCATATGATCAAATGACTCAAACTCTGTTTGGGATCATAGTACTCCACTGACTGCTTGAGACACACCTATTGGTCTTTTTTCCCCCTACATTTTCAAATCATTCATAATTGTTATATGCAAATATTAACATTTTAGCTCAATATCTATTAGGTCATGTGATATTATTAATCAAAACCAGTGTTGTAACATATTGATACGTTTCTCTGTATTCCACACAGTATCTCTTTAAAAAAAAAAAAAATGCACAAAATTTCCTTTGGGATTAACAAAGTATTCTGATTCTGATTAAATAGCATACACTTTTATTTTGAAAACAGGAAGACAGTACACGCTGTAGCTGTCTTCTGTCTTCGTTTGTTTACTGTAAAGTCTGCAATACGGGTTCACTTGAAATGAGTGGCTGGCGCACCTTGAGGTGCAGGAGAGCTTGAATGTCCAACTTCAAACTAACTTCTCCGCGGTAAACCACTTCACTAATTAACGAGGCAACGATACTGCGCATTGAAAAACAACTGACTGACTTTTAGGACAGCCAATAGCGACTTTCCCTGGATGAAGAGTTGGCAACACTGAAACAGAAATTATATATCAAGAGTTTCTGGAATAAAACGTGACCAATATCGGTAAAGGCGTTACTGCCTGTGTGTCTGTGACTGTGCGAATGTCATATCCGTATTCCGGCTTTGAAAGGCAACTCACCTTTGTTTTTTTTTTTGTTCTTAATACTGATACGTCTGTGGTGCATTAGTTTACGGTGACAACAGTTAAAGCTTGCAGGCTTCTTTTAAGTCGACATTCTTAACTTTGTTTCCGTGTGTGTTCTGGGCTGCAGTGATCTGCGAGCGCTTAAACGCTCCAACCATTCCACCGAATCGTCTTGCATTCTGTTACCAGGGCAACTGTCAATATTTTTTACTCTATTGCTTTCAAAGAATCGCGGGTGACTGCGAATTTCCCGTAACACGAATGATAATAACTTTGGATGCCGACAGACCTGCGCCTTCTGGTAGGAGCAGGAACGTCAATGTATTATTATTATTATTTTTAAACACATCCATTTCTTATAATTAAATTTATTTTTTATCAGAAACTACCATTTTTGACACACTGCGAGCTTTAGCATCTTTACCAGCTATGTTATGTCCATTCATTGCGAGAGAAAATGAAAATATAGACATTAACTGTAGGTGCCAAAAAAAAAATTAGGAGGAAATTACACTAACTAACTAACTAACTAAATAAATAAATAAATAAATGACATGTGTAACAGGTGTCACCCGTTGCACAGACTGATTTTCACACAAGTAAATGTGAAAGTACCAGAACAACAACAACAACAACAACAACAACAAGAATAGTGATCAACATTGGTAGGTCTGGCTTCATGTGAATTTTATGTCCAGAATATTTCCTTCTGATCATTGGGGTGGTATTGATGACGTCGTTGCTTCTTTCATCCAGAAGGAGGCAGTGTTGGACAGTCGGACATTGTTGTTCATGGTGTTATTTCATGGAAAAGCTGAACATAAAGCGGCGTCAAGGAAGTTGTTTGATTACATGTAGACGTTGCTGCACAGTGAGAGCTGTCCCAGCTGAGTGTTGGGGGAGTATAACAATAATCGGCCTTTGCTGCATCACTCAGGCTGAGCTACAGCGTCAATTCACAGGCGCGACCCCACTACTGGGCGGTACCAGGGCTTTGACCTGCCCCGTTTCCGACCTGGGTCGGTGCACCGCTCCTTAGACGACCTGGTGGGCTCAGAGCCCCTGAGCTCAAGGAATCCGCCAGCCTCAGCCTCCCATTAACGGGGATGACTGGCACACGCCACTGGGCCCAGCGAGAGGACGCAGCATTTGGAGAGGTTCTGGGAGTTTACCTTAGTGACATCACCAAAAACAACAACAACAAAAAAAACAGTCATATGTCATATAATTGTTGTTCATGGTAAATATATCCTAATTACAGTGATATCAAATAGACAGTTCTAGATACACAGGATGAAGTAATGTAGTAATGTTGTAATGACAAAGTAGGGTACAGAACCTCGAAACAACATTGGATATGGAATTTTCTTGTATTCGCATCAGCAATTATTCCCCGTGTTACCCCACAGCAGCTTATTGATTTACTGGTTGCCAGTTAACCGCAATATCTCCTTTGTTCTGGCTCACACTGTTTTGGAAAAGCGTTTCAATGAATGCCATTTGTTTTTCATCATCAACAATCTATTAAGAGAAAACATGGGTGTAGGTGCAAAATATGAATTAATCAATTCAACTTGATTGGCTACTTCTTTAAAGATTCTGCATAGACTAATTCAATTTCTTTCAAACCCACAGCAAGTTTTTTTTTTTTGCAGCTGGTCTTCATTTAAACAGGTAATAAGCTTTTTCCAGATCAGTAGCCACAAGTATGTGAACCCATAGACCTACCTTGGACGGTAATGATTTGAAAGTGTTCTATGTAATGTCATCTTTAATGCCAGCAGAATCTTACTGATATCTAGCAAACCCAGATTAGACTTGAAGTGGGTGGAAGCTAGTCAAAGAAACTCTCAAGTTGACGGTAGTCGAGTCATATTCTTTTTATTCCACTGTTGTTTCCTGATAAAGACAAATGGTCATGCAAGGAGTTTGACAAGCCTCAGCATACAAAAACAGCACGCAGACATCCCTCTCAGTATTTTTTTTTTTTTTTTTTCTGGATCATGTTGGTCTTTTGTGATTTACATCCAATTGCAGCAACCAAAAAACATCACTCTTAACACTGAAAGCGCAGCTTTGTCTTTGGTAGAAATGCAAAAATCCAGGATTTCTGAAACAATGACTGAAGAGCACAACATCACAAACTAAGTCAGATGTGCAAACAAACTCGGAATAAGAAAAAAGGCATTGTTTAATTTGAAAATTGAGGTCTAATAACCAATGGGACACATTTGGTCAAACATGAAAAAGAAAATCAGATAAAGGTGCATTCAAATACTGGAGGTCCATTGCTTCATGTTGTCAATATGCAATTCCCTCTAAGGCACCTTTCCCTTTAATTGAGAGAAAATTCCCTATAATGTTTTATTTAAAACAACAAAACTGAGCTTTCTTCGTAGAAAAAAATACGGTTTTCCAAAACAATCATCACAGATACCAATTTTCTGCTGACATTTTACATCGAACTTAGAAATATCACATCCGCTTCACCAGGGCCCTGTTATTCATCATAAAATGTCTGAAAGACTGAGATTTGCGAGAAACAAACAAAGGTAAAGTGTAACTGAAACAATGTCAATTTGTCTGAGTAACCCTCACTGTCACTGCATTCATTTCTTGGTCACCGTGTAAACATGAAATGAGTCATTTAAAACAATACATAAGCGATCAAATGATGTCCCTTCATTTACGTCAATCACATATCAGGCGTAGGAGGTATGAAGGAAAAAAATAACCCAATTGGGATTAAATGAGAGATAAGCTTTCATGTTGACTTGGCCTGTGGGGGAAAAAAAAGATTTCAACCAATGACCCAACAGCAATCTACAGTATCACCTACAAAAGAAAATCTACAGTCATTTCAAAATTTAAAATGAACTCAAAAGTCTGAGCAATTAACTCACAAAATATATCTCGGACATCTCTAATTTTTCAGCTACTTACACATAAAATCGCTCAAAAGAAAAAAAGAACCACAAATACCTTCTATTAAGACCCCTGAAACAAAACAGGAACTAACCAACAAACAAAAGCAGAGTATTGAGAGCAACTTCCCTTCAGTGAACGGGCAAGCACAGCGCACATTTTTAACTAGACAACAGTGTAACAAAAAAATAAAGTAGGTTTGTATGACTTGGTCACCATCAGTTACTGTACGTCTGTTTTGTTTCAGGGGGGTCTCTAAATACTTGAATTTTGATCAACAAAGACGCTCTGTACAACCTATTCTACTTCTGCTTTGCATAATCCACACACTTCACGTCGACTCAACAAGAGTACAACAGACGACGACACGGCAGGCCTTGACAAACCGGGGCAAAAGGTGCTAAACTGAGGCATCCTACTTCATGCTAGTCACACATATACAGACACTCTTCAAAAGACTATAGTTAAAAAATGTGGAACATTTTCAGATAATACTTAATGGAGCCAATATTTTTTCCCCCTATTGTAAACAAGTCTAGAATGTATCCTTTGGGGGCAGCATTCAATTTTCTATAGAATAAGATAATAACTGCAGCATTGTCAACAACCACGCTTCCTGAACCAATGTTTTCCAATGATTACACGTTTCTCTCACCCGCCAATCAACACCTTTGAAAGGAGAAAACTTTGTTATTTCAGTTTGTTCTGTGGGCAGTTCCAGGAATCTACCCTTTGTGATGTCACAAAGAACGAGGTTAGTAACAGATGACAGACTGCTCAGACAACTATTCTCAGACTAGTCCACAACTATCCATCCTTGTCTGCCTACCTAAACTGCCTCATAGCCCCCTTGCTTCTATTCCATTCCAGCCATGTGGAAGTCACTATCACCTGATTTATTCCTTTTCAGGACTTTTTTTTTTAAACTCTACACTTCTACGTCCAACTTGCCGGACGTCAACATGATGAATAGAGTGAACTTGTGACCAACTTTGTAGCTGCTCGTCAGCAGGTCTCTGGAAAAAGAATTTGCAGTCTTTCAATACCACAATGGCCAAGAGATCGTGGCAAGAAAAGGCAAACAACAAAGTATCCATTGTCACCGGACAATCGCTCACAGAAGAAGAATTTGACCAGATTTCTGGCGCACTGCAAAGATTCATTTCAACTGCCGGCGCTTCTTCAGCCTGACATTCGCAGAGAATTACTCCAAGCACAAACGTTTTGGAGCAAAGGTGTACTTGTCTGTCTATGTGTGGAATGCCCTCCCTGTAAATGTCCTCGGTGCTATTTTGGCTTTTTAAAATCAAACCTTGACGTGGTGCATATTTAGCTCTAGAGATACACTGGGTTAGTGTCTTGCCCTATTCACTTCGTAATTCCTCGCTGTAACCATTAAGTACAGGGGGCTGCAGGCAAACTGCTATTAAAGGATTTAAATATGAGAGATATTTAATAATAAAAAAAAAGATCAACAATTTCACTGTTGTTTTTTTCCACATCAATCACAGTCACACACTGACTTTTCTTTTTTTTTCTTTTTTAGAACAGTGCAAATGCTTATAGGACAAGTACAAGTCACAGTAACAGAGCAAGCTAACTGGCAGTCGTATTAAGGAAGCGTGGCTAAAAACATAAGGCACTACAGTCTCAGTTGGAACGGCTCCACATCCGTCAGAGCTCCGTTAATCTGCCTGTGGGGGAAAAAATTGCAACTGGGTGACGTGACACAGAGGGGAGTCTGTCTGTCTTTCTGATCGGTCCCCCAAGAGAACTTGCAATTTGTGACCACCCTCAACGCTCAGAAATTTGCAGCCCCTTCAAGCGACACACGCAAGGCAAAAAATTAAAAGTTTGGCTTTCTGGCATGTGCTACAACCTCGGGGAGAGCTGTAGGAGCAGGGACAGAGCGTGGAGGCGAGGAGGCGAGGAGGCGAGGAGGCGAGAGGACCGTTGGTGTGCTTACAGTCGGGTGAAGGGGCCCACGTGAAGGGGTCCCCTCAGCTTGGGAGAGGAGCAGGAGTTGGTGGTGAACGTGGAGGACGGAGAGGAGGAATAAGGAGAGGAGGAGGCCGAGGAGGAGTCGTTGCTGTTCAGGGCGAAGACACTGGAGATGGCCACATCCACGATACCTTGACACAGCTCCGGGTAGAGTTTCCTGCGAGGACGAAATAAGGGGAAAATTCAGGTTCTGGGTCAATAAGACACATCCGATTACAATCTTGTTGATATGAAACAATGGCAAGGAAACCAATGCTCAAAGAAAGGTTTTGTGTCTTGAGATGGTTCAGAATAAGAATATCAATGCCTTTATTTATCCCACACTGAGGAAATTTCCATAGTCACAGCAGCATATACAGTGCAAACAGAAGGAGCAAAAAGAGTGCAAAGAGTGAATTTAAAAGAAATAAATACATAATATATACATACAAATTATTTACATATTAGCTTTAGGGCTTCAAACATCTTTACCACACATTGCTGCCAGAAAGACCGAAAAACAATCTGAACAACCACTGACTGTGCGCAGGCCGGAGCCCCGTTGATCTCGATGAGCCACACTTTGAAGCTCTCGTCCACCATGAAGTCAAAGCCAAAGAGCTGGAAGCTCTGGTAGGAGAGGTGCTTAGTGCTGATGGTCGCCTCGATGCATGACAGACAACTCCTGCAAGGGGCAGACAGAGTGGAGGTTTTATGCTCCTCTGTTTGTCAGTAAAACAAGGCGCAACACTGACTCATTACAAAGGTTTAGGCAAAACTCTCACGAACTCAGCAAAGGGATGCATTTTCCTGTCAGTGATGTTCAAGGCTGCAAATGACACCTTTTACAACTACGAGGTAATACACCACAATTAAAATAGTCAAACGTGAAGGTCACACAGGTAATATTGGTGGGCAATTGTATTCAAAGAGTTACTACAGATCTGAAGCTGGAGCGGTTGATGAAAACAGCAGTAAAATATCAACGCCATCTTCCTCATATTGCAACTGGTGAGGCTGGAGGTCAGTTGCTGTGTTCACTCACAAGATGAATTTGAGTTCAACATTCACGTCCATGTTGACTTTTGGTTGAAATATTGTTTAAATAGTTATTTTGCCATTATTAAGGCAATTAAATATATTGTTGAGAGCAATTAATTGTTCTTTTGAGCAAGTCATTATTACAACTTCAATACGTGGGGAAATAAATCCCCCTGTAAACTTTCAATGGCTGGAGTGCCTGCCCATACAAAAGTATTCAGTATGTTTTGCTTTTTACTTGATCTCATCTTTTTAGAGTTGATCGCTAACAAAGACCTTAAATGTCAAGGAAAACTACAGAATAGTAAATGTGTACACCTTTGATTCTCACTGGGACTTACTTTATGATCTGCTTGATCTGAGGTAAGATGGTGCTCTCCAGGACGACACTGTGGGTGTTGAGAAGGTAGAGCCTGAATTCATCGAAGAACATCTCGTTGCCCTCCTCGTACCGTCCAAAGTTCTGAGAGTGGTCTTTCTGGATGCAGTGGTTGGTCAGATGGCTCGTCATGTCCTGCAGGTCAGAGCTGTTGTACGGCTCCGAGGAAGTCCGCAGCACACCCTCGCGATACAAATAGATGTTGTAATGATGGTCCACCAGCACCCAGCTCCTGGTGATAATGTGGCATAATTCATCAAAACCTCACATCGATGGGGTCAAGACAGATGAACACGTTCACTCTAGAATATTTAAACACAAGACTTGCCTGATGTCAAACTTCCGATGGCCTGGCTCTAGAAGCAGAGGTTTCTCCAAGTACTTCTGAATGACGTGAACCTGTCCCTGATTATCAATGTAGTCCAACAGCTGATTAGCATCTTCAGATATCAGGATGCCAGCACCTGATGAAGGATAACCCATTGTGTCAAAGTGCGTAGAACATGCAAAATGCTTAACATTAAAAGTAGCAGGTCACATAAGAAGCAGGGGAAAGTTTAAATTGAAAAAAAAATCTCACAAATCAAAAACAGTGAACATTCATTCATTTTCAATTTGTTCGATCGTGTCATTAAATTGCATCTGCTAAAATCTCATGCATCCATCGGGCCAAACTCCATTTTCCGGGATTCTCAGGGTGACATTACAAGAAACACTCTTCTCATCGTGACTAAGCAGGAATGAACTGCTGCAAAAAGCACCCTACAACTAATAAAAGAAGATCAATAAGAAATAGAAGCAACTGCACGTTGTATGACGTCATTGCCGCTGAAGAGAATAGCGACACGACAGTAATACAAGTTTATCAGTATATCTTAACAATAACAGAGGAAGTGCACCTGAGTGGAAAACATGTTTCTACTTAATTGTTGACTTAAAAGAAGCCTCATAGGCTCAACAAACATTAAAAATAGGATTCAACTGATTTCAATAGGATCAACAAAACGTCTGTCCAATGAACCTTCAAGGTTTCTAACAGGTTTCTTTCCAGATGGATATGTGAGTGAAATTCAGCTTCTTCTTCTTCTTTTTTTTTATAAATATATATATATATAGCTCTTATAAGTCAGGCTAGTTTGATAAGACCTAAAGATAAATAAAGGCTAGTACCTTTTGCTCCTGCGGAAGACTTGGCAATCCACACAGTGCCTTCCCCACTTTCTCTTTTAGCATGATAGGAGGCCAAGAAAACCTCTCGCTCGTCCGTCTTGGGGTTGCTCTTTAGATGGCTAATGCCATTTGTGGCAGGAGCAACAGGAGTGTTGAGGTTGGTAGGGTAGATGATGTAAGACTCCGGGAACCAATTACTGGAGTCCAACAGCTCCGGGCTCGTCTTTATTAGCCTAATGGAACAAGAGAGGAAATGGTCAGCAAAAAGCACCAGCCTCTTGCAACTAATTATGTTTCATCAAATATAGAGGTACACACTTGACCAAAGATGCTTTCCTGCAGAGCTTGTCTGCTCCTCTGTAGTAATTCACCAGCTGCACCAGGCCCGGCTCATGACCTGCAGTGACATTTGGAAAAATCCATTAGAAACCGACCATGCGCACAGGAGAGACGCACTCTTTCCACAGGATGTAGTCGCATCACTCCTGCACAGTCACTGCAGCCGTCTCATCTGAGTGGGTGCACACCAAATATAGCACAAGCCTCTTTCCGTCTGCTCACAATGATATAAAATACAGCGGCAGTTTACCCAGACGTCCAAACGGCAGTCTGTTTCGTTCCCCGAGCATCAGGTTGAACCGCGGATTGTCTCTCTTGAGCCTCTTCCAGTGTCCGGTAGACTGCAGGATTTTGGAAACTTCAGCATAGACGGTGCTATTGTCGTCACGGGTGACAAAGGTGTAAACCGGGTGGTTCATTATGCCTTTGCTTATATACCAGCGATAGAAAAAAAAACGAATAGCTTGAAGGAAATAATGACTAGCTGGTATGAAGCTATCTGGTTAGCACCGCAGCGGTCAGGGCGTTCAGGGCGAGTAGCTCCTCTGTCCGAGCCATAGCGGAGAGTCAGTTGTTGACCAGTCCAAACTTTCCAGCTAGCGCTGTTACCGGGGAGCTCGCGATTAGAGGAGGTCCGAGGCTAACGTAAAGTTACATTTAACAACAACAAAAAAACCGGTACAGTTAGAAATTCTAATTTGATCATTTAAGCAGAATGAACGTTTCCCTAACCCCAGACATGGGTGTGACTGACTGACTGCTGCTACCGGGCTCCCGGGGGCTGCTCCCGTCTGGATTACCGCTCACTCACATCCTGTGTCCGGTTTGGCAATAAACCACTGCGGTTGAAAACAGCGGCCATGGCGCGCAACTACCTTTGTACTTGGTCGGTAGCAACTATCTAAGTCATACGCTTGCATACAAAACACTGCGTAACATAAACTTGCCGCCTATCTTGTCATACTATTTCAGACGCAGCGTTTCCCCACCGGTGGCGTTTCCTCTGATGCATTACGGCCACTGACGTCCACTCGACGGCATAAACAAAAAGTACCAGGCTTATGGTTGATGTAGTTTCCTATTACGCCGCTGTAGACGGTTATTGGTTACAAACTAGTTTCATAAACAGCAAAATCATTTAGCATGACTTGAAAAATAAATTCAACTACAAACATCGAGGCTGCGTGTTTAAAGTTTGGTTATAATTAGGTGCCTTTGTGCGTTTAAATAATTTTTGTACTACATTTCCCAGGAATCATATAGAACGTGGGACGTCTAATTATTATACAGTTGATTACGTCTGATGGCCACAAGATGGCGCCAAATACTTTAGTTGTCAACCGCGATGATAGAAAACGTGTTTAGTTATAATAAACGGTTAAAACATATACCAAGTCCGGATTCTTTCGTCATGTTTGCCTCATATAGGATTGCCCTCACAATTGTGTGATTTAAGTAATTTACAAGGACTAAAAGCAATAGCTTTTAGATTTTCTGATTTTGACAAATTCCGACTTCCGTTTCAATGCACAAGAAATTTGTTTCAGCTATTGCCAATCTAATATTTATGTCACGATTTCATATTAATCATCATTAAATTTACAATATTTAAAAATACATATTATGGACAAAAGCCATGATCAACATTTAATTTACGTTATCCAAAAGTGTCAGAACTTTTCCGGAAGTGACGAAGAAATGGGCGGCGGGAATTGAAATGGTTACACGACGATCAATGTTTGTCTTTACCGTGATCTGTATGAAGTTGAACTACAGATTGCCGTTGTCATATTTCGCAATTGTGTCCTTTTATTAGAAGATCAATTAAATAGTAAGTGATGTCCTTTATTCTCTGTTTCGTTGTGTGTGGTTTCACTTACGGTTTATGATCACAGCGTCTAGCCATAGTCATTTTCAGTGCAAAGATTCTTGTGTATAGAATTAGTTTACCGTTCTATTGTTTATGGATGTTGTGGTTTCTATAATACTAGACAGTTCCTTTATAACATTTGTTTTTAAATACTATGTTTTTTTTAGTTAGTTGGTGTCCGTACACGTTCCAACGTTGATATTTCTATTCGCATAGGGCTTAAGGCATACGACTGACTATCATGTTCTGGCTGACTCAAAATGCTGTTTAACAGTACCTACAATTACCGGTCGTTTATACAGAAATGCATAGATTTGGTTTGACATTTTTGAAGAGGTTATTGGGGTTTTAAAAAAAAAATGTAGTTGCTGAGTTTGTCCAGCAGAGCGAGCTCCAACATTGTACAAGCTGCTCCAAACTGGAATTTCGCAGAGACTTGTTTGTTTGTTTGTTTGTTTGTTTGTCAATTTGCCTCTTCACCTCTTTATAATACATTATTCTTGATAAAGTTTATAATGTTACAGCGTAAATTTGTAAGCTTCAGAAATATGCCTCTCATTTTGGATGTGTTTGGCTTCATTTTGGCCGGTAAAGCAGTGTCTGAAGTTGAAGGTCCCCAAATATACCCACGTTTTTTTAGTTGTATTACCTTTGCTATTACTATTACTATTGAAAGAAAACTCTCAGACACCTCCACGACTCCAGTAGAGCAAATCATTTTCAAAACCCCTTTTGGTCTCCATAAAACTGCATATTGAGCCCTTTGTTGTTGTTTACAACATCGCCTTAAACTTTCTTGGTTTTGGTTTCAGGTTAAAAACTGATGCCTTGTCATCCCTTATGTGAAACAAATACAAGGTTTTCACTTGGGTCACAAAGGAACAGAAAATTTCCAGAAAAGTTTTAGGGATTCCATGTCACAATGGGAAATTTCAGGATTATTCCAAGTTGTGAATTTTCAAAAGACTTGACAAAAACAAAATGAAATTAAATAAATAGTTGTTCACTTGAAACAGGAGGGATTTACTGAAAATGTGGAAACTCATGTGCAAATGTAAATAAACATTTGGTTTTGTCATCCTAAGAAAATTAACTAACTAAAGCAAATTAGATTCAGAAGCAGAAAAACTTAATCCTTGAGGGGACATTAATGGGCAAAGAGCGGCACAAAAGTAAAAACAATAAAAATACAATAAAAGTGGCTGGGTGAGATAGGTGGTTAAAAGTTTATCCACCCCAGCAGTAATTTCAAACATTGAGTTAGTCTTTACTTGATGCACGGTGCAGTGTAGAAGTTCAGACACATTTACATTAGGCTAGTTTATAACCAGATTAAGATTTTTTTTAATTGACCTCCACTTTTGGAAATTCCGTTTTATTTTCATGAATCACGTTTCCTCCTGTATACTCCCACGCAAAATGTTAGGAAGTCTCTGCCACCGTAACTATTACCAACCAATGTGACCAAATCCAAAATTTCGTCTCTTAAGTTTCTGGGCTCCGTGGTCGTGAAGCACTGTATCTCTGTATGCCTACATTATAGGCTTGTATATAGCACAGAATTCAATCTATCGAGACAGATTTTTCTGATGTTAATGGGTCGGGGCTGATGGCTGTCTTGGCGTTTTCTTTGGTCATATATTTTTAATAGCAATTGTCCCCTCTCCTTCACCAGACTGGAGCAGGCCAGGCATGAGTGGCGCACACCTGGACGAATGGCAGAGGAGGTCCTTTGACATTTCATCTGGCATCTGTACACCTGAACAGACGGCCGATGCCTACCGGGCCCATATCCTCTCCATTCAGTATGCATGGGCAAACTCCCAGCTCTCTCAAGCCGGCGTGGCCAGCCTGTTAAGGACCTACTCCGAGCGCTATGCCGCAGTGCTGGACTCGGATGACCCCAGCACAGGGCTCAACAACTATGCGGAGTGTGCGCTGCACCTGGCCCGTAGTCAAAGGAACCACAGCGACAAATGGGAGTCGTCGCTGACCATGGAGAGCGTGCTGGATCTGCCGTGCGTGCAGAAGATGATTCAGGCAGGGGGAGGAGGAGGAGGCGATTCCCTGGTGGCACCAGGAGATGCTGACATATGTGTGGGGCAAGAGAACAGAGGCAACTTCCTGTCAGCTCCCACTACTGGAGTCAGGTCAGTAGCAGAACCGTTTAAATCGTTAGGACCACAGGCGAAGACAGAAGTTATTGGCACTGCCAGTATCCCCACCTCCAACATAACGTCACTGAGGCCAAAAGCAACGGACTGGACCGTGGGCAATACTCACTCCTTCTCCAGACATCAGTCTGGACAAAATCACCCTTCTTCAGTTTTTTCACAGGGGCACCCCGGTCATACGGGGGTCACACACAACAATCAGGCCTCTTTCTTCCCCACTGCCAAGCGGAAACATTTCTACAATGCAGAGGGAGGGGATGGAGGCACGAGTCACCAGGGAGGTCAAACGGGCACAGAGCCACGAGCTGGATTCGCCTTCAGGTCAGCTCGCGAGCAGTTCTTCGTTGATCAGCAGAAAAAGCCTTCCGGTCAGCACCACAGAGGTTCAACCCCTGGGGCGGCAGCCACTGTGAAGAAATCTCTTGGTACCAACAGGCCTCGTGGTGCTTTTTCCAAATTTGTATCACCAATCCCTCGGCAGGAAGAGGAAGACGATGTTGGGATGGCCAGACAGGCCAACCAGGAGCCTCAGATCCTGGATGAACGTCTGAAAAACTTTGAGCCAAAGATAATTGACCTGATCATGAGTGAAATCATGGACCACGGGCCGCCTGTCTCCTGGGATGACATCGCAGGCTTGGAGTTTGCCAAGACCACCATAAAAGAGATTGTGGTTTGGCCCATGCTGAGACCCGACATCTTCACTGGCCTCCGTGGCCCACCGAAAGGTATACTACTGTTTGGACCTCCTGGCACTGGAAAAACTCTGATAGGGAAATGCATCGCCTGTCAGTCAGGCGCCACGTTCTTCAGCATCAGTGCTTCATCGCTTACGTCCAAGTGGGTGGGCGAAGGGGAAAAGATGGTACGAGCCCTGTTTGCGATCGCACGCTGCCACCAGCCTGCTGTCATCTTCATCGACGAGATCGACTCGCTGCTGTCCCAGAGAACAGACGGGGAGCACGAGTCCTCCCGCAGGATCAAGACAGAGTTCTTGGTCCAGCTGGACGGGGCAGCCACAGCCGCCGAGGATCGAATCCTGGTGGTGGGAGCCACCAACCGACCCCAAGAGATCGACGAGGCCGCGCGACGCCGCCTGGCCAAGCGGTTGTACATCCCTCTGCCGGAGGGCTCGGCCCGGAGTCAGATAGTGACCCACCTCATGGCTCGAGAGAGGAACCGGCTAAGCGAAGCGGAGCTGCAGCTCGTGGTCTCGGCCACCGAGGGTTTCTCGGGGGCTGACATGACTCAGCTGTGCAGAGAAGCAGCGCTGGGACCCATCCGAAGCATCCAGCTCAGCCAAATAGCCACCATCAGCGCCGACCAGGTCCGGCCCATCCTCTATAGCGACTTTCAGGAGGCCCTGAAGACCGTCCGGCCAAGCATCTCGTCAAAGGATCTAGAGTTGTACGAAGAGTGGAACAAAACCTTCGGATGTGGCCGTTAAACCTGGATATCATTTTGAACTCAGAGTGCACAAACCTTCAGATAGGTTTTCTAAATGGACAAAGCTGCGTTAGACTGTTTTATTGTTCGCAAGACCAACTGAGAGTACTTTTTACCTCCAATTACAAACCCTAAAAAGCTGTTTGTGTGTTAAGCTTGTTCTCTGAATGAAAAAGATTCCTGTCATTCTGTTGTTATTCTGTGTATTGCAGTAGTCTGAAGTGACCATCAGAACGTTTTTCATGCTCGCACGAAAACTTTGAACTGAATGCTTAAATCCCAGTTTTATTGATGTGTTGGGGTTTTTGGTAAAAAATAGAATGTTTATGGTAAACATTCTATTCTATGGTAAACATTCTATCCCCTCACTACAGGGTGTTTTTTGTGCTGTTCTCATAAATAATTGTTCATTTTATTGTATCTTGCACTTCAAGTTAGTAATTGTAATAATAAAATCAAATAAAAATGTGTCCACTTTTCATTTGATTTCTGCTCTTTGTCTCTTCCTTTCATCCACAGAGGGCAGCGCAAACACTGTTTAAGGTCCTTAGGTGTTCCTGCAAAGCGCGGTGTGCTAATCATGTCAGGTTGGGCAAGATCGAGTATCCATGGTGTCACGCTTTGTCTCCCTTCCTGTTGATGATTGAGACAGCAGTGGACTCAACAGGAAAACGTATTGCTACAACTCACCCGTCTTTTTTAGAAATTAAGCTCTAAACTCATTAGTTATATTAGTAGCACAAATGTTACATGTGAATATTTAAAGAGTCCAGGTAATATACTCCTAGTGGTGCATTTAAATTTACTTGAAGGTCGGACGGGTCACTCTCGTGGAGCGTCCTATTCAGCAGGACCATTATAGATTGCACGGGCATTGGACAAAATTTTCATGTAAATTTAATGAAACAATCTTTGAAAATCTGGAAGGCCATGAAAAGGGACTTTCATTCATTTTTCATCTTTTTGTCAAGTATCTAATAAATATTTCAGGCCTGATGTTTGGCCACTGCATTGAAACTTTGTTGAGGTAGCCAGCAGTGAAAGTAGTTACACTGTTCCCCTCCTGCTCCTCCTCGGGCACCTCTGCACGTGGGGACTCCTCACAGCTGGACCGGGACAGATGCTCAGAATTCCTCTGGTGCTGGCTTGATCCACAGAGTATGGACTGAGAGAAGTGCCATATGGTGTTAGCTTGTAGCTTAATTTGACCATGGCAACACTGTAGTGGTCACATCAGGGGTTGTATGGTCACAAAAAATGTTCTTACTGTGCTGGTATAACTATCATTTGTTGGTGAAATTAGTGTAGAAATACATCAAACACTGGGAATCTATCTATCTTTCTATCTGTCTGTCTGTCTGTCTGTCTGTCTATCTATCTATCTATCTATCTATCTATCTATCTGTCTGTCTGTCTGTCTGTCTGTCTGTCTATCTGCTTTTGTGCTTTTAAAGGTATTCTTAAAGCTGTAGTTTTTACATTGCTAATGAATCAAATCCAATTTCTGATTGCACTACCTAATTGAAATGTAACCTATTTTGAGTTTTAATCTAATGGTAATTATTGTGAGTGATGTTCCTTTCTAAGCTGGAGGTTTTGAGAAGTTGAAACAACCCCCCCCCCCCCAAAAAAAAGATTCCCACAAATCTCACTCAACACTTTAAAAACTG
The DNA here is from genome assembly GCF_046127955.1 of Nelusetta ayraudi. Taxonomy (NCBI): domain Eukaryota; kingdom Metazoa; phylum Chordata; class Actinopteri; order Tetraodontiformes; family Monacanthidae; genus Nelusetta; species Nelusetta ayraudi. The sequence goes on from NW_027466172.1 coordinate 780,395, forward strand.
TCCATATGAGAGTCTAAAACATCTTGACTTGAAGTAAATTGATTTAAAGTTACACATTAAGTCTAGCCATACTTGTATCATATGGCAGTTTAACCTCTGACATTTGGGCAGATTGACTCATGTAATAAAGTAATTACTTTTTCTTATATAAAGTAAAAATGTATTGAGAAGCACACATTAACTGTTCGCTACAATTAAATATTCAGTTGTCTACAATATGTCCATCAATAATAATGATAATACTAAATATGATCTTTTGAAAACTTGGTAGTTGCACTTGAAAGTTGTTTTTTTTTTTTTGTCAGATTCGTGAAGGAATCTTCTGGCTAGCTGGCTGAAAGAGGAAGTGAAATTTGGGATTTTTGGCTGGGCCAGAGGTGGTTGGCCAGACTATTCCCCTCATGCAAATGTCCTCCCTCTCCTCTGCTGGGTCCCAGTCAAGCGTGTGCGTGTGTGTGTGTGTGTGTGTGTGTGTGTGTGTGTGTGTGTCGTTTGGGGACGGGCGGGGTGGGGAGCTCAATACTCGTCACAGCTGCTTCCCGTTTCTACTAAAATCACATGGCTGCCATCTGGATGGGGCTGCGGCTGCACAACGTGGCTGCGCTGCTCCATTGGCCCCTGCCTGCCGCCTCTCCAGACAGGCCGGGCCCTCAGAGCCTCGGCCCCTGCCTTCTGCTCCAGTGCCTGATCCTCCGTGTCCCAGCTCTCGGCCACTGAGGACCAGTGGGACTCTTCAGGTCCTGGACACAGCACATGTCAACATGCTGGTGTGTGTGGGAGGGGGAGGGGTGGCTGGGGAGGGTGGCATCGCTTATGCCACCAGAAACTCCCTGGATAGAGAAGCTTTAACACGAGGGTTTCAGTGAGGACAAATGCCACTGTGATGTGTCGGCCCTTTCATTTCTTTATGTCTGCCACGCCAGGTACATGTCTTATAAATAATAATAAAATATATATATATTTAAAAAAAAATAAATACAAAGGATGTTTGTTCCTGCGCTGAGAACTTTTTTACTTAGACATTTTGTGCGAGGGCTGTTTAATTGGAAAATAAGCTGTAGGAAACGTCATTCTGCTCTCACTGTATGTCTGTATATATATATATATATATATATATATATATATATACACATATATATATATATATATATATATATATACATATATATATATATATATATATAAATATGTATATATATATATAAATATGTATATATATATATATATATATATATATATATATACATATATATATATATACATATATATAAATATGTATATATATATATATATATATATAAATATGTACATGTATATATATATATATATATATATATATATATATATATATATATATATATAAGTATATACTGTAAATTTAAGTACAGTATATTGTTCCTAAATGCCAGTCACTCATTTGCTGCAGGTGAAAGAGCGAGCAGCACTTTGAATGACATCTTAACTCAATTATACTAGTAGTTTCCAGCGTGTGGAGTGAACTCTATATATGAATATAATGTATTAAAACTTCTCTGCAGAATGTATTTTCCTCCGCCTCAGCACCAATTTATGGCAAATTTGACGAGAACATTTTTATTTTCAAGTCAATAAAAACTCCAGCAAATATTTTTAATTTAAATTTAATAATTTTTTTCAGGGTTATATCTGCCAAATAATGCATAATCCTGTATTCTACACTTACTGATTGGAGAAATAACACAATCCTTCATTTTTCTGTTTGTATAAAATATTGTTTATTTGTATTCCGCAAGCATGAAGCTCCAAATGAAAACCCCAAGTAGCTCATTTTCCCAGGTAACATTGTCTTTTGACAGGATTAAAAAAAAAAAAAGTTGCTTCTAGCAGCAGTCATGTTTTCACCTCAAACACATTGAGTAAATAGTTGGATGGGGAGATGCAGCTCTTATTAACTACTCTACAGACAGACACCACAGACCACTCTAATAAATACAAAAAAACAGGTGTTGAAATGAAATATAAATAATGTGTAGACTGTAACGAGTACAAGAACATGCTGGTGGAGTGGAGTTAATATCTACACTGATGGTTGACAACTGATTAGATTTAATTCTGACATTTGGTTTTCCTGCTTTAAATATCACTGCAGAACGGAACAATTCAACAAAATATGTAAACATATGTAACATCCGTTTTTTTTTTTCTTCCACTTCCAACCTAGAAAACACTTGCTGTGTGCATATCCAAAATTAAAAACAGGTTTATACATTTTTTTTTTTTTTTTACACATGGAAAGAATGACACCCTAGGCACCGTAACGCTGTTGTCTTTGCCGAACAATATCAAAGAGACAGATGGGTCAGTCCTCCTTTAAAACACACATTTAGAACTCAAACTAAATGCATATTCTTTTTGTGACGAGCCAACATGCGTACTTTAAAAGAAAAACAAATGTACACAGCTTTTGGACATTAACAGTGTATATATATATATGTTGGGTTTTTTTTTTTACATTTTTGCTTTTACAGATGCATGTCGATGAGTGAGTGTGAGTGGCACACTTGCATGTGTGTGTGTGTGTGGTGTGTGTGTGTGTGTGGTGTGTGTGCGTGCGAGCGATCAGATCAGATCAGATCAGAAGCGATGCTCCCCTCGTGTGATGTGCGAGGAGAACTCGTAGCGATCTTGGCTGCGATGGCCGCACATGTTACACTCAAAGGGGTCTCTGAAGCCGTGGCAGCCCATGTGGATGGTGTACATGACGTGGTCCAGGAAGAGGACGCGGCAGTGCTCGCAGCGGTACGCCCGCACCTGCTCGCCGTCCGCCGTCATCACCTTGAAGCCCTCGGAGGCCATCTCAATGCTGGCGCGGATGGCCTCGTACTGCCTCTGCTGCTCCTCCTTGACCAGCGGCAGCACGCCGTTCCTCACCCCCGACGTGATGTGGTTGGTCAGGTAGATGAGACCCGCCGCGGCGCCGCCGCCCGCCCGGTGCTCCTCGTTGTTGCTCTCGGTGTCCGTGGAGTCCTGGCCACTGTGGCTCGGCGAGCCGTCCTTCTCGCTGGGCGCTGACTTGGAGAGCAGCAGCAGGTTCTCGGCGGCGCTGTCCTTGGCCGACAGGCCCGCCCCGGCGTGGCCCTCCGCCGCCTGCTTGTGGAGAGGGAACATGGAGCCGAGGGCCACGTCGCTAGAGGAGGCCGGGGACGTCTGCACCAGGGGCCGCAGCGACTCGGCCCCCAGGTAGCTGATGGCGCTGTTGATGGCCTGGTCCATGACGTGGGGCTGGATCATCTCGCCAGCTCCTCCGTCGTACGACAGGTCTGACAAACGCTTCTCTCCTGGGGGGAAAGAAAGAGGCCCAACAGTCAGTTTGAGGACTTGCTGTGACGTTCAACACTGTCTGTTTCAAGTGTTGTACTAGGATTTTCCTCCCAGTTTTTGAGAAAAAACATTTCAATAAAATTTCAAGAACAAATAAGAGTGATGATCCCTCATGGCATTATCACACCATGGGGTTTTCCACCTAGTGCACATAATGTAATGTTAAAGCGTTTTTATATAACGGCAAAAACAGCCATTTGAAAATTGCAAGATAGATTGCAGATGTGTGCTCTGCATTATGGGGCAGCGGGGAAACAAATTGTTTTTTCCCCCCCGGATTCCATATTTTGCAATTCTGTCATTGAAGATGTCCCTGTTGAATGTCGGTGTGTGTGTTCGTAAATCTAACTAAGTAAGTGTGTGTGCGCGCGTTTGAATGTGTGTTTTGCCGTACTCTGTGGGGTGAATAGAAAAAAAATACTTCTGCCATGGAAAAGCCTCACAGACACAAGTACAAACAAATGAATCAGTTGACTAACAGAAAAAAATCTTGCCTCTGAAACATTAGCAAAGACAGTGTGAAATGTGTGAAACGGCTTGTTCAGCCTCCAAAGCTGCAGTTCATTTTTTTTTTTTTAATTGAAATTGGTAAAATGTTGGTTTTACACAAAGGAAGCAGATTTTGGCCCTTACCCACAAACTTCTGTGGCATAGTGCTTTTACGCTTAGCTACATTATTAGCTAATCTGTCTAGCACCAAGGCTCTGTCAGATCCCGTCTGGCTCAAGTCTTCCCTCTGCTCATTCTGGTTGCTTTCTTCCTTTATTACTGGAAAGCAAGACAGAGAAGTCAGGTTCAGAGTCAAAGTAAACTACTGTCCTGTTGAGTGTCAAAGAGTTTGTGGCTTTTGTTTCTCAGAGCGCAGAGTGGACTGTTCTGGCACACGAAGCACTTGGCCTATAAATACACTGTGGGTTCATGCTCGTGTACATGTGTGTCATAGGTATTTCGACATAATTTCATTTCATCTGTGACAGCTAAACAGGAAGGCATTTAGCTGCATTTTTTTTTGCAGTCACTCATCAATGGCGTAAGAGAACTTGCAACATAGAAAAGAAAGTGACAGTAATTACATCTGACCGGTTGGGGAATCTAGTAACAGCCCGATGCATAGCTGCCTGCATGCACAACCCGTCCTGCAATCACAGGAAGGAAGCTGATAAAAAGAAAGAAAAAGATGGGGTGGTCAACCTGTGTACATGTTGTTTTGCAGCCCCATGTACTGCAGGTAGTTGTGACATCGCTCCTTGTGCTCCTCCAGAGAGCTGCGCTGCTTGTAACTCCGTCCGCAATAAGCACATTTGTGGGGTTTTCCAACTGTTAAGGAAGACAATAAGAATCACATTTTGTCAATAATAATAATAATAATAATAATAATAATAATAATATTTCTTTTTTTTTTTTAAACAGAGCAAGATGTTAGTTAATGGTTGATGCAGATACATTGGACAAGGCTTTTAGTGTTCTTTGGCCTCCCCTGCACATTACATTCAGCGTTATTTCTTTGTCACAGTTTTATTATGTGCAAATAAACTAAATTACACTAAGACGTAAAAGCACTGGATTGACTTTTTTTTTTACTGGACTGATCTATTTTTTCAGATTTATTTTTTTAATTTTTTTTTTAGCAATTATAGTCAAACATTCAAGCCTTTCATTACACTCAAGATCATCGTACGGATAAAAGCTGAATCCAATAAAAGACAATGATTGTCCTTTTAAGATATAACAACTGTCACTATAAGAAAATAACTACACAATTACAATAAATAAATAAAATGCACTCCACTGTGGTATATTTGCATATGGAAAATATAAATGATTGGATAATGAGCTGCATTTTATCTGTGAACACACAGAAAAAATAAAAGTGAAAGTAAGAACCACCTTTTGTTGCCACTATTTCCTGTTTGTCATGCACAAAATCTTCAATATTTCAGTGTCAAAGTCAAAACCACCAGCAACCTGCCTACAGATCTCTGATAATGTTGGTGTACACTGTATATGGTGAAAGGGTCCAGGAGAAATACCTCACGGCTCCAATTTTAGCCTGCTGTATGTTCATGCTTGGCTGCCTAACACTGCTGATTTTAAGCTTTCTGTGAGATCTGGATAAAGCTGGGGAGAACATTTAAACAATGTGCCTAGAATGTGGATCCACTGAGGAGGGACTGCCAACTCTCCTCTTTTCTGGCCTTACTGGCTTTTTGAATCCTGGGGCTACAGTGGAGACAGTGTGGACTGCAAGTAGAATTTGAAATCCGTCTCTCTAGTCTAGAAGGTCTCGGACACAGATTCCAAGCAGCCGTGTTGTTGACAGTGAAACTAGAACAGGGCGATTATATCATTTCAATGTGCACATACTTCAGAGTAACATCTGGGCAGGGAGCTACAAAAACCACATTCACACCTGTTTGGTCTGTTTGGATGCGGTATGTTACATAAGGCCAGAGCCACCGTTCCTAGATCTATAATATTGTGCTGCTGCAGATATGAGTGTGCTTGCATTAGTGATGTTAGATAGATACTGCCAGTTTTCTTTCCAATCTGATACCCAGTAGAATCCAAGAAGGTATGGACGATACCGATCCGATATTTTGTGAAAATATCTGAGTGTTTGTGTGTGCGCGTCTGTATAAAATCACAGGGATAAACAAATGATGGCGCTACTCTGCACTGAATGCTTAATCTTATTTAGATTCAACTATGTACTGGATAGTCCCTATAAAGGGATACAAATGCTTGCTGTTTTAGAATACTAGGTCACTTAAACAGCACAATAATTGCACAGGTTTATTAATACTTTAATTTCAAAATGTATGGAAATTAGATTGATTTTTATCCATCTTTTCTAGCATATACATTTTTCAAATTTCATAATGGCTGTTTTGTAACAATTGCTCTATGATGACACCTAGTCTACGTAATCCATTTTTAATTGTCAATTCTTTCTATTGATTTTGTTACTTAATTCATAGCCATATTGATTAATTTGACAACTTCAATAGCAACAGTTTTTTGACACATTCTCTTTCTCTGAACCTGGATAGTTTCATGCCCGCTGTTGTTGTGCGTAACACACTTAACCAGGCGGAAGAAAAGTAGTTCCCAAACAAACACATATCATTTCAACAAGATCTCAATAGTGTCGTGATTTTCCACTTTGTTCCTTTTAACGTTGTACATTACTTAGAATGACTGACGTATCAAAAGTATCTTTTTTTTTCTTTTTTTTTTTTAAATTTGAGAATCGACTTTTAAAGCGTAAAAATCTAGTATCGGAAGTATCGATATTTTAGTATCGATCACTAGCTTTATGCTCACCCGAGTGGGTGCGCAAGTGGCCGCTGAGGGCATCCCTCCTGCGGCAGGCGTAGCTGCACAGGTGACACTTGAATGGTTTCTCCCCCGAGTGGAGCTTGATGTGCCGCAGCAGGTTGCCCTTCTGGGTGAAAGAGGCGCCGCACTGGCTGCACTGGAAAGGACGCTCGCCTGAGGAGAGGCACACGACACAGAGGGAAACATCGCTGTGAAAGGATGCAGATGAAAACATAGCCAGAGAACAGTGTCTCTCTATTCATTTACTTGCAACTGAGCGGTTTTTTTGTTTTTTTTTTAAAGAAAGAAAAAGAATATCACCCAGTTGGCAGCAGCGGCGTGCACAGAAATCGGGGGATTACAGTATAACGAACTTTATCACGTGTTTTGTTATTTTGTCAGACGTGTAGGTTTTGTTTTTTTTCCTATTATTGTTATTATTACTCCTACCTTACATGTTTCGACGTCATTACGTCCGTCTTCGTTCTATGCTATCGAGCACCTGGGACAGTGCACTCAGGTAGCAATGCAATGAGTACGTGGCCATTGTTTTAGCGTTAACGTTAAACCAACCAGCAAAGCTAAGCTAACTGTCCAAATGGGAGCGACCCGATTTCTTCTTCTACATCGTTATAACGGAAGATTGGGCGGTGACCGTTTAAGGGAGGGGCGTACCGGAGGCGCAGTTGTGTCTTCCTGTATTTTGTTTGGGTCGTTATAATAAGATGGGGGGGGGGGGGAAATACAACTGTCAGCGGCAAACTTTGTATTGACGTCTAACGATTTACATTTGATTTAAAAACAAAAAACAAAAACAAAAACAAACAAAAAAAAAAACACGGATTACTAGCTACACTGAAGGTTTACGGTTTATGACAGAGGTGAGCGAACTATGGTCCGGGGGCCAATAGCGGCACGTTAAAATTATTAATCCGGCCGGCCGAACTTGAAGAAAGTAATAAAATAGCTGTATTTCATCCATCCAACCCCCCCACCCCCCGTTGTTTTAAGAGCCATTTCAGTAAATAGCTAAATACCGCGGGCTTCAAAGACACGGATTTTGTTGTCACTTTGCTTTTGTTCATTTTCAATCCACACTAAAGCACGTTTTCTACATATCCCATGATATACCTTTTTTCTCCTATGAGGTGGGTTACCAAAACACTCCACCCATGTGCTCCTGCCCCACCCCCTTCAAATTACAAATGTTTTTCTCATTGTGGCCCACCAGTCAAAAACTTTGCCCACCTCTTGTTTGTGATCGTTCCCTCGCCAAACTCACGACGCGTGACGATGCCTACGCTGACAACGCAAAGATGGGAAGCGCGTGCGGACACGCGGGGGTCACAGCGCGACAAGTTTTCCCGGGCGGATCGGATGATGGAGCGCCTGCCTGTGCGGCAGAGAGCCATCCCGCCCCCCCCCCTCCCACCACCCCCAGCGGAGAGCCTCCGCCAGCAGAGTGACGCTCCGTCTCTGCCGTGCTCCCCCTGCCCTGCCCCTCGGAGTGCCTGCGCTGTGATCGAACAACAGCCTTTCAGACTCAGCCTGCCAGTTTCCGTGATGCACCATTGCCTAGGTCAATTTGATCTGAAAATCTCATTTTTACCCCCCCCCCCCCCCCCCCCCCCCCGCTTCACCCCCTCCTTCGCCTCTAAAATAAGAGCGGCACATCACAATGCAAATTCAGCCTCATTTGAATAAAGCGAAGGAAACACTTTGTGTTGAGAGCCAGTCTTCCTGATCAGCGCTTCTGGAATAAACCAATATCCAGCCTCTCTGAGTGTTGTGGCATTCTGTGAGGATGTTTTAATGTGCCCCTTTTTTTTCTTTTTTTCTTTTTTTTTTTTCAAAGGCCTTCCATAAAATAAGAGTCACCAGTGAAGCAGCAAAAATATATAAAAAAGGAAATTCATTAAAAATGCATTTCGGGAGCAGAGACTCACCACAGAATATTTTCTATTTAAATAGGAGGCACTTCATTATATCTCTTATTGTACTTTCTTCTGCATTTACATTAGCCCAGTGTTCCTTTCTTCCGTTTTGAGTTTCATTAGTTTCTAAAGGTTGACAGTTAAGTGCCTTTTTCAGAAATGTTCCCCACCACTGGTTTGGTCTCATCACAATAGAATATCAATTTCTAAATTTGAAGAACTTTTAATAGCCTGATAATTGTCGCTTCACAGAGATTCAATTTAATTGCTGAAGATATCCTGTCTCTCAGCGGCAGGTTTAGGTTTCTTTTCTTTCATTCTTTTTTCAGACTAAGTTTTTGCAGCCGCTACTTTGTCGCACACTAATTTGATCGATTGCTGTCACTTCATGTGGCACGTCAGAGCTGTTTAGATGAACAATAATGAATGCTTTGGTGTGCTTAAAGTCTATTTCACGCACGGTAGGAGGGTCTATATGCATGATGCAGCCTAATGCAAGGATGCCATCGTGTGACAAACATAGAAATAGATTGCAGGGACAGTTTGACTGGAAAGTCCCATATCACAACCATTTTCACACCCGTATTTTGTTTTTATCCAAGAAGGGCAGCTTTATACTGTAATTATCGCAGAGACTCAACAGATCTTCAGAAAACAATATGCTTAGCCCTCTGTTTACTTTCTCCAGCAAAGAGGTTAGGGTTTTAGCTCCTTGCTTTTTTTGTTGTTGGAGGAATTCCAAATGATTATCTTGTGGAACAAACACCTGGCTGGAGGTGTTGGTGCTAACCAGGGAGGGGTATCAGTGAGTTATCACTGCCTGTTGTGACATCACAAAGGGCTGATTCCCAGTATTGCAGATTTTTTTTTCAATAACATCTTCTGAATTGGCCTTTCAAATTTCTGATGAGTTCATGGACAAGTTACATTATTATTAGGAAAAAGGTTTGGTTTCATTGAAGCCGAAATACAGTCAGCCAGCCAGTTATTTCTGCCATATAAGATCTGCATCTAAACATGACGTGGAGACACGAGAGACACCTATCTGACCCTCCCCTCGCGCACTCTTTCACACAGCTACTGCATGGGTACATAGGAATGGCAAGAAGTGTTGCAGACGGCTTACCGGTGTGGCTTCGCTTGTGCACCATCAACACATTGGGGCCAATGCAAACTATCCCACAGATATCGCACTTGAGCTTCCCGTTGGGCAGCCGGATACCGCCGGCCGAGGAGAAGGCCTTGGCTTCGGGGCTCGACTGTGAGCCGTTCACCTTGGCCCCCGAGGCATCGACCACGCGCAAGTCTTCCGCGCACTCCTCCTCCTCGCCATTCATGTCACAGGCCAGCCCATTCTCCTCATCACTGCGAGCCTCAACTTTAATGTTACAGGCTGGAAAAGAGGGCAGGGATAGAAGGGGTGGGGGGAGGGCCACTGTTTAGAACACGAGCATGTTGTTGTTGTTGTGTTTTTTTTTTAATCTTATTCTTTATGATGTTAGTCAAGATGGGCAGACCATCAGCATGACAGTGGAATAGATGCAGCTGCTTTATTTAACACTGTGATGTCACCTCAGATCTTTGACAGGCTCAAGAACAGGAACACGGGGGACTTTTGGGAAACTGAACTAAGATAGCTTGAACTTCAAAGTTCACTCAGTCGCTTATTTTTTTGACCAATGAAAAAATAATCATTGCTTGATGTGATTTGTTTGAATTGTTATCAAACGTAATTTAAATAGCACTGTATGTATTTATAACATATTTGAGTTACATATTTTACATACATATTTTTGTGTTATTTTAGCTCATCTTGTTAAATTTATTTTGCTTTTTGTGTACACTGTTGCCCATAAAGATGAAAACATTTTGTTTTCGTTAACAATCCCCACTTCATCCCTACTTAAATGCATCAGTAATCACTTTCGACCAGGTGCAGTTACTGAAGTCTGAATTCATGTGCAACATTTTTTACCATTCTTAAAATATTTCATTCCAAATGTATGGGCAAGAGTGTACTGATTTACTCTTAATTTATTTATTCTATATTAATTCATTTGATCCACTTTTATCCAATTTTTTAAAAAAAATCTAAATGAGACATTTTGGAATCTTTTTCTTCTTCTTTTTGTCTTTTTCTGTCTCCATAAAGTTGTCAGGAATTAAACATTTATTTGGTTGTTGTGATTTATGTGGTTCCCCCTGTCCTTCTCTCCTAATGAATAGTGTCTTTTAAAGGCACTGCAAACGCTCGAGATCAACGCAAGCAGAACTGCCAAAGTTTACCTAAAGCTTTACAAAAAATACAATATTACTGGGCTAGAATCTGGCATGTCTGCATGTACTGTTGTATGTTATCATCAACAGACATTATCAGAATCAGAATCAGAATCAGCTTTATTGGCCAGGTTTGTACATGCCAAACAAGGAATTTGACTCCATTTTTTTTTCTGTATATTCTACTACTTAGGTTAAAAAAACAAACAAAAACAAACTACAGAATAAGTAAAAAGTTAAAAGTAAGGGTAAACAAATAAACAATGTGCAACTGGAAGTATAAATAAGCTATAAACAGTGTGCAACTCGGTGGAGTAAAATAAGGATCCATATACAAGTCTACATAGTATATCTAAATAAAATATATACAGATATATACAGATATGCAATCAGTTAGTAACTAACAGTCCTCCCTCTCCTTCCAAAAGAACGCATCCGCAAATAATTTTACCTCATTTCAGATACTTCATTTAAGACCTGTCTGAACTGTATATTCTGTTATTTTCATGGCAGCATGGTGGAAATTCAGACACAGAGGCGAATAGCACAGCCTAGGTCAAACAATGTCTGCAAAGATGCAAAGAAACGCACACGTTGATCTCACGCCATCGCGCTTTGCCTCGGCAAATGACAGCATGATAAACAGGAAACAGAGACACAGGAAGCAGTGCGAAATGAGGGACGGCGGCGGTGTGTCTCACAGCCACTGAGCTTGATGAAAACACACATGGTCGCGCTCTCACACGCTGACTTGATGACGAGGTGTCTCTACTCACGAGATTCTAAACATTCTGAAGGTCAATTCACTAATGCCAACTGTTATCCACCAAGATTTTTTTTTTTTTTTCTCACAAAAGTCACAGCTGTCACTTGTCACTGTGGCTGCTTTTCCCAAATTGTTCAGAAAGGAATGGCATCCTCTACCAGCTCCAACTTTCCATGCAGAAAACAGCAGCCAGGCTGCGGTTAGCATGTCACGGTAGCGCCTGATTTCCCCATGTCTCTACCTCTGTTTGTTCAGCCAAAGAGGAAGAAGTGGAAATCATGAAATATAGGAATCTATGGAAAAGGGGAAGCTTTAGAAAGAGGGCCTGTCTAACCGAAATACCAAGAATTATGGAGAAGTGACAGAAAGGGAAGCATGGGAAAGGAATTGTAAAACAGTTTGCAACCGAAAAGTTCTTTTTTTTTTCTTCACACTTGTCTGCCGGATATGCTGCCTCTCATTTAAAGGAAAAATACACCCTACTTTTAAGACACTCCCATGGTCCTTTCTGCACCAGCATTTGAGACATGAGATTTTTGGACTACTGCGTCCTATACTGAAGCCTTTAACTTAATCTTGATTTAAAGCATGTTTACAGCATCCAATTGTTTTTATCTATACTGCGTGGTATCAAATTGTCTTTCTTGCCTTTTGTTTTCAATTTTTAAAGTGTTATTTTTCCTGCAAAGATTCACTGCAAAAAATTATTTACTTTAGCAAACCTCAACCCTTTCCTCTGATCTGTGTTAGATTTTTATCTTTTATGCCTAAATGGTGGTTGAAGGCATAAAAACGGTGGTTGAAACCAACCACCTCTTTTATACAACCCTTTCTGAATAGTTATTTAACTTTGATTTTTAAGATGTATTTTAGTTTCTGTGCAATTTCTTCATGGCTGTCAACAATTGCAGAGGTCATAACCCCCTGTCAAGGTTTCTCCGGTGGACAGGCGCTCGCCTGATGCCGAACATCAAATAAGCATATGTAATTAACGGTAACATGAGTGTCTAAATAAAATAGCTTCCTGAAATCATCGTTCTGTAGTCAGCCATTTTCATATCAAAAAGCAAAATGTGTCCAAATTTGTGACACTTTTGTGTTTCTATTCTAAAGCAATGGCCTCAGCCATAAAACCTACAATTTTATTTTATTTTTTGCAAAGTCACTAATCCTGAAATAATATATATTTTTTTTAATTATATTAACATGTGCCTACACATGATTATTTTTATGTTTGTAAAACCTAACGGCTAAAGCTCTGGGTTTATCAGCCGGCTATAGCAGACAGAAGGGAACAATGGTTTGCCACGCACTTCTCATGGATATGGGGAAGTTGCACTGAACCGGGAATAGGAAGAAGGCTTTTTGCTTTATACCGTGTTTGTCTCGGTCACACATCCTGATTTGCTAGTTTTGGGAAGCAGGTATAATACACTGCGCAAACAGAACAGCTCGCAATAAACACTGGTTTAACCTGATATGGATCTGATGCTCAGGTTGCAGATAAAGAACTAACACATTCTGCTGCCAGCACAACATAGTGGAAAACACAGGGGGTGAGAAGGCCTTAGCATGTGCGTCTTGCTATCAAACTTAAAAAAAGGTGACTTGTGAGCGTGTTACTTCTGCGCCGTGGAACTCAGGGAGCCGGGCTGGAGGTTCCTGTTACTGACTAATGCTGCTCTCACTGCCTGAAAATAACACTGCGTGCACAATAGTGGAACCGCATGTGCTAAACCACGCTAGCAACTCACTCAGCACAAACTTGCAGGAGCACCAAAAAAAAAAAAGTTGCCTTCATGTTTTCGGGAACTAGACTCAACTCAGTCTCCCTCTTAGTGTCAGGTCTCCGAAATAGCCGAAGGACTCCGTCTGAATCATTGAAAGTGAAACAGAAATAATTTCACCAGGAAGTTAAAGGATGTGTCTTACTGCCGTGGTGCCTCTGAGCAAGCGGGCCGCGTTGCCTTCGTCAATTGAAGCCGCAGCTGGCCGATCAAATTAGCCGTTGGTTGAGATAAGACCAACCGTGCTGCTAAACAGAGTTCACTGAAGTCACAAGGGAAGTTTGCAGGTCTGAGTCACGTATGTGCACATTGAAAATGTGCAACAACAATGACAACCCCCCGGCTGCGATGATCACTTGCAACAGGAAATGACCGGGGCCTTTTGAGGTTGCTTGACACTTTTTTTTCGTCCAGCGTCCCATTTAATCGCCGCCCGCTCGCCGCCTGCCGTCACACAAGAGAGAACTGAGCAGCACATGATCCTGAGTGATAATTATAACTCTCTCTGGCTTTTATCGCAGAGGCAGCGATGCATAGATGCACCAGATACTTGCACTTCCCTTCTTCTTCTCTTTTGGCTCTTTCGCTACGTCCCTTATATAGACACATGTGAAGCCATAAGTGTTCAGGGAATAAACAGCCGACTCGCGTGTAAAGCACAGAGTCCCGCTGCCAGCTGCCTACGGAGGACGGTGAAGAACCAAACACTTAGACCACTCAACATTTTAGAATATAACACCACCACTGCCGTTCCGACTCTATAACTATCCGTTAACTCAACGAGAACAGCGCCGCACGTGATGGAATTACTTCAATCAGAACGTTTCCCTTGCCGTCGTGGGTTCTGAGCATTTTATTTCCCGCCCGTGCGCTCAGCTCGTCACCTGACACCTCGACTGTTATATAAAGCAAGAGAGAGCATGCGAGTACGTGCGTGCGCGCAGGTGTGTGACCTCTGCGGTGTGGCGATGTGCTGATCTCTCCGAGCTTGGCCCTGTTCCTGAACTCTTTATCTCCAGGAGTGTTGAAACTGCCTGATGGCAAGTTCTTCTTAGGAAAGTCTTGCACATCCTATTTCAGTTTCCTCTCGCGTTTTTATTTTTGACTCTGCGTTGCTAATCTTTTGCCAGCATCAGGATGAGTGGAAAATTACTTGATGATTTTTTTTTTGGATACTTTTTTATTCAGAGGTAAAATGATTTGTGGTGAAAAAAAAAAAAAGGAGATCAGATACAACTTTCATAGAATTTAGAAACCAGCCCTCGTGTTCATTTTGCCCGCCCTCTTTTATTATTATTTATATAGGGTTTATATAGGTTGTTTTTTTTTCATCTTTTGTATCTTCTTCTGTCTCTCTTTTTACTTCTTCTGTATCTTTTTACTTATCTTTATTACTCGCTAAATAAAGAATAACAAGACATAAAGCAAAAATACCCCACCTGCATTATTGATTTTTTTTTTTTAACCTATTAATAATTGTATTTTAATCTTGATTGATCTTTTCTGTAACCCAAATGAGTTATGATGGCCGGTACTTATTTGTGAAATGCATCAGGGCACGTCGATTAACATAACCAGGAGATTTAAAGACCCCTTCAGTTTGTCGCATCCCTACTTCTACCATTAGATTCCCTGGCTGGATGTTCATAAACTCAAATCAAGGCCACATTAGCTATTCCTTAAGATTGGGCTTTTTAATGACATGCCATGGCTCAAAGGGATTCTTTTTAACCTTTGCTGCCAATGACCTAAATGTATCTCTTTTTGCGATTTTTCCCCCCCTGTTTTTTATATGAATTTTTCCAAGGGGATTTAGAATATCTATCAAGTACCTCCCACTGGGTGTGTACGACTTGAAGTAGGAGTACATTTTTGCCATTTGCACACAAGTCATGCTTTTAGTAGTGACATCTTCAAACTTTTATTTTTTTTTTGAGGTGCTCTGGGAATGGACGCACCGTTGTTGGAGCCTGACTGACACAGATTTCACGGATTCCTTTCAAGCATCGTTTGACATTTCTGACTGGTCGAGGTGCATTTTCCGGTACCTTTTTCCCCTCTGTTGTTCTGCTGGTGGGCGGAGCTGGCTGACAGGTCCTCGGGGACGGCCATGGGCTCCTCCGTGTCCTCGGACGTTTCGTTGGCAGGGGGGCTGTCCCTGACTGTGGACACACACCAGCAAAAGCGTCCATCAGTCCCTGGCGCCGCCCCCCACCCACCCCCCTCCGCGGCCCATCTCATTCGTTCATTACCGAAAAGCAAAAAGCTGCTTCCGCGGCCCTGCTGTAGCAACCTTTGCACTCAATAAGCTTTAATCAAGGAGGCAGAGAGTCTTTTACCTGGCATCTGGGACATTTCCTGGGCCTCCTCGGTCTCCATGCGGTGCAAGTATTCTAATGGGAGAGAGAGACAGAGAGAGCGATGGAAATGTAGATCTGTCGAAAAGTTTAATCAAGTGCCGGCAGAGGGAACAACATTATTAAAAGACAGAGCGGTGCACTTCTCAGCGGCGGCTGGGCCGGCTTGGCTTCGTCACCTCGGCCAGATCTCGCCTTGTCGGCCGCATTACATTACAAAGAATCGCAGACATTTTCATTACGAGTCTGACGGAGGGAGGCGAGCCAGGGTGTATCGGGGGCGCGGGGGGTGTTCTCGCTGCTGGGAATGGGCCTTCAGACCACATTTGTTATTTATTGTTAATTTCCTGCCACATAATCATCCAAAAATGCAAACTGACTGCCACAAAATTAAGCAGAAAATTAACTGGCCCGGGGGTCGCGGGGACGCCGGCGTTTGCCGTACACCCGGTTGATCCGCGCTCGTGTTCTTCTCTAATTTACTGTGCACGCATGGCTGAGCCCGCGGGGGGCCTGAGCGCAGACACATGCGAGCCATGATGGGAAATACAGGGGTGAAGTGGAGGAGGTGACGAAGGAGGAGGGGGGGTTGGGGGGGGGGGTGGAACGAGAGGAGGAGGGGTGTCGCAGGCGTGGAGGTGTTGCGGGGGAAGTCAGAAAGGAAAGCAGGCCGAAGGAGCAGAGAAGTTGCCTTTATTTCTCTCTTCTTTCTTTTTTTTAACAAGCGATCCTTTGGCCAGGGCTGAATATCTGAGGAGTCACCAGTGCTCGTGGCCCCATTAATAATGAATGGCCCTCAAGCCGGCAGCAGATGGGCCCAACAGCCTCGGCCCCGGCTCCGCCACTTCAAGAAGCCCTTGGTGGGGCCCGCTGCCCAGTCCCAGCAGCCACTCAGGGAGAAGTGAAGCTCCCGAAAATAGCGAAACGAGCCCAAGGGAGAAGGGGAACCTAGGCCTTCCTGTTTTACTGACAGATGGCTCCACACATTTGGAACAAATAGTGGGAAGCGAGCGGGGGCCCTGTCGTGTCGCAACGCCGCCCGAGTCGAGTCGGGAGCTCAACGGCCCGAAGACGCCCAGGAGTGCGAGGGCACGGGAGGGGGGTAGATGGGGGAGTGAGGGGAGGGGGGCAAAGGTCACTGGTGCAGACGAATTGCTCAGCGGCGGCACAGGGGCGTCGCGTGTCACTCCGCCGCGCCGCTGCAGCCTCTGCGGCGACCGTCTCCAGCAGCTGGAGTTCGGTGGTTGGGGAGAGACAGAGGTGAATTCTCTCCTGTGCACTGTTTTTTTTTTTCAGGCAGATGGTACGAGGGGGAAACACGGATGCGTCGGTGGAATGGGGGCTGGGGAGGGCAGGGGAAGGGGGGCTCACCAGAGAGTTAAAAAAAGAACTCCCGCATTCACCCACAACCTGCTTAGACACGTAGACATGTGGAAAGTTAGGTGCACGTGGATTACAACAGCAGCAATTATTCTCCCACTTTGAAAACTTTTTTTTTTTATTATATTTTTATTTGTGTTATTATTATTATTATGTACCATGTCTTCCTTTGATACAAATGTTTCAGAGTTCTCATCTCTGTAGTCACACTTTCATAGTCGTACTATTGTGTGTGTGATATTAAATAAGCTTATGTTAATAGAAAATAATGTCATTGCCTTAACTGCCCCTTCTGTTCTGCTTGTCACCGGCGGATGTGTGCGTCTGTGGGCGTGAATGCGTGGACGAGAAGCAGGTGGAATCTTTTTCACGCTGGCGAAATGGAAGTAGCAAAAAATTTACTTTTGACACACAGGGAGACAAAAAAAAAAATGCAAGAAACGCAGAAGTTTCATTCTGACTGCTGAGGAGAGGCAGGAAGAGGCTTGTGGGTTGACAGAATTCTCGGTCCTCCTTTTGTGTGTGTGTGTGTGTGTGTGTGTGTGTGTGTGTGTGCGTGTGTGCGTGCGTATGTGTCAGTGTGTGTGCGCGCGCCTATTCGTTCGTTCGGTTGACGATGGTGGAGAGGGGGGTGGGGGTGGGGTGGGGGGGGTTAGAGGCGTCTGCGAGGTGCAAAAGCGACACCAGGGAGCAGGGTGGAGATGAGAAACAACGAAACCGTTAACAGATACTGAGGACCACACCAGTAAAGTTTGGATACCAATGTAGGATGACACTGTGTGTGTGTGTGTGTGTGTGTGTGTGTGTGTGTGTGTGTGTTTAAAAGCAAAAATGAATCTCGTAGAAACTCACGATTTCAATTCATTGTCCAGGGAGTAATGTGAAAACTAATTCCTTGCCTACTTGAAATAAACACATCTTCACACCACTAATAATAATCAAGCACAAATTTAGCGTAACGCTATAAAGGTCAAACATTTAACATCTCTTTTTTTGTCTGATTTATGACAGAGAAGTTTTGCGATAACCTCTGCCAAATAAATTTTTGTCTTCAGCCAAACTATTACTAAACTATATTAATTGACTTTAGTGCAGCCATGACTGACCCTGTGAAACAGCACAATGACCTCTTTAAAACAAGTCATAATCCAAGTCTCTAAAAGTTTCATCTCTTTATTTTCACCTCAAGAAAAACATCAAAATGATAAAACCTCTGTATTATCATTATTATTATTATTATTTTTTTTTTTTGGGGGGGGGGCGCAGTCTTCAAGGGAAAGTAAAGAAGCTATAGGCGCTCAAACGGGAACTCGTCACACAGGCCCGGTTAGGGTGGGTGCAAGGTCCACTTTTTGTTCATGTGCACATGGAGATTCTCATCGGTGATTGGTGTGTGTCAGGGTGTAAGTGGGCAGATAGAGAAGGCAGCTGTGTTCTAGGAGCTGGATCGGAGGGGCTGAGGGGAGAGTGAAAGTGCGCTGGAGATAAGTTTCCTTCATTTGCATCTGACACACTTCACTACTCTGCTATTCAGACAGTACAATCATTTTAATAACTGTCTGCCTTCCTCTGCCCCCATGCACACCTCCCTCCCACCTCGGTTTCTACTGACAAGAAAAGATGATGTATCGACAGACACACTTGCAGCACTCCCAGCACCACTTCTCCTTCAGCCCCAGCTATGAAAAGTGTCCTTTTGGTGCAGGCAGTGAGGCTCCTTTGTAAAGGCGAGTTTTGAAATTGATTTAACGTTTTAAAATTGATTCGCTGTACTTTTAGCAGTGGTTGAATTAAAAAAAAAAAAAAAAAAGAAGGAAATGTATGTGTTTACAAAACTACCAAGTTCCCTTAAAGTTTAAAATTAAAGTTTCAGGTGTAAACAAAAAAAACACAGCAAAACTGTGTGAGAATTAGTAAGAATTAAG
The DNA here is from genome assembly GCF_046127955.1 of Nelusetta ayraudi. Classification (NCBI taxonomy): domain Eukaryota; kingdom Metazoa; phylum Chordata; class Actinopteri; order Tetraodontiformes; family Monacanthidae; genus Nelusetta; species Nelusetta ayraudi. The sequence continues at coordinate 799,499 of NW_027466172.1, forward strand.
GTTTCAAAAGTAGTTTCGAGAAGATGCTCTCTCCCAGATGAGTGGAAGTAATAAGTCAGTGAACCCCACACACAGATATTTTAAAGATTTATTTTCTAAAAAGTTTTTTTTTTTTTTGGTTTGTTTGTTTACTGCAGAAGCTTTGCAGAAGCTTTTTTTTTTTTTTTTTGTCGCAGCAGGAACTTTTTGCAACGTGTCGGGGTGATTAAAACACTTCATTTCCTCAAAACGCTGACTGAATCTTTCTGTTCTGTCGTCTCTGACAATTGATGAACGGCTTTTACCGTAAGTGTCAGCCGTGTAAAATTTCTCCAGTTTTCTTTCACTTTTCACATTAGGTGAATGTTTAACAACTAGTCGAGGCGGTGATGAAAGTTGGTTTCTGTGAAAAATCATCACATTTGTTCATCATAACCTGAAATTCAACAAACTGTGCGCGGATGAATCCTTCGTCAAGAAGTTGGTGGACATTTTCATCCACCACCGAATGATCGTCTTTCACAAATAAAACGGCAGAAAGTTGTATTTAAAAAAAAAAAACTAAACACAGGTGAATGTGAATTCAAATAATAAAGAATAAAAAAAAATGGACCAACTTTACCAAAGAGCGAGAAAAACCTTTTAAGTTTGATGAGCGCGCGCATCTGTGGCAACAGGTGCTATACTGCAAGAATGTGAAAACGCGCTGAAAACGTTTCATTTAGAGTGCGTCCCGGAAACAACTGGCAGGATTTTTTCTGTAAATTTCACGAGGAATTTACGTGTGTAATAATAAATAATCGGGAAAATGTCCACGTTTTCCCATAAGAAACAGAAGTATGGGAAATGAGGAAGGTTCCACTATTTCCGCAAATTTTCTCTCTCTCTCTTTCTTTCTTTCTTTTTTTTTTTTTTTAGAAAAAATAAATAAATAAAACAATTGCTCTCTATTTCATTAAAAAGGTGCTCATCGTATTTGGTGATCCGTTACACACTGAGGCGATGAGGGAACAGGGGCGATCAGAGCGGGATTTGATGCTGCACCTGCACCGAAACTGCCTCTTTTTTCCCCCAGTGAGCTTCAAATGTTCTCCTTAAAACACACACACGCATCTCAGGGGAGCAACGTTAGACATCTAAACTTTTTTAACCTGCTGTGTTTGAGTTAGTTGTTTTTTTGTTTTGTTTTTTTAAAGAAAAAAAAAAAAGGAAAAGAAAGCGAGGTGGCGGAGGTCACATTACCTGCTATTCCTTGAGTTTGCAGTATGAAGTTCTTCCAACTCTCCCCGGCTCCATGTGCAGAAGGTCGCAGCGCCGCGGCGGCCCCATGGAGCTGCGCCCTGAGTCCCTCCCCTCCTCTCCACTGCACTTCCTCGTTCCAGCCCAACATGACTATGTCTGTGTGCGCTGCTGGGGCATTTTGCTTGCTTTTATCCACGGGGCGCGCGGGTGTGCGGCGGGGAGTCGAGCGCGCCGAGCCCCTGGCACTTGCTTTGTGCCGTGCCAATAAAAGCTGACACCCAGTAGACCATTACTAGCAGCCATGCATGAGATGGGATGAGGCGCGGGCGAGAGAGGAGAGAGTGGACCCGTTCATTGTTTATTTATTTCATTCTCACCGAGGAAGCTTGGGGGGTTTGGTGGAGGGGTTGTGAGGGGGGGGGGGGGGCAGGAGGAGGGGGTGGTGGGGGGTGTTGGGTAGCTTGCATGTTGGACAGCACCCCGTCTGTCACCTGTCCTGGCACGCTAAAGTCTGTGAAATGAGCGTTTTTTGTTTTGTTTTTTCTTTTGTGATTGTTGGTGATGGTGATTTTTTTTTTTATTCTTTTTTTTTTTTTTTTTTTTTTTGTCTTTATAGTAGTTCAGCCTCCTGACTCTGCTCTCCAGTGACCCCCTTAACCCCCCCCCCCCCACCACCACCCCACCCCACCCAACATCATCAAGTGTTCAGAATCCTCATTTCGTTTAAACTTGGGAAAGTTTCAACATCAAGTAGTGGCGTTCCTCAGAGAAAAGCCTCCAAAACTCGCACTGCGTGTTTAGTTTTGAAAGAATCGTGTATCATATTAAGCACATTTTCAGGTCTCTAGATTTCATCCTGGCCTCGGAACAGCCTCCAATCTACAAACACAGACATTAATCTGTTTAATATTAGTAATTTTCAGCTTCCTGCTAAAAGTGTTTTCTAGTGCAAGGGACAATAAGGCAACATAATAGTCATATGGCAGACTGAACACCAGAGGACCATTTGTTAAGTTATCAGTGCCCTTTGTGACATCACATAGGGCTGATTTCAAGAACCATGTGTTTTAACGCAGACAAGGAGCTGGCGGAATAAGAGTGGTGAGATGGAGTTGTTTTTTTTTTTACTAACTGATGGGAAAAAAAAATACACAGTCATTATAGAATTTTGGAAAATTGAAGTTTGGCCTTCACCTTTAATTCCAGCATTCTGGCCTTCTAGCGAAATACATGCAAATATGTAAATATTTTCATGTAAAGTAATGTCACAAACACAGTTTCCTCAGCACACACAACTGGATCTGTATTATTTCACTTTCCATCCCCGTTATTATTCACACTCAGGATATTCTCTCAATTACGGCACGGCGGCAGCCTGCCGCGAATCACATACAAAAAACCTCAAAGGAGTCAAATAACCAGTTTCCAATTTTCTCCTAATGGTGGCCTGAGTGGCAGTCTCACGGTGACGGCTGCCTGAAATCACTCAAAGAAATACAAATTGTGGATTAATATTGATAGAATGTCTAAATAAGTGATGAGTTACACCATGCAAAAATAACTCACCACGTACGTCCTTATTATATTTGCAGTAATTACTATTTTAAATTACTTATGTCCTTAAAGCCGCCCCGCCGCCTCTCCTCTCCTCAGCCCCATCAGAAGCGTCAAGGCTGCTCAACACTCCTCCAGCCGCCCCTACCCCACCCGACCCCAACTGCTGTCCCATTCTGTAGGCTTCAGTCTCCGCCTGAATGTTCTGAGCTTTTCCGCTATTCTTCATTCTATCTCCGACGCTAATTAACTTTTACATGCAATTTCACTGAATGAGGAGCAGCTCGGGCCAAAGTGACCTCGCAGTGGCTCCGCTTGTGACCGTCTTTCCCTGTATCCCGCTCAGCGTCCCCCCGCCGGCCCATGCGCACGCTGAGCAACTCTTATCTCAGGAGAGGCCGTGTGCACTGGATTGCTGAGTCACCTTTCATGGGAGGACTCTTATCTCCTGAGAAGCACAGCATTCGGGGCAGTTGATTGCAAAAGGAGGAACTTTAGGCTGGAGAAGTGTGGCCGGCCGTGTCTTCACGGCGTTTGGGCAGGTTGCAGCAACGCTCTCCCTGACTTCCTCAAAGCCCTGCAGACGGTGAGGACGCGAGGCCCGAGCCCACAGGTCTCGGACGCCTCGAGGTTGGACAGGATCGGTGGCTCTCGAGGCCGCGGAGGGAATGTTGGGAGTGTGCGTGAGGCCCTGCGCTATCAGCAGAAGCAGAGGGGCTGACCTTAAGTGTGGGCTTCCATGACACAGAGATACAGTACTGTCTTGTTTGCGTGAAAAATGCAGCGTTACCCTCAGATCCATACTCACTGACAACACTTCTTTTATTTTTCCATCAATGTTTTATATATAACAAACACGCTTTTGGGTTGCATGTATAGAAATGACAACCGATAAAAGCAGATCTGTGTTTAAATATGTTATAAATTGACTCGTTCCGTACTGTTTGAGATAATCTTATATGCAATGGATGTAATCCCCAAGTGCAAATCAAACCAAACATCACCCCCTGCTCCGGCAGGCTAATCCAAAAGCCAGAGCGGGCCATGTTGTTGTAATTAATATCATTACCTGGCAAGTCTCAAAACATCATCAGGCAGTGTAGACGCTCGACTGGCGCACAAAAGGCCCCGGCTGGTTCTTATTTCATGGATCTTTAAGCAGTATTCACTGTTTCACATTTGGAAGCATGAGCAGCATGTAACCCTTAATTGGTTTCAACACCTTAATAAGTCAAAGACGTTCAAGGCTGATAATCACATTAAATAGTCCAATTTATCTAAAAAGTCAACTGCAAACTGAAAAACTCTCTTTCTTTAGGAATGCATTATGCTGTGGGGATGTCAGAGTAAATTAAATTCTCCTCTGCACACTAAAGCATCTATTTCCTTATGGTAATTATCTGCTGGAATAGACGTGTCACTAGAAGGAGTCAGGCATGCTTGACATTTAGCCTTTTTATGGAGAGGCGATGAGTAAAAATTAAGATGAGGGAGAGGAAATTAATCTCGAGCCCGGGCAGGCATTGAGAGATCCTGGAGGATAGCGGCTGAATCAATCATGATGTTTGCGAGGCTGTTTTGAAAAGAAGCCACTGATGAGATTCAGACCACAGGCTGGAAAATCGGAGGAGGAGGGGAGAGGCTGTGGGGGGAAGGAGAGGGAGGATTCTTTAGAAAATAGACTTATGATCGAGACGAGGCGGCTTACACCGTCTCAATGGTTTTCATCGCAGGAGCAAACTAACATAGATGTACAGTATCAAATCCAAAAATGCAACCTAGGGTGCGGTGCCAGGTCCCTACTTAAAGCCCAAGGTTGAGTGGATTCAGTTCAACCCAAAAGGAGGTTAAAAAAATGTTTGTTTTAAATGGTTTAGATGTTTCTCTGCTGCCGAAATTTGGTGAAAATATATTGTCAATGTAAAGCTTTAAGAGTCTCAGCCATTTATGTCCTGAACCCATTTAACCATTTTTTTTTTTCGTTCAAAATTGTAGAGTGAACCTTAATTTTGAATTTATTCACAGGATTACTCCAAATAAATAAATACATTTTCATCCATGTATTTTCGATACCCACTTATTCTCTACTCACGTTGTGTTGGTAAATAAATAAATATCAGTGGGGGTTCTTGATTTGGTAATGACTCATTATGAATCATGTACCAAAATTACCCCCCCCATGTAAATGATGTAATCCCCCCTCCGCCCACTCACATTGATAATGTTGAGCAGTCACAAGCAGAGAGATGGAATGGCCAAGAGAAGTGCACCCTTTTGACTGGCAAGCAGGTTGAGAGTAAATAGAAGAAGAAAAAAATCCACCACATATAAAACGTGCACACTGAAACTGAGGAATCACAACAATAAAAAAGAAACAAAAAGAGATAGAACAGCTGCAAATTGTTGGAAGCCATGTCCCTTGGTCCACCAAGAGGGATTCCTCTCAATGATGGGTTTTGTAACTCGGATATCTTTATGCATCATTCAGTTTGTGAAATTTTTGGTTGTTTATTTGTTTGTTTTTTTGTTTTTAACAATTTCAGGCTGTAGAAAGTGGGTGAACGCCTTGATTGATGTCTGCTGGCAACAAAACATAGGCTAAGTATGGGAAGTATGTATGAGTTAAGTCAAACATCAAATCTGACTTTATTCCCATGTACTGTGATTGCTTTTGCCAGGGGCACACTTCAAAAGTAAAGGAAGCTACAGGAAGATGTTGCCTGCAGTTTTTTGTTGTTGTTTTTTGGGTTTTTTTCTTCCCCTAACTGGAAATACACAGTAGATCTGGTATTGTCATGCTCTTCTTTCTTCTCTGAAAATGTTTTTTTTTTTTTTATCTGAGCCAGTCTTAGAAAGTTCAGTATGGAAACAAACAAGCCCCTTTTGCATGTGTTGCAGTGTAGTCAAAGTGTGATACACATTCTAGTATTTTAGTGAAACACACCAACACAAACTCGTCTCCTCGCGAAATCAGCAAGCGAGCAGGAGAAACAATCCGTGTGATGTACTAACATACACAAAATATAAGAAGAGAAACAGGAAAACCAGCTCATCCCTATTTCCTGTTGAAGCGCAAGCTGCGCTAACCACAGGCACAGAGCTTCAGCTGGCAGGCACCTAATAATGTTGATTTGCACTACGGTCACATCTTCACAGAACTACCACCTTCAACTGATGCTTTCACAGAGAACAGACTCAACTTATCAAGAAAGATGAGAGAAAATTAGGCTGATTGCAAAATATTCTATCTATGTATTATTAATATTGAATATTGAATCTACTATTGTTAGCATGGGTCTTTCTTACTCTTCATAGAAAATATAGTTTTGCTGTGGACTCTTTTTTTGCATTTCCATTTTTCTGTGGTGCAGTTTGTGCCGTTTTATATCAAAATCAGAATGTGGGGCCCACACACACTCACACTCACACACACACACACACACACACACACACACACACACACACACACACACACACACACACACACACACACACACGCACACAGTTTGAGTGAGTGAGTCAATGAGGGTGAGTACGCCAGTGAGAGAGGGAATGTTTAAAAGGACAATGCAAGCGCTCACTACCCAGAGTTAGAAAACCACTCAACTAAATCAGGGAAATTATGATAATGGGGCATCTCATTATTCTCCAAACTCAGTCCGAATCAGTCACTGACATCACATCATTATAGACGTATTCATACAAACAGATTGGATGCCGTGGAAAAAAAAGAAAAGAAAAGAAAAGAAAAAAAGAAAAAAAAGAAAACCTTTGAAACTTTCTCTCTCCGCTTTGTCTACAGCCTGCACCGTGGGCTTGTTGTGCGTGGGGCAGGAAGTGAAGGTCTCAACAGGAAGGGGTTGAGGGGGGTCATCAGGGTCACCATACGCGACAAGGGTGCCGCGTGGCCAAAAGCTGGGCTCCGTACTTTGTTGGTCAACCTGTGAGAATACCATAAATTACAAGCATTTGGAAATCGTTTTTTGTTGTTGTTGTTGTTGTTGTTTTTTTTTATTTTTTTTATTTTTAAAGTGCGTTAAATATAAGTTAAGCTCCTAAAATCTAAGTTAACACAACTCAGATCCTTGTGTCACTGACAAGGGGAGGGCGGGTGGGGATCCTGAGAAGGTCTGACCGTTGCAGCAGACAGTTAATCAATCCAAGTGCTTGTCTTTTCTGGGGGCGGGTTTGGGGAAAAAATATGGGAGGCCTGCCTAATCAGCAGAGGAAACAGATCGCAGAGGCTGTCGGGCACCAGGAAAATGGATCTGGGTTGTGAAAAACCACCATTACCACGAGCTGCTCTGGATTCAGCCATCTGGAGATGCCTGCTCCAAAAGCCGGTAAAGTTCGCTCAACTGGGGCCCAACTAGGAAACAGGTTTCGACCTTCTTAACAGACAGAGTGCTTCCAGAGCGGAGGAAGAGCGCTTCCGCAGAACTGATTCACAAACATGCAAATGGAAATAGTTGGGGTTTTTTTCTTCCAGATTTAACCAAATGTATTTTGTAGTATAATTAAAAACAAATACAATAAATTTGCATTTTTTGAAATGTATTTCCAAACACTATTAATGTCTTAAACTAAAATTCTTATCTAAATCTCTTCAGAATAAAAGGCCCACTATTTTGTGCACTCCGGTGGTTCCAGTTTTCCAGGCTTCCAACGTGCTCCCTGTCTGTCATCAGGAAAGACATTGCCGTGTTTACAAACTGTGTTTAACATTTCTAATTACTGCACCGGCTGACCAGTAATGAGTGCATCACTGGCGCACTCACCCAAATACAAATCATGATGCACGTTTAGCAGGAGAAAACAGCCCGAAGCTCAAATTTATGCAACATCAGACTCTGAGCACCACAGCTCGTTTTCATCAGTTGAGTGGTGAAGCCTAGTTTCTTATTGTTCCATAGATGTCACGCCTTGAGAAGACCTGGATGTTTCCATGGACGGGGGCAAATTTTGAATGAGTGATCACACAGTAAATGTGATGTCTGCGATGAGCTGCATATCCTGATGTAGTCAAGGCGGACAGTTTCAATAGATTGTTCTTGTCTAGGGAGACAGTTGTGTTTCAATGAAGGTTTTGTTACATTACATTATAAAAAAGGAAAAAGAAAAAGAAAAACGTATTTCGTCTTTTTAAAAAGTGCCTTCTAAAAATAGATAATGGATGAAAACGGTCAGAAGAATCTTTCTTTTTATTATTATTATTATTATTTTTAACAAATACATTTATGAGGATTAGTTTTAAGTATGACCTCTGTAACCAGTGTCTTATAAAACCTCTAACATCTGTATGAAGGAACAAAGACGTGAGGCGCGAAGCCATTTCAAGGTATTGGCCTGACCTCTAGTGGACGCTCAGCAGTTATCACTTCAGCACAAACCCAAATTCAGTTCAAGCAGCAACATTATGTTCAGTCAAATCAGGAGAACTGACGAAGACATAATGCATTTAATAAATGTAATATATATATATATATATATATTTTTTTTTAATAGTTCTACTTTTAGCAGCATTTTTATGGAGATGGTGCTGTTTTTTCAAAGCGCGTTAAGGATGCTCACCCTGAGAATTGTGCAGGGCTGCTGACAGAGGCTGGAGCACCAGCAGCAGAAGTGAGGACAGCCTCGCCTCTGTATCCACGAATGTTGGTCCGACTAGCACAAATGAGAGAATATTGCTGTAATCCCAGTCATTTTTGTATCTTATTCTCATGGCATTCCTGAAATTATTGGAATAATAATTGATATGAGTGAAGTTTAAGCCCAGGTGATTGGAGTGTAGAGTGATTGTACAGGCGGAGGAGAGAGAAATAAGAATATTTTTATGTGACAATCATTAAATTGAAGTCAATTTCCAGCCCTGATGGTTCACAGTAAAGCAAATATGATCCCAGGATGAAAATGTGCAGGTGTCAGTTTTGCACAGCCTCATACCGTGCGGTGGATGTGTAGGCAGGTGTGACACTCCTCTTCACAGTCAGTGGGATGAACTCTTCATCCTTGTTGTCAATGTTTTCCATGTTTTTGGATCCAATAGTTCCTCTGCAAGGTCAGTAGTAGCAACACTCGCTTACAGAGCTCATGCTTGGTTTTATTTACTGTACATCCTATTTTCTGACAAGCAAACATTAGATCCAGAGCATCAGATTACTGGATGTTTTTCTAGGAATGTTTTCCAAAGTATTCTTACATATTTTATGATGACAAACGTGCATATATTGAATGTGTGTGCCTTTATTGCCCGATTTTAACTAAATGTATGTTTCTAAGAAAATGGCAAATACACGATTAAACATCTGAATAAGTTGCCAAAGAGGAAAGACAATTACAATTGAACATTTTTACAATGGTAAATTTACAGATGATGCATAGAAGTTGTGGCAACTGTAAGTGACACTAAGTGGCAGATTTGAATTTCAGTAAAGCACAATGATGTCACTAAACTGAAGTCACTAATGATCCATTTGCCTTTTGAGGGATCACTGCTAAAAATGCACTGATCAATGTTTAACCAGATAACCTTCCCGTAGAATATCCGCACTGGCCTCAATCAGACCCCGGACCTCTAGCTTTTAAGAATAGCTTTGGTGAGGCAATTTGTCTGTCAATTCCCATTTTCTATAATTATTTATAGGAAGCATGTAGAGAACTACTGAAACAGGAAGCTGTTCCTTAACCCTGTGTACTTTTAAAAAAAGATTTAGTTCCAGTCAACAATGGTTTATAATTTTGCTGCGGTGCTATTTTCGTCTTCAGCACATTGTTCTGTGAAAATCCTCCGGACAGGACAACATCTTACAAAGCCGACCTCCTGCAGCCTTTTAAACATTAAAGCCCCCTCAGAATAGCTGCTGTCTCAGCAATCTGACTGTATGGAGTCACACGTGTGCGACACACAGAAATTAGTTTGGTTTGACACTGTGTGCTTTACCTCTGTGTCACCTCTATGGGGAGCTGTCAGTCGTGACGTACTCACGTGTACAGAGGGATCTGACCTGCCCTCGGGCATCCACTGCAGCTGGACAGAGGAGGTGCAAAGCAGCTTTGAGTTATCGCCACTTATTTTCTTGAACACGCCTGCTGTCTGATCCGAGTCTTTCATTTTGCAAACTTACAATGAAACGGGTTTCCTGGCATCGTACCTCCGTCGCAGCTGCCGTCTGTCCCACTCGGCTCCTGTAGACTGGAAAGGGAAATGAACAACGGGCCTAAACAGAATTGATGAAGGACCTTTTTTTTTAAAGGAAAACCCACGAGCAGCCTTGTCACGCTGTACCCTGAGAGCGTGGCGCAGATTAGCAATAGTAGATAAGCAGTAGTAGTGAGAGTAGGTTTGAGTAATCCAAGACCTTTAACATCAATCAACATTGTGTTTGGCATGGCATTTTAAAAATATATCATATATATGTATAAAGTAAGCATGGATGATAGCGTTAAGGCTCTTAAAACGACACATCTGTACAGATCCTATACTTGTTACTGGCCCTTTGCTAAAATATTGATGTTTTCTTTCTAAATGGGGATCAATTAAGATCATTAGATAAACTGGGCAGCGAACCTTTTGTCTGGGAATGTGTTTTTAACTGTGCCTGGAAGTAGCAATATGTGTTGATGTTTGAATTTTGTTGTAGCTTTATTGACAAGTTGGGTGCATAACATTTTCCTTCTGAGGTCTGCTTCATTACACTTTGAATCTGTTGTTTATGTCAAACAAAAACAGTTCTGTTTCTGTAAGCAAACAAGAGAAGCAGAAATATAATGAAGTGCTATGGTACCATAACTGTAACCTTCATGCAAAAAAGGTCATGCTCCTACTTACAATCTGCAGTGTGTGTGTGTGTGTGTGTGTGTGTGTGTGTGTGTGTGTGTGTGTGTGTGTGTGTGTGTGTGTGTGTGTGTGTGTGTGTGATTCCAGCCTTCCCCTTTCCAGCCCAGAGTAATTTTTTAAAGACTGTCTTGGTGCGCCACGGCATCTTTGACGCATTTGTTTTTTGTCCTGCACTGGAGGTCTGTGCTCACTGTTCTACCGATAAATAAAAGGAGTGGCAACAAAATGAACAGCATAGCTGCAAATCCTGAGTGCCACTGGCTGAACCGCTGCCCAGCTCACTTCTGAGCGAGCATCCATCTGCTGCGACAGGTTTATTTCCGTCGGTAAGCAGCACGCGTGAACCTCCGGGTCCACAGCTGTAATAAAAACTCATCCAAGCATCAGCCTTGGCCTTGATATATATTTATTTTTTCTCACCGTACGTCCTTCATGGCTCACCTGCCACAGCTGAGGTCGACCGGCGCAACGCCTCCGCGAGGGACGCTCGCTCACAGGGTCGGCCACTTTCCCCAGACTTGTTTCTGGTGCTCTCAAGCGGCGGGGTAGCTTTGAATCCCAGCACACTTCCTCGTAAGCCCTGCGCACATTCAGGAGACCCAAACGTCTCAATCCAGTGCCCAGAGTGTAATTGATTAAAATAATAATTCCCAGAAGTTTCTCACTTTAATTTAGTAAACAGTTGCCTTGTGTACACAAGAGCTGTGTTCATACTTGGGGAGCAAATCCCTCCCTGAGGCAAAAGCGAGGCTGCAGATCATCGCCGTCTTTTCATTGAGCAGCAATTAAAACAACGAGGGGACCCACTGTTCTCTAATGACATCACTCGAGCACAAAATCAAACCACTCTGCAACCCTCAAAGCAACTCGGCGGCGCGTGCGTGTGTGTTTGTGTGTCTAATTAACGATGTGGCCATTGAACGGCTTTCATGATGATTGACGTTGGAAAACCGAAGGTCTCCGTTTTCTGACCTCTGTGTTGCGGAAGTGTATCTGAAGTGGCGAGCTGCTGCCGAGCTTTCCATCAGCAGTCCTGGATCATGATGGAGTGCCACCTGAAAACAAACAGAGACTCTTATGATTATTGACTGTTTATTAGTGAGGATTTCATGTTCAGAGGGAGCAGCTGCACGGTGGAACAGTAGAGACGGGAGAGGTCTTTTTTAAATCACTGCTTATCCAGGACCCAGCGTGCAGAGTCTGAAGCAGCTGTCCAGTGATGGTGGACGTACGTGGGTGATGCCTGGACTGTGGGAGGAAGTTGTGGGAGGAAGTTAGAGTACCTGGACTGAACCCATCAGCTCACAGGGAGATAATGCAAACTCCACACAGAGAGGCCCTGGCAAATGAGAACTGAATCCACGGGATTCTTGTCACCGCAAGTGCCACTAATCACTCCACCACCATTTCAGCCAGACGCTAATTCACATCTTCCATGACTTCATTGACCAAGGCCAATGCTGCGGTTGCTTGGTAAGTAATGATAATAATAAGTAGTGATAATGATGCGTGCAAATCAAAGGCGATGAATAAGACGAAACAAACAACCATGAGGAAACAGACAAACACTATTTATACAAGAGGGCAGGGGAACACAAGTGAGAAAAACCAAAGGCAGGACTGACAACAAGACACTGGTGAAAGTCCTGAGGCAACGAAAAAGGCAAGGAAATAACAACAGGAAGTAAAAGTGCAGAAAATGAAAGAGCAGACAAGACTAAAAAAAAAAAAAAAAACAGGAAACACTGAAATGGACCATGAAAATGTGACCTTTCTGTTAGGTGTTATGTGAACAGCATGATAAGGAGTCCTGTTCAAATTCAAAACTGGCATTTAACAGGACATTCAGTCGTAGATTTGTGAACAGAACAACTGCGTTTGTGCTTTTTGTAATTTTTGTGAACAGTTAAGACGTATTCCATAGTTTAGAGAAGGTCATATAAAATTCACTTGTAACCTGCAACAGTTACTGTGAATTTTAGGTACATTCTGAAATTGCATACGAAAGCCAAATGACAGGCCTGCTTCAGTGACATCCGCACTGAGGGACCCAGGGCTGTGAGCTTCACGAGGGACCCCACCCATCCTGCGCTGTTTCATAACAACGATGTGCTATCTGCACTCACTGTCTATTTCACTGGCCATTTACGTCACTTGGCACTTGATATGCCATAATTTCCCCCCTTTATACTGCATGTGCATTTGCATACTGATAGTTTCACGTAATACACCCAGTATGTGCAAGAGAGTTGGTCTCTCTGTAGTTTCTATGTTATTACCTAGTTTTCACCTCAGTTATACAAATGCCGACAAAACTGGACCTCGGAAACTGTTTGGTGCCCCTCGTCATGTGCATCATGTTTCTGGAATGACAGTAAATACATCTGGAATGGAAGATGATGGACATGTCTGAAAGGGACAAATATGGTTCGAGTTATCCTTGAATGTGCAGCCGTTTATTTGCCTTTGTCTCGTCGCTCAACAAATTCTGTGCAAGAAAAAAAGCAATAAAACCAAAAAGATAAATCCTTTGAGTACTCCAGGCTTTCGAGTAAAACTCTGATTTCATTAATCCAATAACCGCCTGGTCTGCTTATGAGATGAAATGTTATGTAACTACAAAAGACCTCAATACGCTTGCTCAAGTGAATACGAATGAGCCATCAAACAGTCTGGCATTTATTGCGGTGCCGAGAAGCGGCCTTCATGCACCCATCAAGTCTCGCTCTGCTCGCGCAGCCTCCACACACAAAACCTGCAGCTCTTCACTGCACTCGAGCACTGAGGAGCTTCCAGCAATCCACACAAACATAGATCAAGATAATTAGGATCGCTTGGATTAGCAGACAGGAAAAGAAAGCGATAACAATAATAGCAATATATCACGTCCTGCAGTGAGCGCTTCAGTGGGCTAATCATGTGATGCATTGACATGTGTGCTGAGACCTGAACTGGGATACGTGCTAATGGATAAATCGTTGGCATTTAATGTTTTGCCACAACGCAAAAATGATTCACGCAGCAGGCGGAAGCATAATATGTCTAATGGCAGACGGGTTGCGTAATGCAACCCCAGCCAAATGTGTTCTGTGTCAGCGTGGTAGTAAATCAATGAGTCTGCACACAAGACGAAAACCGAAAGGAGGAAGGAGGGAAATGAAAACGTAAGTGTTTGTTCAATGATTTCCGTTCGGGAATTAACAAAAAAAAAAAAAATCAATCTGGTCGTATCCCACCTGAGGTCCGCTGGCTTCCTCTTGGAAAACACGGCACCGGCTAGCCGAGGTGGATCTCCTTGGTGAATGTGGTGGACCTTTAAATGGGGCGAGATAAAAACCTCAGGATGATGGAACAACCACAAAATCTCTCGGACGCAGGCAACTGTTACCGTGCATCCTTTCACAGTAATAGGAGCTCTCAAGGCCAGATTATTCTCTCGGGCAGGTGTTGGGAGGCGGTGGAGGAGGGTGGGCGGAGATGGTGGAGGCTGGAGGGGAGGCAAAACTCAGCCTTTCCAGTTCCAGCTCCAGCTGCCCCCTCTCCCTCACTGGCTTTTCTTCACTCTGTGTGAATTTTGTATGAATCCCGCCGCCTTAAAGTTCCCGTCAGGTGCGGCGGCGGCGCACACGCCGCACTTCAAATAGCAGCTTTATTATTCAGGGTTTTGCTGAGAGACGCAGAAGCAAACTGAAATGATGATGAGCTGGCGCACTTTAGTTTCCCACTGACTTGTGCTGACAGGTGCAGCGGTTCACTGCCCTGACCCACACAGACCACCGATGCCAGCAGATGCCAGCAGGACATCAAGACATTCATTATTAATGCATTAGTATGATATCTGGGAATATGGTGCAAGGCAAACAAGGAGCTGCGCTATATATGAAATAAAATGCTCGAAATTGAAAGAAATGCCTCGCTAGGTTTCGATTGAACAAAAAGTCAATCTTTCATTTATTTTCTATGGCTATTTTCCATGGTTTCCTTTCTGGACACGTCGCCAGTTCATTGCAGGCCCATAAAGAAAGACAACTGTTTGCACTCACACTCACGCACACCTACGGACAATTTGCAGTTTTGCCAATTCGCCTTGCGTGTTGTTCGACCAAAACATGCACGTTTTGAGGCCGTGGGAGGAAGCCGGAGCACCTGGAACGAAACTCATGCGGCAACTCATTACAGGGAGAAGATGCAAGATCCACACAGAAAGCCCCGAGGCCTGGGAATTGAACATGCAACCTTTTTTTGCTTTGAGGCAACAGCGCTAACCACTGCATCACCGTGTTGCCCTTCACGAAGTGTCATTTTTCGAAACCAAATCTTCTCGTAGGCAATTTTGACTTTCCTCGAGCAAACACTTTTCTCCATTGCAACAACCGACCCCTGCGCTTCACGGACGCGCCTGCGTGTTATTACCACGGCCTCATGTGGAGCAAATGTAAACATTACCCCCTGATATTTCACCAGCGGCTCTTGCTCTCAGCGCAGCATCTGAAATCACTCTCGAGTTCCAGGCTTTGTCTTCGCTCACGTCCACACAGACGCTGCGCGGGTTGGAGACCGTCTGCAGCCTCTCTCTAAACCCCGGAGGCACCCGCAGGCCAGAGGCCACGTGATGGAAGCTGATGAATCTCGCTCGGCCTTTGAGTCCCAGCGCCGCCTCGGCCCCTGCACTCAGCCCGCTGCAGGAGGGATCCAGCAGAGGTACGTCATCCCGAGAGGGAGCCAGAGCTGCGCAATGCCGCGCACGGCCGCTGAAACCCGGCCCTGCTCCGTCCTCGGCGCCGGCCTTGTACTGCCCGCAGTCCAAACGTCTGATGATCCGTAGCTCTGTGGAGAACGGCCCGGAGCGATCCAAAACTCCGGTCATTATCGCCACGGCAGAAAGCCGCAGTGCGTGCGTGCCTGGCTGCTCGCGCGGTTGTCAGAGCAAACCGTAGATCTGCTGTCAGCCGTCGTAACGATGCAGTGAGCGATGGTTGCCCAGAGACCGTCTGCGTTTGCTGCGTGGATTGAATTACAGATGTGCGGAGAGACGGCGTGACCCGCGGGCTGCGTGTCGCTCTGGTTACCCCACCAGAGAACATGCCCCCCCCCTGGGGATCTGAATACTTTGCTGCAGCAGCAGCGTTGGGAAGATTACTTTACGAATGTAATTGGTTACAATTACAAGTTATCCTAATTGAAAGTGTAATAGCAGTGTAACTATCTCGATTACTTTATCAAAGTAATGTAACTAATTACATTTGATTACATTTTGATTTCTCCTCTAAATATTGAGTAAATGTTCCCAGCTGTTTAGACCTAACAGTGTTAAGCTTCCAGCAGCACTCAAAACAAAGAGAGGCAATCCAGCAGGCAGGCGAGTGGCGCTGGGTGCTGCATTTCCGAACTTGACAGGAGAACCAATCAGATCAGGTGTCTCTCTTCCCTGTCAGTACCTTTCCACTACACAGACCACACCGACTCTCACTCAGCAAATCAGCACACCTACATCTCAGCCACTGCAATCAACCCCAGTACATGCAAACACCAGCTTGTCCTCTGTAGCATGCATGACTCCCCAGCACTCTTTTCACAGCTCCGACCCAGTTTGTTCCTGACCTGCCTTTGCCGTCCGCCCACCCGGTAGACCTGCCAGCCTTCTGTCCCTGACTTCGAGTAATCTGCCTTTTGAGTGCCACCAGCTGGATCGATGAAACACTGTTCTGGGCCTGAGGGGAGATCCAATTCCCAGAGTACGCCAGAGTTTTATGGTTAGCTCCAAGTGAGCTAACCTGCACTAACGCCCTCCAAACATCTGCCAGAGCAAACTAATAAACTATCTGGAAACTGTCAAAACGTGCAGCAGGTGGGTTGCTGTCCCCAGTGGAACATCAAAAGCATCAGAAATAGTATCAAACTTTCGTCTGTGGAGGGAAACAGATAATTTACGTAACAAGTTACATGTAACACTGAAGTTACATGTAATTCCCAATTAAGTTCATCCTGTCTTTTCTTGCGAGTGCTTCTAGTGGGTTCTTTTTTTTATTATTTTTTTTATCTCAGACATAGATTTATAAGGTTTTTATTTGCCTGACATGTTACGGCATATTCTTCCACCTTCATCAGGGTGTCACATGATGTTGGCGTGCAGCGCAGCATCAGGGAGGCCAGAGATATCAGGAAACGGGAGGACGAGGGAGCATCCATTCATGCTCTCGCCCACCTGGAGCAGCATCCTGGAGGGGGCGAACGGCCAGCGGAGGGCGTGACCCACCTGCCAAATCCGACAGGTGGGTCACGCCTTCAAGAAACATCAGCTGACAAGACAAGTCACACACCAACATCATGTGACACTCAGATGAAGGCGGGAGAATACAGCAAAAACATCTCAGGTAAATAAAAACCTTCTAAATCTACGTCTGAGATAAAAGAACCCAGGAGAAGTAATTACATGTAACTCTTTACTCCCCAACACTGGCAGTCAGTGCACTCCACCTCATTGGAAAATCAATCAATGATATTTTTCCTATAGTTTTGCAACATGCAACGCAAAAGACGCCCGTGCATTTTCTCACTGCTGCTTCTCCTGCGTTTTGCTGAGGTCACCGTGGTTGCTGGAGCGCTAATCCAGCTGTCGACGGGCGAGGGCGGCCGGGGTTACGCCCTGAACAAGAAGCCAATTTACTAACAAGCATTCGCGCTTTTGCGCTCACTCCTACGGCCAATTTAGAGTTCCCAGTCCGCCTCGCGTGCATTGCCTTTGGAAGCCGAAGTACTTGGAGAGAACCCACGCACAGGCAGGGTGAACAAGAAGAACATGCAAACAACACACAGAGAGGCCCCAGGCTCTGGGATCCAACCGTCACGGCAGAACATTCACCACGCTGGTCCAATAGAAATGATAACGGAAGCAGCGACCGTTGTTATCGCTGGTAAATTCCCCCATCGGAAAAAGTGTGCGGTGATAAATAAGACCGGGAATTCGCAGGCCTCGCTGGAGGGCTCGGCACAGAGGCCTCCCTCAGTAATGCTACTTCATTTATTCTGATGAGGTGGGAGCTGTTTTTATTTTTCCTCCGGACAAGAAAACTAAAGAGAGGAAAAATAGATAAATTGTCTCTTGGTAAAGCTGCCACTAGATGGAGGAAAAGAGCCTGCGGTAGAGGGCCTGTGCGTGCTGCGCTGCGACAGACACAAATATGGCGGGGTGTGGAAGGGGAGGGGGGGGGGGTCCAAGTCCCCTTTGCAATATTATGATGATGCATTTTGACACTAAACACACAATTATAGTACATCAAGGTGACCCAAAACACAAAACCAGGACACCTGTCAAACACATTTATTTTTTCATATGCTGGAGGAACAACAAGCTTTTTTCCCCCGGCCTGGATTGGTTTTAGGTGACGGATGTAACTGTAATTGATGTTTTTGGAGTGAACTTAATGAAAATTATGTAAATTGTATTTATGCAAGTAAAAGTCGCACAGTTTGTTTGCTTAAGAAAGGCTGTGATCTCGTACAAGCGCTCCTCCTGAAAGAGTTGTCTTATATTCACCGGAGCAAAGAACAAAAAAAAACAAAAAAAAAAACCAACAGCCCCAGCACGCACTGTTTGCCTCAGTGCTTATTAATTTGTTTCCTTGGGTTGTTTGAGACGTAATGTGGAAATGTAAATATGCCAAATAAATACGCACAGAGCACAGCATGGCCGTGCCCTGCATAAATAGTGCAAGCGCCGTGGCGTTTTTCTTGGGAAAGGAATCCATGTTAATGTGTCAGTGGTGATGATGGTGATGCTTGCTGATAGATGCTTTTTTTTTTTCTTTTTTTTTTTTACTCAGGCTGTCATTAGCAAATGTAAACACCCAAGAGCTGTTGAAAAGGATGTGTTAAAAATAGCCCTAATTAGAGTTATTGTGAAAACTGAGTGGTTGAAGCGGCCAACTCCCACACTGTGTTCTGCTGAAAAAGGACGGGAGCATTAAAATGACACTTGCCAGATCTGATGCGAGCTTCTTTGGAAATCGCTCATCAGATAATAAAGGTGTGTTTTGCTTTGTTTACACCCCCCCCCCCCCCCCCCCCGCCCCTCCCGCTTTGCATAACATGGGAATAATGTATTTTTGGAGTGAGGAGTCATTAACAGCATTGCAGCCCTTGTTAGCGAAGCTTGTGTTATTTGTCAGCTTGTCTAGCATCCTCGAGACTCCAGCACAGTCTCAGAAATTATTCAAATCTCACATTTTGCCCATGGTGCTAGGTCTAGTGTTACCATGCAGCAGCCCTGCATTTGTGCACACTGCGTTTATCTAAAAGAAACTGTTGCTCTGGATTAAGAGAAATTGCCAGCCTTGCTGCTCCTGCCGCTGGGGCTGTGGGTCAACGTTGCAAAGTCACAATTGCAGCGCAGTTACTGGAGATAAATAAAAACAAACTGGCTGGCGGTGCTCCTGGATGAGCATTATCTTTGTTAATCAGACAACATGGCTGAGGCTGACCCAGCATGGCACTTCAGGATGGGACGGGCATGGCCTAAAGAAGATATGGCTGCAGGGTGCGGGGGAATGGATCATCCGAGAGTGGGGGTTGGGTGGGGCTGGGGGGGGCACTTCAAAGTAACCGGCAGACAGCACCCATTGTTAAGAGTTGCACTATGCACAATCTGCACTTCAGATGGTACAGATAATGGGAACTGATGACTGGCAAATGTGAAGGCTTAATGCAGTTTCTGTGTAGATGCTCGGCGCATCAAGAGCACTGAGCGCTAAAACGGGGACCAAATGCAACATTTGTATGCACGATGACACTACCAATATGTATCGGATGCTTAATGCGCCCGTTTTGGAGATAATCTCTGAAAATGTCTTGCGACCCGATGAAAATACATGATCGTTTATGGGTCTCTCAATCACGGCTCACGCTTCATTTTCATACCACTGTATGGGTGGGGGAGTGGATTGATGGCCGCACGATGACCAAGCATGCGTTTGATTGGAGGGGGGATTGGCTGAAGCCAGCTCCGTCACGTGCCGCGTACGGCACCCTCGTCCGTTTGGAATAAAAAAAGAAATGAAGCACAGAGTGCAGAGATGGAGCTCTGAAGAGTGGCGGGGAGGGTGGAGCAGGGGCGGGGGGGAGCAGGGGGGAGGGGGGGGGGGTAGCCGTGTCCTCAGAGAGTGGCCGGAGGCTTTATTGTAGTGCTGCTTCCCTGCCCTCGGTTGCCGCGGCTCCCCACTTGTCACACTCAGTTAGCTCAATGAAGTAATGAATATGCCGCTGTACATTTTTCATGAGGGCGGCGGGAGTGAAAAATCTGCTCTTTATAATGCTTTTAATATGGAAGTTTTCACACACTCTTCCCCCCACAGAGCGCCCCGCGGGCTATCATGATGCCGCATGAGCGTGTTGTTTAATGCTAACATCCCCCCAGGGGGGAGTCAGCATAATGCAATGTCACTTTCACCGACGAAAATGTCGACTGAAGCACATGTGCGGGCGGCTGTACATCAGTTGAGCGGGTCGGGCTGAGCCGCCCACCGCCCCTACCCCCGAGAAAACCCCCTCGCTCCCATGGCACGCGAGCGTGCCAGAGGAAAAACAGAATGGGAAAAAGATCACCTCATCAGGTCTCACATCATTATGGTAATTAATTAGGGTACAAGGAAGCGAACCCAAGAGCTCACAGAATTGGATGAATATCAAGCATAAGAGGGAGGCATAATGAGGCAAACAAAGACTAAAACGAAATGAGCTCCTGCACACTGCAAAAAGATTCCTAGTAATTAGTAAATTAACAGAGGTTTTGTAGCGCGCGTGCCGCAATTTCAAATCAACACTTTCGGTGTGCAAGCGGGTCCGTGAACACCACAGTAAACAGAAAATACTGAACACGGACAAATACGTAACACCCCCACCTCGGCCCAGCCCCACACACGCACAATCAATGCAAATTTGAATAAAAACGCACCCACATGTTCAAACTGGCGTGGGGCCAGTTTGTGAAAATGCAAAATGCAGAAAAAATAGACTACATTTGCAAATAAGTGGAGAAAGGTAGGCTAGATAATGTGTAATAAGTTAAAGAGGGGGGCAGGGCCAATGAAGACACAGTAGTTATAATTAGCATTAGTATCATTAGTAGGAAAACAGAAATGGAACTCGGCGTAAACATGGAAAGGTCACCGTTTCAATTTGGAAAACCACATTTGGCAGGCAGCACATTTAAAAATTAAAGGAGCAATATCACTTCTTTATTTCTTTGTGTTCGCTGCGAGGTGGTGAAAATGGACCCTTTTCAATGAGATGGAGGGCCACATTTAGAGGGGGAAGAAAAGCTCGCCACTGCTCCATCGCACTTCTTTCAGGGGTATTTTTGGCCATGGCCCCTGGTGCCTTGATAGTCGCACACAGGACTGCACTCGTCTTTTGATTGGTGTGTGACAGCGCACCTCTGATTTTCAATTACAAATAAGATGTAGCATTAGGCAAGGAAACGCTGAGGGTAATGGACTTTCTCTGTTGCTCGGCGAGATGGACTTGTGCCTCGAGACCCCGGTTTTCATTATTAAACCTCCTCCACCGCATTGCCCACCTGGGCTGTTTTCGTTCGCTATGACCAAAGTGAAATTACCTGCTTTTGAAGCCTTCAGCTTCGTAAAGAGCCCGCATGTGGTCTGAACTTCCATTTCCTCTCTGGCAGCGAGGACTTTTTACGTTGAGGGGTCAGGAAGGAGGAGGTTGGGGGGGGGGGGGGGGGGGGGGGAGGCTCCTAGATATTCTGCGGTGTGGCTTGATTCAGCTTTAATGTCCTGACAGTTTGTTTGTTATTTTTTTTGTACACAAAATGTCCCAAGGGAGCCCGCAGCGGTATGTGTGCACCAGCGCTGAATACATTCAACGATGCACACAGGCAGTATGCAGACCAGAATGATGAATTACCAAAGCATGAGGGTGCGGAAAAAAAAAAATATGAATCCAGTGTTGCAAATATAAACATTTAGTATTCCACGGGGCAACGCAAAAAAGCTGCTCCTTTTATGATAACCCAGCACTCCACAATGCAATCTCCAGTCTGACAGCAACTTATGCAGATGCGTGGCGCTCAGCGGCGTTCTGCTCAATTGAACCCTCCTTGTTCAGCAAACCGGTCACATTGGCATAAGCCGCCTGTTGCGGATGAAATGCCAGAATCCCGTCGCCGAAGATGCCCCTAAGCCTTATCGCTCACCTGGCCGCCCTCTGATGGATTAAACCCGCGCTCACCTCTCCAGCCTCCGTGGCACCGGGAGAAAATAAAGGGCGGCTACAGCTCCCTCCAGGTTCAGATCACTTTATTAAAAGAGTCCGCGCCAAACTTTTGTTTCTCCTAGAAAGACAAGTTTGCGTCTAATAAAAGCAATGCATGATTGTTATATTATGTGCTATTGTGTGAACTGGGAGCTGTAAACTGAATTGCCCATATAAATAAACTTTCTGAATCTGAGTCTTGGTTACTCCTAAAGTATGTGGTGTGTCATTACTGTGTTATGCACCAAAGTCACTGCTCTTCATCTAAATAACATTCATGACATTTATGGGTGAGGAATTTTGCATGGTCATGCCAATAGATGTATTATTACACAAAATAACATGGTCTGTTTTCTTGCTGGTCACATGAATATGCTGGTTCCGTAAATATGTAATGTATAGTTTTTACATTGCACAATTTATGTGATATGTATACATTATAACAACCAATCAATCAATCAATCAACTTTTATTTGTACATTTGTACTAACCAAAAGCGCCTTGTACTACCAAAGCGCTTTGTCCAATCAGAGGAGAACCAACTCGGCCCCCAGAGCAAGCAAGGTGCAACAATGGCCAGGAAAAACTCCTCTGTGGGAAGAAACCCAGAGCAGATCCAGACTCCAGAAGGCCGCCATCTGACTACAACCAGTTGGGTTGAGAAGGAAATACAAAAAATGAAGAGTCAGAGACAGAGATGAACACAGTGAGAGAGAGAGGGAGAGAGAGAAAGAGAGAGAGAGAGAGAGAGAGAGAGAGAGAGACAACAGAGACAGAGAGAGAGAGAAAGAGAGACAGAGTGAGAGAGACAGAGACAGAGACAGAGAGAGACAGAGACAGAGAGACACAGAGAGAGAGAGAGAAAGAGAGAGACAGAGAGAGAGAGGGAGAGAGAGAGGGAGAGAGAGAGAGAGAGAGAGACAACAGAGAGAGAGAGAGAAAGAGAGACACAGTGAGAGAGACAGAGACAGAGACAGAGAGACAGAGACAGAGAGACACAGAGAGAGAGAGAGAGAGAGAGAGAGAGAGAGAGAGAGAGAGAGAGAACAGAGAGAGAGAGAGAGAGAAAGAGAGACAGAGTGAGAGAGACAGAGACAGAGACAGAGAGAGACAGAGACAGAGAGACACAGAGAGAGAGAGAGAGAAAGAGAGACAGAGTGAGAGAGACAGAGACAGAGAGACACAGAGAGAGAGAGAGAGAAAGAGAGACAGAGTGAGAGAGACAGAGACAGAGTGAGAGAGACAGAGACAGAGAGACACAGAGAGAGAGAGAGAGAAAGAGAGAGACAGAGTGAGAGAGAGAGAGAGAAATAGCCAGAGTGGCAGACAGGCCAGAGTGAGATGCAGGGTGAGACAACATAGCTCTCACAATATAGTTGTAGATATATAAAAAGTAATTCAAATATAGAAAGACAGAAAGACAAGACTGCTTACAAGGTACACAAGGTATACAAGGTATATCCTTATAAACATGTAGATGTATATAAATAGATGTTGTTGTGTCGTATACATCAAATTATTATAACATTTAAAAAGGCTTAAATGTTAAGTGGTGGGGTGGTATAGCTGCTGTACATTATATTGTATAATATAGAATACATTTTCAAAAATGACTTATGCCATTATTGTCCTATCATTTATCATTATCATTCTCATCATTTGACTCAAGTTTTTTGAAAAACAATATTCAAGATAGGTGCGGAACTCCACATGGTAATATCTTTGACTCTGATTCATCCTAAATTTCACACGTCCATTATTGGCACTCTAGGATTTAAGTTTTTCATTTCCAAGCATGTCACTGAGCGCCCTGCCCTACGAAGGCATAACCACAACTTCCGCTAGCTCAATATCATCTTCTCTGTCAGGATTCCGACCACACTCTTATTGCCCTTTTTTGTTTTTCATTGCACAATGAAAGACGGCTGAAAACCTTCCCTGGTATTTGTTTATCCACAGAAGTCATGCTTGAGCACACGGCAGGCTATCTGTGAGATCCCCTGTCTGCAGTATTCTCAGGACAAATAGCAGGTGTGTGGTATTGTGTTCTGAACAGACCGTCGTGTGTATGTGTGTGTGTGTGTGTGTGTGTGTGTATGTGTGTGTGTGTGTGTGTGTGTGTGTGTGTGTGTGTTGTGTGTGTGTGTGTGTGTGTGGGCCCCACATTCTGATTTTGACTTACAATTACTCTCAATCACTATTAAAGAAGTTAGTTGGATTCTTATTTTGGTTGCGACCCATGTTTTTTTTTTTTTTTTTTGCGTTAGTTAAGAAATGAGAAGGTGCCTGGCACGTGGCTCAAATTGGTTTAGTCCTCTCTGCCACTGTATCAGGGAATGAATAGGGAGATGATTCCAAAGTCTTATGGCGGACGCCGCCCTCAGCCGGAGGCGAGACACGGCAGACAGGTGAAATTGAAAACGTGAATGTCTGGCTAATGCCGCTGAAAGAGCGTGAGCGATATAATACCAAATCCATAAAGGGCAATTTCAGGCCTGAGACTCTGGAAAGTCAGACGCTCCATCGGGGGAGCGATTCACTCAGATTGATCAAGGAGCGTCATAATCACATGGGAATGTTACATGTGGCTGCGGGGATGACTCCCGAAAACTGTCAGAGTTCGAGGCTCCGTTTAATGGATTTGAAGTGATGCGCTTGGAAATCATTTCAGAAGGTGCAAATAGAATCCTCAAAGGACTCTTTTCTTTCTTTTCTTTCTTTTTTTTTTTTTTTTTTTTTTTACCAGCATTTAGCAGCCGTCCAGTAAAATGAATGTGCAGTGCGGTCGGATTCAAAGGAATAAAGTCACCGCATGAGAAACAGAGGGCTGGAATTTATTCCGTATTCTCACAGCAGACATTCAAAAGGCCTGGCTCAGTAAGAAAAGGTTTAGGAATCGACTAATGAACTGCGCTCGTGATAACGCTCATATTATGCACAAAGCCTAAATGCTCTTTCAGATAATGAGCTTTCTTTTATTTTGAGTGCTCCCTTAGAAATGGATCTAAATGCTGCAAATGTGACATTAAATATGCATAACCTCGCTGTGCCACCTCACTCTTCCTGTCTACGCGCAGACGTGCCACTTGGGGATCCTAAATCCTACAAAACCGTTGGCTGAGAGGGGGAATCATTACAGCTTCATGGAGAAAGGGGTCCATGAAGCAGGGTGAGGTGAGCTGCCGGAGCCGCACGAGCTGCAGAGACATTACAGATGGAGATATTATTCATCAAAGTTGCCGCGTTTCGTTCTCTGCGATGCAGATGCGGGCGGGTAAACTGCATCATGACAGCGGGAAGTTTTCTCTCTTCTGAAGACTCCCTGGAAGATCTTCACCTCTGTCAGATTAGCGCCGCACAAAGAGTTTAATGCATTTCATAAGCGTGGAGACAGGCAGGGCTGTAGGGAGAGGACTTGTGCTCATGTCTGGGTTATCAGGGAAGCCAATCTGCGCTTTCAAAACTTTAGATAGGATTCAGAGCTGACGTGGTTTGCTGTCATGATTTTTGATTTTTCTTTTTTGTTGTTGTTTGTTTGTTCTAACCTTAAAGCAGAAAATACATTTATGTTAGGTCAGTGCTTTCCATGCTGGACACTTTAATTGAGATGATTTCAAAACACAATAAGGGATTGCCATGTCAAAATGAAGTTCGATTCAAAGAAGATCTATTCATTACCAGTTAGCTTTTTGAGAGCTTTGAAACAACAATTAATCCGTTTTACGAATGACTGGTTTACATATCCAGGATGGCAAAACAGGGAGCACGGTCAGCGGTCCAAATTGCTTTTCAAGTTGTCAGACTGTGATTTGAAGCACTATTTCGGTGCTACCTCGGGGAACGAATCTCTTCTAGCCTCAGCTTGAACACCGACAGGGCTTGTTCCGAGACAAGCGCAGCCATAAACTGGGTGAAAAGCTAAATTAGAGGCACTAGTTACGCTTATCTGACGTTAATCAATGGTGCTGTTGATTCAGTAATTCTTCCAAAGGGGGCCCTGATTAATCCAGAGTCAATTTTTGATTTGACTCACCATGACACTAATTAACGGAGCGCTACATCCTAAAATATCATCTTGTCATCCTCATCCTCATCCTCAAGGTCGGAAGCTCAGCAGCAAAATGGAGCTCTTGTTGCTTCGTTACAGCTATAAATTCTTAATTCCAAACTTTGGCGTGAAGAAGGATTATTGTACAACATTCTTCGAAAAAAAGAAGGGACTGGTAAATATTTTACTGGTGTTATCAGTATTTTTACAGTGTTTCCTCATGATTCTGAAATAAAACGTTTCACATTCAACATATTACAAATTACTCGTACATGAATTTTCTTGACGAGGCCAGTTGAATTTAGCGGTTGAGGCCAGTTCAGGCCAAACCTTTTTACATCTTAAACACCACACAGACCTTATATATAAAATACTATTAATAATAATATCATTAATTATTGTCATATTCACATATTCTGTCTAATCTAAAAGAGAGATAGATCGATAGATAGATAGATAGATAGATAGATAGATAGATAGATAGATAGGAACCCACGTAGAAAGACTGACCTCTTTAACATTTTATTTCATGTTCACACAGGCGTTTGTTGTGGAAGCGCTGATGAGACACCTTTGTTGGGGCGCTTTCTTCAAACCTATGACGCATTAATCTCAACTTGCAGCGCTGAGTGATTGCCAAAAATGAATAATGGATTTCATCAGCTACCGTGATACGGACACAGCCCATCTCTCTGCGGCTGCAGTACATTGTCCGGGACAGGGCAGAGGCTTAATTGCTTAGTTATAGCTTTGGGGAGTGGAGGCTAATCTCATACTTGACTTTTTCTCTTTTTTTATGCAAACAGATGTGTCCAATTAACAATCTTACTTTAAAGGACTCCAGTTGCGTTAGCACTCTGGGAATAGTATTACAAAGTACAACGCAGCCATTTCTGCCTATTTAGGGCATAGTCTCACCCTTGGACATCTTCAATAAATCGTACACAAGGGTGGTGCTGGGGTCGGGGGGGAGGGATGGCTGCGATATTAAGTGAGCCAAAAGCCCTCCGTGAATGTTAATGACCTGTCCAGATAACATCTCTGGCCGGAGCCATTAAATCACCGGCTGAGACACGGTGGGGGGAGATGCTTGGGGAATTAGACATATGGTGGCATTATCTTGCAAAATGATAGAGTAGAGAAAGCGCCGCAGTAGCCCCTCTAAATAGAAAGGAAGCTGCCGGAAAGAACAGGACGCGTCCGAAAATGAGCTATTCACATTTCAGATGAACGCCGGTGTGCATGAGAGCAAAATCCTGTAATTATTTCCCACTCGGATGCACGGGCACAGGCCCTGTTCTCCTCGAATGAGCAAGGCTCTCTTCTTAGGAGCTTATCAGCCGTCGAAACAAAAGGGGTTTAAGGCCGGCCAGAAAACCATAATAAACCTGCGGCCACCAGATCCCCGCCGCTCTGGGAGAAGCCTGTCATGTCGCATGTACATGCATTTAAGCTTATTTACCTCGATCCCTCCGGCTGGCTGACAGGCACGTCTCACCGCTGGAGTTGCGGGCGGTGTTGTCGGGCAATTCCCCGCGGCCCTCACTCCTGTACACGCCCGAAGAGTTTGGAGCCGCGTACGTTCCAATAGGGTGACCAGAGAGGGGAAAAAAAAAAAAAAAAAAACTGCCCAGTGGTCACGCTGTAACCCTTAGATAAATGATTGATCTTATTTTAATTTGCTGCTATTGTCAAATCAAAAGCAAAGACAAGCAACAACAACAAAAAAAAGGGCCCCAAGTTGCTTGACCTTTTCAAATGTTAAAACCAAATTGGGATCAATGACATCAGAGGTTCCAGATTGGTTTTTAATGGAGGTTATAAAATAGAATAATAATTAAAAAAAAAAAATCCAACAGCAAGTATGGAGATTCTGCATTTTTGCTCACAACCTCTATCAGTTTAATGCTTATGAATATTAGGAATGAAACTGCAGCATTAGAAAATAACCTAATATCCCCTTCAAAACTAATTAAATATTAACCTTGTAGCTTCCCCACAAACCGTTCTCTTCCAGGAGCTGATGGAGGGCGGGGGGGGGTGGAGGGTTTGGGGGGCGGTCTGGTGCTCACATCTGAAGACGGGATTTGTTCAGCGCAACCGCTTCTTTCTGATGAGAGAAACGCTTGGTGGGAGAAAATAAAACAGTGCCTTGATCATTTCATCTTGGCGTCATTTTCTGTTTTGGAGGAACACTTTTATTCATTTGGAAGTCTGTAAAATGCGAAACATAATCCTCTTGGCAAAGACTGAACATGAGATTGCACAGTGGGTAAAAGCACCATTTTGAGCGTTTTACAGAGCGCAGCTTGGCATTTATTTTAAACATGTACACACGAGAGAAAATTACAAAAAGAAGCACTTTCGAATCGAAAAACAAACAATTGAACATCCAAAAAAGAAGGTAGGTCGGGGAAACAGTCACATCTTGTTGTCGCGTTACTCCGAACTCTTGATTGTTCTGTACAGCACAACTCAGCCCCTCAAAACTGAAATGGGTCACCCCCCGCGTCTGCTCTGCACTTTGGTGGTGGTGGTGGGACTGGTCTGAGGGTTTGCTTTTGTTGTTTTTTTATCTCCAGGTGACAACGCAGGTGGGGACACGGCGAGGTTTTCACCTCCAAGGACAGCTGTGTGTGTTCTTTACATTCTATTTTAGACCTCTGGTCCCATACATTGCTTATTAAAATACAGAGGATGTAAAAAATACTTATTCACTAGTTCCGCATTAATGACTCATATTTTTTTCATATATTCATAAATAATTCAATACATAGATAAATAGATATTCTGTGTGTGGATTACAAACTTTAATAAAAGCTCTCTCTTCCAGTGATTCAGGAGCGATTATAAATTCTGAAATAGTTGAGGGTGGTTTTCTGACCCTGATGTCCGGTAGTCCGGCTGAGAGACCGAGAGCTTGCGTGCAGCCTGTGCCCCAGCGTCCCAGGTGTGGTGTCCAATCCTTAGCTCCGCTGGCACTCGTTTTTACTGCAGGTGGCCTGCCGCTCGATCTGCCACGTGCCCTCCTCGTATGTGCAGTAGCAGATTGTGCACTCATCGATCTTCACCTCTCTGCCCGCCGGTATCACCGACGTGTCCGCGTAGCAGTTTGGCCCTGCACAGAAAGAAGAGGAAGTGGAATGGAGCGAGAGAGAGAAAAAGCAGCCGAATGATTTGCATGATGCGGTTAAAATTTAATTTCAAATCCGGCCTCATGTATTTTTGAAACGGCCGTTCGCGGGTTGTTGCCGCCTTATCACGTTAGGGAGGTCAAACCTTGAACGGTGAAAACTGCACAAGGACTAAATTGCCGCGCTTATTGTAGGTCAGACAGCGTTTCACTGTGTAAATTGGCACAAAGATATAGACGGCAGGAAGAATGGAAAGGAAAAAGAATGTTTTTTTTGTTCAGACTGGTACCCATCCATTTTTATTTGTCCACCAAAGACCAAACAAGGTCCAGTGTGTAAAAATCCAATTAAAGGGCTGAATGTGGAATTCAATGTCACTCTCCAAAAGAAGCCAATTGTGGTAATCGCTGACATATCAGGGTTAAAATCATTGTGTTCTGCAGTCTGACTTGGAAGGTGAAAGCACATCCATGCAGACATAACAGCATCCAGATTGTGATTCTCAAAATTTAGCTTTTTTTTTTTTAACACAAGATCAATCAATGAGATTGACACGACTCACTGACTTTAGATGAAGCCACGCCCTGCCAGATGGGAAACAGTTTTTTTTGGTTACTATTTATACGAGTGTAGTTCAACAATTATGTCACAAGTGACAAGTGATCATAAATGTAGTTTGCATGCCAGGTCTCTAGGTGGCAGTGTGTTACTGCACAGCAACTCAACTTATCGAGAGCATTACCCTCCCGGGTAACTGAGCTCCAAGGATGTACCCAGCTACCCTATGGAGGAAACTCTTTTCGGCCGCTTATATCCCCAATCTCGTTCTTTCGGTCATTACCCAAAGATCATGACCATAGGTGTGGGTGGAAACAAAAATCGACCAGTAAATCCGAAGCTTCGCCTTTTGGCTGAGCTCATTCTTCACCACGACAGATCGGTACAGCAACTGCATCACTGCAGATGCCGCACCGATCCGCCTGTCGATCTCGCGCTCCATCTCGTGAACAAGACCCCGAGATACTTGAACTCCTCCACCTGAGGCAGGACTTCTCCACCGACCCAGAGGGGGCAAGCCACCTTTTTCCAGTTGAGAACCATGACCTGGGACTTGGAGGTGCTGCCGTAAATGCAAACCAGACTCCTGCTCCGATCATAGAGGGACCAAACAACAGAAGGCCCTGACCCCCATACTCCTGGAGCACCCCTGACAAGACGCGTCGATCAAAGGGTTGGCGGTTCAATTCCTGGCTCCAACTGTCTGAAGTGTCCTTGGGCAAGACACCGAACCCCAACTTCCTACCAATGGGGCTAGGCAGCGCTTTGCATGGCAGCAGCCACCCACTGGTGTATGAATGTGTGTGTGCATGGATGAATGAGAGGCCATTGTAAAGTGCTTTGGGGTACCATGAAGGTGCTGGAAATTGCTTTCCAAGTGCAGTCCATTTACCATTTACCAAATCCACAAAGCACATGTGGACTGGTTGGACTCGAGCACCCAACGGAGAGTGTGGAGCTGGTCCAGTGTTCCGTGACTATGACGGAACACTGTTTTCTCTGGCGTTGCCAGCATTGTTCCTCCTGAATCCGAGGTTAAACTACCGGCCGTATCCTCTTCTCCAGCACCCAGGAGTAGAATTTACCGGGGAGGCTGAGGAGTGTGATCCCGCTATAATTAGAGCACACCCTCCGGTCCACCTTCACGAAAAGAGGAACCACCACTCCGGTCTGCCAATGCAGAGGCAATGTCCCCGACATTGCCTCTGGATTGTCATGGCTGACACGTCTCTGATATTACAGAGACGTGTCAGCCATGACAGTTCCTGCACAGAGACTTGAGGTACTCGGGGTGGATCTCATCCACCCCCGGTGCCATGCCACCAAGGAGCATTCTGACCACCTCAGTGACTTCAGCTTGGGTAATGGACAATTCCCCCCTAAGTCCCCTGCCTCTGCTCCCTCAGCGGAAGACATGACGGTGAGATTAAGGAGATCCTCCACTACCGCCCGAGCTGCAGCACGCTTGGCCTGCTGGTACCCATCAGCTGCTTCAAGGGTCCCACGACACCCCTGTGCTCGAACATGGTGTTCGTTATGGACAAACTGTGACTAGCACAGAAGTCCAGCAACAGAACACCGCTCGGGTTCAGATCAGGGAGGCCGTTCCTCCCAATCACGCCTTTCCAGGTCTCACTGTCGTTGCCCACATGTACGTTAAAGTCCCCCAGCAGAACAATGGAGTCCCCGGTTGGAGCACCATCCAGCACCCCTCCCAGAGCCTCCAAGAAGGCCGGGTACTCTGCACTGCTTTTTTGGGCCATAGGCCAAAATCACAGTGAGAGACCTGTCCCCAACCGAAAGGCGCAGGGTCGCTGCCCTCTCGTTCACCGGGGTAAACTCCAACATCTGGCGGCTGAGCTATGGGGCAATAAGCAAGCCCACACCAGCCTGCTGCTGCTCACCACTGGCAACACCAGAAAAATGGAGAGTCCAGCCCCTCTCAAGAAGCTAGGTTCCAGAGGCCATACTGGAGGTGCGCCCGACTATATCTAACCGGTATCTCTCAACCTCCTGCACAAGCTCAAGCTCCTTCTCCCCCCAGTAAGGTCACATTCCACGTCCCTGCAACCAGAGACCATTTCTAGAGGCCCGGGTCGTTGGGGCCCTCGACCTCGACTGCCATATGAACCACATTGCACCCGACCCCTACGGCTCCCTCTGCGGGTGGTGAGCCCACAGGAGGTTGGACCCACATCACTCCTTCGGGCTGGGCCTGACCGGGCCACGTGGGCAAAGACCTGGCCACCAGGTGTTTGCATGCGAGCCCCAACACCCGGTCTGGCTCCAGTGTGCATACCGGGCGACGTCACAGTCCTTGTTCTATTGTCCATCATAGGGGTTTTCGAACTGCTCTTGGTCTGTCCCGTCACCTAGGACCTGTTTGCCTTGAGAGATCCTACCAGGGGCATAAAGCCCCAGACAACATAGCTCCTAGGATCATTCGGGCACTCAAACTCCCCCACCGCGATAATGTGGCAGTTCAGAGCTGTGTTAAATACAGCGTAGTGTATATAACACAACAGCAAAGAGCGGGTAACATCAAATCAGAAACTTTATTATCTCTTTATTTCTTAAAGGTGGCAAAAATGGCAATAAAAATGAACGTTTTCTGTGGATGTTCAAGGAGTTTGTTTGTCTGTTTATTTGTTTGTTCCAATCCACATTTTGTCACAGTTGACATGACAGTGGATGCAACGTCACACAACGTGAGGCGAGACGTAAAACATTTTGTGCATGCATTTTATTTAGCTTCTTATAACTGTAGTGGTTTAAACTTTTCCACTCAGGAATGCGAGTGCAGTCTGTGTGGATTTTACCTCAGTGATTTCTAAACAGATCCAAGCATCTGGTGCAAACACCTTTGTGAGGGGCCTCAGCCTCCGCAACGTCATGAAGAGGTCCTTATTGCGGCATTTAAGCCACTAAGCCACAAAACTCTCCTCCCCCTACGAGCCCCTTGTTTTTTGTGTCAGAGACTATTTAGATAAACATGATATGGATTTATGTTATCTGCGGGGTGATGTAGTGCTACTTTACACCTCTTGTCACCTATTGCAGTGAGCATACATTAAAATTAATGAGGTGATAATGGGTGCCTTGTGGGGAATCTACGCTTTTATTTGAAAGCCTTATCATATACAAAGCTGTAAAAGGTGCTTCATGAGCACGAACCCCCTAAAAAACATAACATTATAGCACATGAATAAACAGCTGCCATCAGTATCTTTGATTATCAGATGACTGCATTTTAACAAAATAGCGCATCCAAATGAATCTAAGTGAAAAAATACATTTTAATTGAAAGGTGTTTTCAGATATTGTGTATGAAAATAATTTAATGTCTTTCCTCATTTGGGCCAGTTCCTGCAAAAGCTACCCAAAAGAGAGAAAAAAGGCACCCAAAATCCGTTAATAAGTATTACGTATGCCACTAGAACAGCTAGTCAATTAGGTAAGAAGCAATTATACGTCCAGAGCCTCTGGTGAACTAATCCATTAAATCTTGGGTAGTTGCAATCATTTCTTTCCACAGCCTCCCAAAGAAAAACAACACTTTGTGGCATTATTCCCATTTAACAGTCTACACTGTCTGTGACATATCGAGCAAAACTGGATAAAATTGACCATCTTCCCACGCGGTCCAATATTCTACAGGGAAACTATGGATTGTGACATTTACACTGGTACTAATTGTCGCAAGCCAATCAAATGCAATGGAAAGAATCGAAATCGAAAGCCAAAGACCAAGACACAGCCAATCTATGAAAGTCGATGTCAGCATAGGGTAACATTTGACAAACAGTAATGTAACCTCGTTCTTTATGTATATATATGTATATATATATATATATATATACATATATATATATGTGTGTGTGTGTGTGTGTGTGTGTATATTCTTTTTTTCTTTGATGAACTGTGTTTGAGTCACAAGCACCCAATTGCAGTGAAAGGAAGGTGGTAAATCAGCAGCTGCAACAGAAAGGGAGCTGGCGGTGTGTCCGTGGCTGAAGAGCAGCGAGGGCACAGTGTGTGCTTTGGCTGACACTCTGGAAAATGTACTACACATGTCGGATGTGCGCTTTCACTAACTGGGTGTCAGGGGCTACTGTCTCAATCAGAAGAGGCTTAGCAGTCCACTCAAAAAAAAAAGTGTCCGAGCACGGAGACTAACCACCAGGCGGGTTAGACACTCAACCGCAGCATCCCCGCCTTCACTTTTTATTCTCCCCCTGTCTTTCCCTGGGGTATTGGCTGCATTTCATGTCATTTGCAAATAATATTTCAGCTGGTTTTTTTTTTTAATGTTTATTCAAAGGTAAAAGATAAAGTAGGCCAGTGCTCTTACATGTAAGACCTACAAATAAGTAAATAAATAAACAAAAAGAAGGAAATAGTAGAATTACCCAGAACACTGGAGCACAGTGAAGGCCAATGGGACAAAAGCTAGTTTGAAAGTAGGACAGGACCTCCATTTTTACATTGCTTTGAGATGCATATCTGTTGCCAGGGCCACATATCTGTATGGAGATTCATCTTAACTTTCCTCGCCGAGATACTTTTCATGAAGAAGAAGAAGAAGAAGAAGAAGACGAAGAAGAAGAAGAAGAAGAAGAAGAAGAAGAAGAAGAAGAAGAAGAAGAAGAAGAAGAAGAAGAAGAAGAAATGCCAGCAGACCGAATACGGTGCCCTTCATTTCATTTCCCTCAGTGGAAAACGGGCTCTCGCATCTGGGCCCTCATATGCTGTTTCCAAAAATAGTACGATAAGAGGCGCACATGGACGAACAAGCGTCAGAATTTGGGAAAGATGCCCCCACTGGTGTCAGGGATCATTTTTTCCACAATGGGATCCTATTCCAATGGGAACCAATTTTGATCCCATTTAACGTTCTGAATACGAGCCTTAATTGGGGTCCTTTGAAAGGTTCTTGTTGGAATCTGGCATCTGCTGCGAATCCACTCAGAGTGGCTTTTTCCACCAGCACTTCGCGTCGCCAAGTGACCACTCAGCGTTGACGTAGAGAAGCCGTCTCATTCTTGAAGGCTGAACTGCCATCAAAAATGCGATGCATCCTGCGATTAGGGTGATTACACGAAATTCTTGAGGGCCTGAGTCATTATCTTTTCCAGCATCTTGTCTTGGGATTCAGACAATTAACCCAGGGGTTTTGTTTTGAGGATTTTTTTTTTTTCTTTTTTCGCATGCACTTTGTTCCATGCCTCTTTGATTCAAATTCAGACTACAGCATATTTCTGATTGAGGGCTGCTTCCGCTCTACTCTGACTCAAAGGTTGGGCTAATAGAGACTGAGACTTGTGACTGAAAACACAGGAAGCAGCGTTGTTTCGTTTTAATATGCTGCCGCTCTGTAGGGAGACCCAGGTGACTTGCCTCTTTTTTAATATCTCCTCCATAAATTTGATCCCCCTAATGGAAAAAAATTGACGTCAAAGGAAGTATTCATTGAGAGCTGCGGTCTTGAAGTGGCCCAGGCATCCCCCTTCTGTCTCCCCGCGACGTGTTTTTGCAAACAGTCCTATGCATATCCCACAGTACCAGATATGAATATCTTCCCTCTATCAGGTCTGCCGCACGAATACCTTCGCTGTACGCATGAAACTAAAGTATTGGCCTGCTAAAAGCACCTCTCTACTTAATTAGCAGCCGCAAAAGGAAAAAAAAGTAAACAAATCAGCTCATAAATCATCCATTATCTCTCAGAACGCACAGTGAAAGCCTAAACGCAGCACCGATTACCTCGGCAACAGCAGGTATAGCCGGTCCGTTTTCCCTCAGACTAACAAGGTCTTGAGCCGGTCCTAGGCATAATTAAGATGCTGATAGATGGGTGGGTAGATGGGTGGGTGGATGGATGGGTGGGGGGACGGAGGGGATTTTCTCCTGCAGCGGCGGAGCCACATTTCATTGGATGACGGCGGAAGAGGAGCGAGGCGGCGCATCAATCAGTGGCGGGCGCGTTGCCGTGGCCCCGTCAAAATGTCAACCCTGACGCATTTATAAGTCGTCAGATGGCCGCGTCTGAATAACAACTCGTGCAGCGGGCCCCGGCCGCTGTCGCCGCCGATTCATCCTCATTAGCGCCATTTAGAGCGCTCTGCTTCAGATGAAGGATGCGCACGTCAGGCGCGTTGTCGCCGGTGCGGCACCGAAAAAAACTAAACGACCCTGCAGTTTTTGTTAACAAGATAAATCCACGCTCCATCCCGGCTCCCAGGGATTAAATCACAAGCCGTCAGCCGGGCCGCTTCTCAGATGAACGACGCTCATTATTGCAAATAAATGCGTTTGACCACTGGATGCCTGTCATGGATGCCCCCCCCCAATTGTCCTGCTGCGGTAGTCATATGACACCCGCCATTTTGTTTGTCACTGCTTCATTGATATAAAACATCAGCGTCGCTCCGTCAGCCACTCACTCTGGCCGATGCGGTGGGAGATTTTTTACAG
The DNA here is from genome assembly GCF_046127955.1 of Nelusetta ayraudi. NCBI lineage: Eukaryota > Metazoa > Chordata > Actinopteri > Tetraodontiformes > Monacanthidae > Nelusetta > Nelusetta ayraudi. The sequence continues at coordinate 835,593 of NW_027466172.1, forward strand.
GCGCCTCAGGCTTCATGAGAGCTTTTCCAGTGACACGCGAAGAAGGCAGAGACAAATGGGCGCGCGCACGCACACTCGAACAGTCGGATCCAGACTGCCGTCGCAGCCTGTTAGGAGTTGGCATAGGCTGGCGTGTGAAAGAGACGGCCATTAGCACCTGTGGCTCCTTTCTCCGTGGCAGCCGGCGGCCGATAATGGACGGGGAAACGGGAACACGGCTCCAAGTCGTTCCACCTCTTCGTTCTGGAGTGTTGGGAACATGTTGGCAGCTTATAATACCGATAATGGTAAAGAGAGGAGCAGAAATCGCTCATCTTAATGGATTTCTCGAGTACATTTATATTATGAATGCAGAATGGAAAAAAAAAAGAAGACCTGTCCCCTTTCTGGAGGGAGCGTCGCAGGTTTTGCAAGGGGAGAGACTTATTAAGAGGTATATTTAACCACGAGCGAATGAACGATGCCTTCAAGAGGCGTTCTGCGGTAACGGGAATTCAGAAGCTGTTGAATGCGGAACTCCGTCGATGAACGCCGAGAGACAGAGGGATTCATACCGATGCTGAGGCACGCGAGATATTTTGATTTGTTTGGATGCAATGTCTCTTGCCCGCGTCCGCAGCGATGTTTGTGCCTCGACATCGCAGCTGCGGACAAGAGGCACGACTGTCACGAGCCATGTCCTTCACTGGAATAACAAACAGCATTACCCGGGACAGACTTTACTCGGGGGCTGCTTCATTTGCTTCAATCTAATAAACAGCCTATTTAAATTGTGGGGTGTGAGGCTCGACAGTCTTTTTTTTTTTTAAACAGTTGCCCTTCTCTGTTGTACTGCTGTATAGTTAAAATCCCATCCAAACGTACCTTCAGCATTGATTTTTATTCTGAATACAGCAACAAAAAAAAAACACGTAATAAGCAGCACACTCAATGGCCCTGTTGTATTGTTGAGACATAATGCAGCTCACTATTACCTTTGTGACAGTTCTTTTTAGTATTCTTATCAACGTCTCAAAATCCAGCCATGGCAGTGACCATGATTTCAATAAAACGTGGCCGTCTGGTAAAAGGCAGGAAAAAAAGAAGACGGCATATCAGCTCTTTCCCTTTTTTGTGTTATAATTAAATGCCATAAACGTGTCCTGCAGTTTATCTGGGGAAATGTCTAATTTTCCACAATATTAATTATTCATGATTGCATAATGGCCAGTAGCCATTGTGTGCAGCTTGTACCATCAGACTGTCATCATTGGAGATGGAAGGAGATCTGGAGCAAGTGTAATGAACCTTTCACACAGTCGTCTGTTACCTTTTATCTCTGGCAGAAGGAGCTCGCACTGTATGTTACAGCAAAGATTAGTCCTCAAGGGCATTTCTCTGTGTGTGTGTGTGTGTGTCTGCACACTCTCGCCAAAGAAGTTTGAAAACATTTTTTTTCCACCTATAAAAGTCTTTGGTCCTTTCTTCAATGCTAAAAAATCCCGTCCTGTCGGGGTAAAACAGTCGCTACAGCATTATGTCTACGTTAATCTCATACTCTTGTGTCTTTCCTCTTCATCCTCATCTGCGTTTTCCATTGCAAGGTCATGCATAATTGATAAACTAGTAGACAATATTGGGCAGTGCATCCTTAAAGGACCATAAAAGTGAACAACAGGTAGGCCAGGAAGTGCACTCCCCTATATACATTGTTGAAGCTGGTAAAGACAGTTTTTGTTGTTGTTGTTGTTGTTGTTGTTGTTGTTGTTGTTGTTGTTGTTCTCATACTCAGACTTGAGAAAGTTCTACACATTTGTAGTCTTTGAACGTGTAAAAAAAAAAAAAAGGGGTGAGGAAAAAAACGACTTGTGAGATTGCAAATAAATATTTAGAAATATGTGTTATATATATATATATATATATATATATATATATATATATATATATATATATAATATATATATATATATGTATATATATATATATATGTATATATATGTATATATATGTATATATATATACATATATATACATATATATACAAATACACACACATAAGAGAATGTATATAAATATATCCATATATATGTGTTGATGTGTGTTAAAAAAAAACTTTTTGTTTTCTTTTCATAATCTATGTTTTGAGGCATCTGTGAAGTTCCTTTTTCTTTTTTTATTATTATCAGAATCAAACAACTACAAAATCCATGAGGCTGGACTGGTACTACAGGATCCAGGTTATTTCTGACTGGTAAAGCAGCGCTGATTTGGAATGACGGAGCTCGGCGGAAAACAGTCAAAGCAGCGCTAATCTTTATCATTGGTACCTGGACTTCAGCACGCCTTGCCTGTTGTCCTCCAGTGACCGGAAGGAGGCTTCCTTAAACAGGCGAACTGCCCCATTTCTCTCATCATGACAAACAAACTTTCTTTTCATTTGACTGTCGAGCCCTTTAAAAAAAAAAAAAAAAAAAAATGCCACATTAAAAGGCCCTCTGTGAATCAGCCCTCTCTTAATTTAAATGAGGCTCTGTGCCTCCCGGCAACTGGGCTACCGTGTCTGGTGTTGGTCCATTTGAAGTGATTTTGGCTCGGGTTCAGACTGTTTATCGCATCCCCCCAGATTAACGTTGACCCTCGTGTCTGAGTCTTGAAGAGCACCACTTGTTTCCTCATGCGTTGCCAGGGAGATACACAGCCAGAGCAGAGGACAGGCCGCCCCGTGCTGCCGAGGTGCCGGGGAGAGTCTTCTCCAACCATTGATTTTTTTTTTTCCCTCTCCCTTAGCTTACTTCAAATGCTGCCTCGGAGAAAACTATTTTTTCATGGACAAACACAAACATGTCTTTTCTACATCTGTCCGCTGAAGGGGGAAAAAAAAAAAAAGGAAACAGACGGAGGAAAAATAATCAGGCCGGAAACACATTTTTCCCTTTGTGAATGACAAGGGCTCGTGCTCAAGAATCAATATTGTTTAATTTCTCTTTACGGGCAGCCAATGAGCGGCAGTGACAAAACTTTACGGAGTGTGAAACCACATAATTGCAATGTGTTCCAGGGCTTTGGGATAATGAGTAAAAAATGATGAGAACCTGCCACCGTTCACAGCTGTTCTTTGATATTCATGAACAACTGTCTGCTGTGGATGTTAGCGATACCTCTCACTTTCATCTCGCTCCCCCAGCGCTTCCCCAAGTGTCTCCTCGCATACGGGCTAAATAACACACGGGAGACGGGGTGCCCTGCCATAAGCATTGATTTTGCATGCCTGAAAAGGCCATGATAATGCCTTTGAATATATAATGAGCTTATCAAACGGCAGAATAATTCATTGTGATTTTTATCAATTGGGAAAATGGTAAAAGGGGAGCGAGGGAAATGTTAGCAGGCCAATGAGACAGGCGACAGGCGCGACGTTTTGATTAGAACAGATATCCCGATCAGGGAACTGATGTTTCAATTTTTCAACTAATTTCTTACTCTTAGCCCCGGCTCCCATTAGCCATCCCACATCTGGCTGAGGTATTAACTCGCTCCCATTAAGGAGCGATGCTTTGATGTGACACCTCTGATGATCCACGACTCCCGGTCTTAACATCTGCCCGTGCGTCAAACAACATCTGCATGCAAAGGGGGCAAACAACACAACCTGACGGAGGGAGGGGCGGGGGGGGGGGGGGGGGGGGGACTCTCCGACGGCGACCTTCGGCAACTTTCTCCGGCGGCGCGGCGGTCTCCCGTGGCTACCGCGGGCTCGCAGTCTCGTATCCAGCGCGCACGTCATAGATGGGCGGGGAGGGAAAAAAAGGAAAAGAAAAAACGCGGTGGACAATCAATGATCTTCATCATTTAAGTCACGGTGACCGTGATACCCGGCCAAAAAAACATCATTAATAAAAGACAAAGGGAAAGCCAATGTCTAATCGGTTTAATATTGCAATGCAAGGGAGGATCAGGAGACAGATAAGCATTGAGTGATAGCTTGTTTACTTTTGTATTATCCCGTCGGTACACCTTTGGGTTGCTCACAAAGGTACCCCCCTGAAAGTTCTTGCTTTCAATGCTTTTTTTTTTTAAATATGTTGTTGATCACGCATACACTCTGGCCTCAACCCAAGCATGAAATTAACTGAAAATGCAAATGAAAGCCTGCAACAATTGAGACTTCAAAGCTGTGTGTTTTTTTTCTTCTTTTTCGCTGCTTTGTATTCGCTAGCAGATGCTTCCGAATGGTCTTCGCTCGCCGTTAGCAAGCGAAGGCAAACACGCGCCGCGTGTGGCCGTCGCACCCACGTGTTTGCACGTCCTGTTTGCATCTCATCTTTGCACAGGCGATGACCTCGCGAGGCCTGTTCATCAAAATCCGAGCCAGTTTGGTTGCCCGTCCCACTAGGAGGCTGTTAAACACATACTGGTGCAAAGATGCTCTGCTTTCGCCCGCGATGCGAGCGCTGATGATTCGCAGCTACGCTGAGATGTGAAAACACCGGCGGGCGGCGCGGAAGTGAAAACAGAAGTCCAGGAAGAGCCAGCGGACTCACACATATCTGATGATAAATATTTTATTTTTTACGTTATTTTCGGCATTAAGGGCGCCACCTGCGCTAACTTTGAAACACTGCGGCCCAAGTGCTGCACAGTATAAATGCTGCTACAGGCTGTTTCTCTGTCTTTATAAATACCGCCATGCCCTCGCAGATTACACAGAAACAACACAGGACAAAGCTGACAGAGCTCATGCGAGGACGTTGTGGCTGAGTTGTGTGAAGCAAAATAAGCCACTGAGGCTGAAGGCGGAGTGTTTAAAAATGCGTAATCACACTCAAAGTAGCGAAGGCAAATGTTTTTAATTGAGTAGCAAGGAAGAAGAAGAAGAAGAAGAAGAAGAAGAAGAAGTACAGGGAGGATTGAAGTAAATTTAGGTCATACTCAGACTTTAGCTGTAGGCTTTGACCTGTACTTTTAATGTATATTATATGAGCATTGAGTGTTTAGTTTTCCACTTTACTGCTGCACTCTGTTTTTCATTGACTTGTGAACCGTGCTCAAAGAATTGCAACGTATTCTGCGTTTACGTGTACAAATGGCAAGACAAAAACTTTCTGAATCTTGATCCTCATTGGTTGAAGGATCATATGAGACACTGCGGCAGTCCCTGAGTGCCTCTGAGAAATCTGACAATGTTTAGAAGTTCAATGGATTCAGTAACTGAAACCCACTTGGGCGTCAAGCCATCTAGGAACACTTGTTTTTCAGTGTTGGCACCTGCTTGGCATTTTTCTGTTTTCCACAGGTGTGTGTGTGTGTGTGTGTGTGTGTGTGTGTGTGTGTGTGTGTGTGTGTGTGTGTGTGTGTGAGAGAGAGAGAGAGAGAGACAGACAGAGAGAGACAGAGAGGGAAAGACAGAGAGAGAGAGAGAGATTCTTGTCGACTGGAGCCAAGTCAAATCGGTAGAAAAAAATGGTTTTCTTGCACAAAAAAATGGACTAAAACCAATGACTACTCCTACACTGCAGCCGCGTGTATTCCACACTCGCATCCCTGCAATTCACGCTAAGCATGAAGAGACAAAGACATGAAGCCGATGTCAGGAGAGTGAATACTACTTGCACGCTAAAGGTTAATCATTATATCTTCCCCATCACTCAGTGCTGAGTGTCAGATTTGCTTTCCTGGTAGCCTACAACTCCCTCAAAACGGTCCATCAGCGTGTGCAACACATTAGACCACCAGTGTTTGCACTTTACAGAGGAACAATGCAACAATTTTATTGTAATTAGTTAATGAGTTGGTGTGATAGGTAAGTGATGTATTAAAGGAAGAATGAGGTCTGCCTCATAGCGCCCCCTGCCTGAAAAGCAGCCTTGCCTTGGAAGTTTTCTGCTTTGACTAAGACACAAACCCCAGTCAGGTATCTGCAGCTAGAAGGTAGAACCAGCCAGCGCTGCTGCATTTGTTTAAAATGTACACAGTGGCAGAGCTGAGGAAAAAGAAGAGGTGAAGAAGGCGAAACCAGTGTCTGACTGAGCAGGAAGTCACACAAAAGTCAACCTTGGTCGAGCCTTAGGTGAATGGAAGGAGGTATGTACAATCGACTGGCATTGTTTCTGCTGCACTTGAAAGTGCTGTTCAAGAGTTTGCGTGTATTCCATGTATTTCTGTGTCTTTGTGCACTCTTTGCATTTGCTGTTATTTGCAAAGCTTTGACATGCACTAATGACCTTATACTGTACATAAGCTACAGACTTGCATCGCCCCGAAGCTCGGGACTGACACAGTTGCATTTGCAGTGACAACATTTGCATGTGCGCATAAACTAAACGCATGACATTTTTTTTAATGATACAGGTTTTGTTCCATCAAGTTAACACACACATATATATGTATATATGTATGTATATATATATATAATATTAAAATAAAAAAATAAAAAAATATTAATATAATAATAATTGTTTCAAATCAAATCTAGTACAAAAGTAGGCACACAACAAATCCTCATACACATTTTAAAGAAGGAAACAGGAAGTACCAGCAGATATCATCCTAGACAATCTATTAAAACGTACGTTCAACTTTTACATTTTTGATTCACTTGTTGTTTGATAATAAATTTGCTTGCTGTGCATTCATCATCTTCCATACCCGCTTATTCCCGAGCTCAGGGTCACGGGGGCCTGCTGGAGCCTACCCCAGCTGTCTTAGGGCGAAGGCAGGGTGACACCCTGGACAAGTCGCCAGTTCATCGCAGGGCCACATAGAAACAAACAACCATTCACACTCACATGCACAGCTACGGACAATTTAGAGTGCTCAATTGACCTCACATGCATGTTTTTGGAGTGTGGGAGGAAGCCGGAGAACCCGGAGAGAACCCACGCAGACACAGGGAAAACGTGCAAACTCCACACAGAAAGGTCCCAGGCCCGGAATCAAACCCAAGAACTTCTTGCTGTGAGGCAGCAGCGCTAACCACTGCGCCACTGTGTCGCCCGCTTGCTGTGCACTAAACCTCTAATTAAACGTCTAATGCGGAGCCATCACTTCTGTGGTTGTAACTTCTTTTGACGTCAAGCACATTTTTTCTGCATTCCACGTGTTTGTAACTATGCCATTTGTCCGTAGGGATGGCAGTAACCACAGGGCAAAAACTGCCATCTTTCTACACATTTGACCCTCATATCACGTCGAGGCTTCCAACGGCTGTTGCTCACTCTGCAAGAAATGACAACGAGAGAGCAACGTTTCTAATCTCATCATAATAACTACCAACTGTCGACTGAATATTTTTAATGTCTTTGCACCCATCTTTCCTGATTGAAAAGCGAAAGAAAAGAAAAGAAATATGAATGACGGCGGCTCATAACGATGTTCAGCATTGCGTATACGCTAAAACAATAATTTAGCTGTCCAAGTAAATATATTGGCTTGAAGAGTCAAAGGGCTTCATAATACATGCTGAATAACTATATGCCTTATTTCCACAAGAAAGTTGGTAAGTGATGCCCAAAAGCCATCTGGAGAGAGCAATCAAAAAATGGAAAATCGGATCCCTCTGAGCTCAAAACACATCAAAGTTTCAACACCAAGAGCGTGGTGAATGTGTAGAAGCTTTTCTAGTGCCTCCAAAGATGTTACATAATTGTGTTTTTTTCCGGTCTGAGTGGCACTCCATGAGTTGAATGTGTTCGATCAATGTAATTCTCAATTCCCTGAAAACCAAAGACACAAGTGTTTCTAATTCTGTACGCAGTTGGTGGAATGGTAGCGCGAGTCAAACCACCAGTTACCCCGGCTGATCCCATCTCCCAGCTGTAAATCCTCGCTGGATGAACGAGCCCATGGATTTCTCTTCGGGCTGCCACATGTGTGCACTGTGCTCTATTTACATCTGTCTCCTCCACTGATTTGCAGCCCATCATGTCCACTGGGCATCTTAGATCACAGTGGGGGAGGACTAGGAGCGCTGCCCGGAGTCTGCACAAAGCGCTCCCAGCATAATCAATACGTGCAAGCATTAAAAACCGTGTGAAGGGGAGAAGGAAAGAAACAAACCAGGGGAAGAATGCGTCACAATTTAGCATATGTCTGAAGGAAAACAGGTGTCTGCTGGCAAATACTCCCAAGATTGCTAATGCTTCCAACGTGCTGTCTCGCTGTTAGCAGGCTTTTAGTGTGATAGGGAGTCCTTCTCATTGGTAACTAGGCATGACCAATCAGCAAGTGTTTAGTCTAATGAGCTTATAACTGTCGTAACACCACATTCAGGTTGTCATCATAACACACTGCACAGATGGTCATTGTATGCTGATAGAGACATTTAGTGTCATCCACTTTAAGCCAGTATTTTTTTTTGGCAGGTCCCTTTTAAGAATATATCAAGTTAAAGACGTTTGGCTTTTGTTATTTCACTTTCAAAGTCTTGCATCTGTTTCACTATTTGATATGCAAATGCACCATTTCATCAAAACACGCTGCTTGCACTTTTTAGACGCGCTGTCATCCGGTTACCGCCTCACACGTACAAAGCATTTTTACGTGCAATGAACTTTAAGGTGCACTGAGTGTTTTTTGCTGATTTTCTTCCCTCATGAAGATGACTTGCCCTCTTTGCAGACGAGCCCATGTGGCACGTAAAGATACCAAGTCAGAGATGTATCGCAAGTCATCATTCTTTTTGCTGAAGGAAGCATTGTTGCTGACGCTGCCACGTTTCATTAGAGTCACGCCAAGAAAACAAGGGGACATAATCTAGGACATGCTGTCCGGAATCATCCCCCAACAACTTCAGATAATCGACTCTGAGCTTCAGAATTCCTGCTTCTCCGACGGGGCCGGAGCTCTCGAAGCAGCGGGATCATAAACTTACAACCCCGCAGCAGGGGAGAAAAAAATGCAAGTGGAGCTTAATTCTCCGTACTTCGGGGTGAAGACAGGGGAGGACTGCAGCCTCCATTAGTGGAAAAACAAAAAATGACGACAAAAAAAACAGAAAACGAGAGGGGGGGGCGGGGGGGGGCACGACTTGCCAACTCTGTCACAATATTAGAAATATGTAACATGATATGCGAGGAGAACGGTAACGCCGCTGTGCAGCATAATGTGCGCTTTGTGTCAGCAAGGCGAGACATGCGCTCCTCTGCCCATATGATTCCTGCTGAGTTGCCCTTGAGCAAATACACTTGACACTCGTCAGAACAGTGGAAGCTGCACAACGTTCACCACTGGAGGAGTCAATGCGGCGGAATGAAATGTTCACCACAGCAAAGCATTGAAATTTAAATTTTTTTTATTATTTTTCTCTCCAATATTTTGAAGCAATAAAGGTTTTGAGGCCAAAGTGTGAAACCTTCAGATGTTTCCTTTCTTTAAAAGCCCTACAGATTTATTATTCAATTAACTGAACAAGGAGGTAGGGGTGTCCTCTTTTTTTTTTCCACGGCTGTACTGAGCAAATGTTGGAATTGCTTTGAAGACAGAGTGAAACTGGGGTGAAAAACTGTGGAAGCTGGAAGCAAATACATATATATATATATATATATATCATTTTTTTCCGCCAAAATGGTCTCCACTCACCACTCTTGCAAATGGGACAGCACTGATCCGGTTCGTACTCCGGGTCCACGCAGTCCGTCTGGGGGCAGGCGGCCACGGAGCACAGCACCTCGCCGCTTGGCTCGCATCGGCACGTCTCACACGGGGACACCTGGTTGGGCAGAGACCCGCCAGATTCACACCCTCGTAAACAGCTCTAACGCACACGCACGCACACGCACACACACACACACACACACACACACACACATACACACACAAGCGCAGTCACACACACACACACGCACACAGAGCCAACACAGAGCCTATCCGTAATTAATTTCACTCTAATCTTCACAGTGTTTGTTTCACTTCCTGCTTCCTTCCCAGCGCGCCGTCTCTCTGCGGCTATCTTTCCCTCGCACACACAATAATACCCGTCCTGTCGCTTTTGTTTAAGGCCGCGCCGTCTCACTGTCACTGGCTGCGTCCGCGGAGGAGAGGGGGGATCGGGGGGTGGGAATGGGGGGGGGGGGGGGGGTCGGGTCGTCTCTCTCCACTTTATTGCCAATGAATGGCTCATTTTGCAAAAGGGCTTGAGTGAAAATGCGCTTCACTCCCCCAATCAGTCGATACGGAGAAATCAATAGGAGCGGGGGAAACAAAAGGATACTTCCAATTTTCTTGGCCCGTGGACGGGAACATTAGAAATGGCTTGCTTATCCGAGTGTGCCAGTGTGTCACTGGAGAGAGCAACGGCGCTCGCGAGGCCCGGGAAAATGATAGCGCGCAGTTTGATCGCGATCAGGCTTCTATACATTCCTCCTGAAAGGCTTAGTTTAGCGGCCGCTCGCGCGGAGCCATTTGCCTTTCCATTTTAGCAGGAGACCAAAGGTTAATTCCGGCGGCGTCACTGATTGCAGGGGCTGGCGCCTCCGCATGGCACTCCACCGTGAAAAATGGAATGAGGCGGCACTTAGCACAATACCCCAGAACTTAGCAATCAAGCATTAAAACCTGCCTGTTGCTTTGGTATCGGAGCCCTGCTCTGCACGCGGCACAGCCAAAGGGCTCACATAATGTAAATGAATGTCCACTAATGTCTCTCAGCTGTGCAAGACGTAACCTTGTCTGCGAGTAGAGGGGGGAAAATGCTGCATTAACCAGTGCCGTGTTAGTATCACCTGGGGAGGTCGTGCAATTTATAGGAGCTGCAGAGGACTCCTATGATCTTAATGTCATCTGTTCTGGCCATGTCGGTAATTTGTTGAGTAAAAATTCCACACCAAGTAATTTCTCTTTGATGAGACCAAAGTGTATTTGTCCGTGAGGTTCTGTATTTGCCGTTTTGACAAGATGCAGAGAGAAACACGCTTCGGACGAACGGTCTAGACAGCATTCTGGATGCAGGGTTGGCTGCGGTTCACAGACAGAGCAAGATAAAAGCCATTCAAAAAGCGAAAACCCCAAATGTTTCTATTCTACCGAGCTCTCTGGTTTGTTTTTTTTTTAACCTGTTCAACAAAAAAATATGTAGCTGCTTGACATCACATCCGGGGGTAAATGCCGGCAAAATTGAGCGTAATCACTGATCCTCTGCGAGCGCACCACGTGAAACACAGCCACGCCGCGTGTCATTTCTAAATTCCGCAATGGTTCCCAGGTAATACTAATTGCGCGGATTGCGAGCTGGACTCTGACCACCCCCCCTGTTGAGACGTTAATGGCCATGAAAGAGAAAATGTTGTCTTTTGTGAGAGGCATTGCGCCAAGGTCGTGGAAAAATCCTGGGTTAAGCCTTTTGGAAACGTGGCAAAGAGGAAAGAAAATACGCTCGCTCTTCGCCAACGCCCACATACGGCAGCGGGTCTCTGTAGACTCGTACCGTTGCTGTAACTACAAGGCTTTCGTGTGGATCAACAGACTGAAGTTGAAAGTGCGCGGCTAAATTCAGCCTCCAGTAATATTGGAGCTCGTGCGTGGGGACAGAGGGAAGGAGGGGAAGGCAGGACGGGTGGATCAAGTGCTGAACTTTGTTTTTATAAATCTGCCTGGCCGGCCCCGCTTGCTTGCACGCTGCAAGGCGAGGCACAGACAGTTTTTTCGCCCCCGATGAACTCAACTCCAGCGATGGAAAAAAAAGAGGAGTGTTCTGTCAGCACTCCTTTGTTTGACCGTGTCAAGGAGTGAGCCAATGCAGTTAATGGACTCACCTTAAACTCCTCGAGAGAGGCATAGATCTTGCCCCGAAACTCGCAGTAGTTCTTCTTCTCCTTGCACAGCGGGCAGCACTGGCTCGTGTCCACTTTGATGCAGCGCGGGTGAACCTTGGGACATTCGGGCTTGGTGCACAGGGGCCCCTCGTCCGTGCAGAGGCAAGGGCACGCGGAGGGGCCGGGGGTGAACTGCTCGCCGATGGCGAACACAAAGCCACTCTCGTCCATGCAGCCTTTGCCCCTGTAGTCCGGGTAGGCGTACTCGTCAATGGCGTCCAGGGAGAGGGCGACGTCGCTGGTCGGCCCTTCGTCTATTTGATTGAGGCTGTCCTGTATGCTCCAGGACTCCTCGGGCTTGCCGCCCTTGGAGCTGAAGTTGGGCCTGGCGCGGCTCACCGCTGTCCTGTTGGGGCCTGAGACATTGATTTCCTCCAGCCGCTGCTGAGCGCCGTACCCTCCGGCAGCCTGCTGATCCTGATGTTTGTCCTCCCTGGCTTGGAACAGCGCCTTCTCCAGACGATCTCGGCTGGCCGGCAAGGTCACAATGGGATTGCACCGAGCGCCACTCGTCAGGACGCCGAGAACAAAGAGGACTTCGACTGCCATGGCGACGGAGCGTGGCATCTCGACCCCCCCCCTCCACCCACCGGTGAGGTGGGAAAACACCTTGGCTCACATAACACTCCTCACATCTTAGGTGTGAGCCAGTCCATCTGAAAAGAGAAAATTAAACTGGGGTTATGCGCTCAGTATTTTGTCACTTTTCTTTTTTTATCCCCGGCTTGGGATTCGACGGCAGAGTGGCGCGAGAAACTCGGAGCGCCGATCTGTCGTGTCGAACATCCTGCTGAGTGCGGCGGCAGGGCTGTGGGATCAGTGAATTGGATCAGGGTGGGGGTGGGTGGGGGGGCGGGGGCGGGGGCGGGGGGGGGGAGGCAGAGGATGGATTCGCGGGCGGCGTTGGGAAATCGATAGCATCTCATACTGTAACACCTCTCAGCATCAATCGGGCCCCCATCAGCGACGCAGTACGAAGAACGTAGCCAGAGAGGGGCCCTGGTTCTGACGCGGCAAAAGCTCCAGCCTCTCACACGGAACAAAGAATCAGGATCAATGTCTGCTTCTTTAAAACGAGCCGACACAACTCTGCAGTGGGGGGAAATCGATTTGAAAATTGAACATAATTTCGGTCTGGAGGAGAAAAACTTACCGCCGCAGACATAAGTGGACGTGCATAAAGGTGGGAGCGACGCAGGCGGACGATCTACAGTAAAAAAAAAAAACTTTCTCTGAACGAGCGCCAAATGTCTGCTTGTTTTGCTTAAATGCAAGACAAAAATAGAAGTGCATCACTTTCCTCAGCCTGTCTGAGGCGTCGACACGCAGCAGCTCAAGTGGGGTGAGCGCCAAGGATCAAGTGCAGACGCTGCACAGACACTGCACATTTTTGATAGGCTGCAGTCGGTGTTTGTGTTTTTTGCCCCTTGCTTAACTTGGCCTTTTTTTTCGCAGCAGTACGTTGAAATTCAAATGCTCGCTATGATGCTTTGCTGCTCTCGGTGGCCTACTTCCACCCCCCCCCCCCCCACCCCCCCACCCCCAGCCCATACGGATGTTGGGTGTCGCTGCTCATCTCCATTCAAATGGGCTACGGTTGGCGTTGACATGTATAGCTTATTTTGAAAGAGGCTGGGACTGTGCCTTATTGACTGGCGCAATGATTAACTGCAAAGTCCCGTCCGCGCTTGTTTAAGAATAGTCCGCCGCATTGATTCATTTGTCAACCCCAATGACTGCGGCTAATTTCCAGCAGGAGCGATAAGGTGCCCCAAACAGGAATGTGAGTAGAAACTGAGGATCAAATAAGCCGTGAGCCAATTGCTTCAGCAGTGTGTAATACATAGAGAGGGCAGAGATAATGCCGGGACAGCTAGCCACATTAATTCTATTTGAGTCTGACGCGGAAGAAAGAAGAAGTCTCCCCCACATGTTTTAAGTCACGCATTTTGATATTCATGAATTCTGATCCATCCGGAGGGAAACAGGCTGAAATTGAGTGCCCGCATGCCGGCGGTGTTTGAGCAGTGTTTTTAGCAGCTTCTGTGTTTGAGGCGGAATCCTTGGAGCTGCGGTGGAAATGAGAGGAGGCAGAATGAGGAGCATACCGATGGTGCCGCCGCAGCTGAGGCGGAGGGAAATGGGCCCAAGCCTCATTAGTAAAAGGACCTCATTTGGCTCCTTCCAGCCTCACCTCTCCACCTTAGCAGCTGTTTCCAGGCTGTCACAACATCACTGATGCTGAATACAGTCAGTCAGGACTGAGCGCCGAGTGCCCCCCCCCTCCCCAAGAGGCTTCCTGTATACCTTGCATTGGCCAAAAACAGCAAAAGCTAATTGTACAAGGAAAAGTTTAGAGTTCCGTATTACTGGTCCCTTGCACTGAAATAGAACAGCAGAGTCCTCATTCTACAGATAAAGACAAGGGAAGTTTGAGCCGTACTGAAAGGGCTTGTTCATTCAGGTTGTTCATCTGTGGCGCCAGCGCCAGCGTGGCTGTAAATATGATTAAAAGCACAGTGAGCTGTGACACTGCTGCTTCTTCACTCCGATAACCCACAATCGGAGCAATTCATTTTGGCAGGTGCCACCCCCCGACCCCAAGTCGTCAAGTGCTTTTTAAACAAATGTGTGTGATGAAGCCAGTGGTAAAGACGGAATTCTTTGAAAAAAAAGTTGTACATTTATTTCCCCCATGTCAGAAAGCCCCCTGAAAATGTACCCAATGAGAAGAAACATGGAACAACAGCTTTGGGTGTCCATTGGCAAATAAAAACAAACGTGTCTGTTTTGCCAATGTGGAGTTTGTAAAAAGAAATTCAAGGTGCTCTCTATCTTTTGAAAAATTTCTCCAATTTCCATAGGTTTGTACCTTTTCTCCAGAACACTGAAGCTGAAAAAATGTTTTACTTAATAACATTTCTTTGGCAACTAAAGCAAATATCTTTAGAAATGGGAGGTCGTATTAAAAATAAAGAGAGCATGCAGGAGAGAGAGTATTTCTAAGCTACAAATACTGAAAAATATAAATTTATCAAATTTCCTAAAGCACAGACAATTTGAAAGCACCATCGAATATTACATTACTACAAATAAATAAACACAAAATGATAATTAATTCAATTTCAACCAAGTCAGTCCGTACATATCAGACTAACAATAGTTAGGCAGTCCTGTTGAGTTTAATAAATAACAACATATGGATGCAAATGTGTGCATCTATGGAAAGCTGCAACCTGTTAGTAAACATGTTTGAATGCCATCAAGAGAAATTGAGAGAAATAGCTAAACCAAATCATTAAAAAGTCATTTGTGACAGCTGCTGCAATTCCCCCAATCAATTTGTCGATGTTTCATTAAAAAAAAGTTTTTTAAAAAATTATTCTTGCTCACCCCTGAAATCACACATATGTATTGAAATAAAGCGATCTAGAATCTGTAGAGCAAATGAAATGTAATGCTGCTGACAAAAGAGCCAAAAATTTGTTACAAGCCATTCAATCCTTTTGATTAAACAACAAAGAAAAGAAAAGGGAAATAAAACGAATTCTAAATTTAATTATAAAACAGGGACAATCTAAATTCTGTGTGCAAGACATATAAAATTCATGTACTGGTTAAGGAAGCCTGTCTTATAGCGCGTTTCACATTTAGGGCACTGTCAGGTGGACTTCCTCAAAATATGGCGGATCCAGATGGCAGCTAACTAGGAGCAAGACCCTGAAAGCTCTATGTATATTGTTGTATGTAAGTGAGAACCGTTCGAAGGGCAGGAAAACCAAATTATTTTTCTTGTACTGCGAGTATACACTTTAAATAATGTATATATGGGCAGGATGTTAAGCTTTTACCAATACAAAAATCATACATTGAGCTGAATTTTGCACACTGGACCTTTAAGTCTGCTTTTCCTTTTCAGACACAAATATTTCTCTTCATCCATTTGAGCCACTCGTCTGTTTTTTTCTTCTCTTTTCTCTTATGGTCGGAGTTTCAGAACATTATTAATTTTTAAAAGTTGTTTAAACATTTCCTCACAAATATCAGACTTTCACCAATTTTAAATACTCTCCATATCATGACTATCGCTATAATAACACTATATGTAGTAAACTCCAACACATTTTTGCTTCATGTTTTTTTTTTTTAATCAGGTGATTTTTAGCCCAACCCAAAGAATCAGAAACCGGTATTGCACTTAATTGCACCGATCATTAAAAGGGGAGATTGTGAACTAGTTTGTTTTTTTTAATGTGAAACAAATTCTTTACAACCATATTCAGTAAATGAAGACATATAGCAAGTATTTGCTCCATTTTTTACATCATGACAGACCTAACCTTTTGTACATGTCTAATTAATTCTTAGATTCAAGTGTCTGGGGGTTTAGGAGGCTGGATTTGAATTTTTACTGCGCGGTTTCCAGGTTAAAGACCAGGATATCACTCCTTGGGTTCAAGTGATATCCAGCTCCTTCTGTTTATGGTCTTGCATACGGTATAAGACATTTGGGGAAAGGTCATGGATTTATCTTTGCCCTACAGCTTTTTAGAGAGCTCAGTTTTTTTGCCTGGCTGCTTCATCTTTAATCCCTGTGAAAATATTGCCTGGCCGGGGAGGGGGAAAAACAGCCACGACTGACGAGGCTAGATGTGGCAAACGCTGCCAGTTTGTCTGTACATCTCTGCATCTGCTATGGACAGCCATTCAGGCATACTTCATTTTCCGAGTCAGAGTTTTGTGGAAACATGATCTGTAAAATTGCTGATCGCCGATTCAGTAGTGTCCTTTTTCCAGTGTCCTCTTCCAGGATCGGGGCGTCATGAGGGGACATTATGCGGTCACCCACTCCGACCGAGTCGAAGCAATGAAGCCGTCAGACTCGTAAAGTGCGGCACGCGTGTGACCTGAGAGGGCCGCGCTCACTAAAGCCTTAGATTAAGTACTGGTTGTAGCCATCAATCAACACTAGAGCCCATATGGGCAAAACAAGACAGAGTTCATTCACACTTGTGATACAAACACTCACTGCAGAGGCAAAAAAATCAAAGCAAATTAATTAATCTACTCCGTCAGTGGAAGGAACAGCTCCACAATTTACGCTTGTAAGATCCAAATAATTACCTCTGGAAAACAAACACTCTCGTTAAAGCTGGAGAGTGAGCTGTATATTTTGCTCTTTGGAGAGCCGTCATCTTTTCTTACCTCACACAGCCAAGCGGTCATGTGGTGTCACATCTGCTCAGGCAACTGATAGGACTGCGTGGGATCGAGTATAAAAGTAACTGCAAATGAGTGCTGATTGCTTTAAAGTCCGGCTGTTAAAAAGAAATGACCCATGAAACTACACATTTCGCAAAAAAGGAAATCAAGTCTGTCTTTCAAGATATACAACATGTTCTGCAGTGGAGCCAACTCCTAAACAATTGTGGTTGCTGGAGCTAATAGCAGGGAGGCAACCGGATGTAGTACAAAATAACGAGTGATGAATCAGTTCTGTTCTGTTCTATTACTCTTCAGTTTACCTTTGTTTCCAACACTTGGCAAGAAGGCCGTGTTAACGCAACTCTGTAATTGGACCTGTAAGTTTTAGTTCACGATTCTGCCGTGACAGGTCGAACAGCAGGAAATCTCAGGCGGGGGAGCTCGACAGCAGACAGCCTGAGATACGGCATTACATCACTTACGCCTAACTATCTCTCAGGACGGTGAGTAAAATATAATCGGTTGTAAAGTCCACTCTGCGGGACTGCTGAGGCTGCAAAAATCCAGCATCATATCTAAATATTATCTTGCCCTGGATAACAAGATTCTCTTTTGTTGAATCTTGTTTTGGTGAACCTTCATGCGCCTGCTGGACTGTGGACATGCATTCACAGATGTTGGGGATTCTGCAGTGTTAACAATCTCTCAGCTTTATCTCTCTCTCACTCCTTCTCTCTCTCTCTCTCTCTCTGTCTTTTTTATTGTGTCCATCTCCTTTGTGTCTGTGTCCCGACCAGAGGCAAACATCTTATGCACCACCGCACTTTACACGTATGCATCGCAGCTGAGTGGTCATACTTGTATGTCCACAAACACCTACTGTTTTTTTGTTTTTTTTTACTTTTACAGAGACACACTTAGGTTTGGTGTTGTCATACCTGTGCACTGACTTAACGCAAAACCCAAACAAATTGTGTTCCCTAAATGCACTACATTGACTTTCAGGAAAGAATTTTAGGGTTGCTTCCCCCAAATGCTTTGACCTTGTTACAGAGGGACCTAAAACTGTCTGAGCTGATTCTTCTGAATGATTTTGCCGGGCTTCATGATCTGGAAACCACTGGTCACATCCGTTTCACTTGATTGATTTTTTTGTATAATTTGTTTTGACATTCACTGTTGGTCGTTCGGTCTGAAATAAGCAAGAATCCCTGTGAAATGGTTTCTTGATCTTTTTTTTTTTTTTTTTAAATAATAACACGTTTCATTAGTCTGCAACAAGAAAAAAACACTGAATTCAAGGGAAAGAAAAACCTTAAACCGTCACCAACAGCAAGATAACCTTGTGATAGCCTTGCTGTGGTTTTAGGCCTTATTACTAACAGTCTAATTGCCTCCAAACACAAACACCATGTGGTGTAATGTGTACTTTCCATCTGTGATTATTTTTGGGAGGAGCAAACAGTAAATGTACCTTTGATAACGCTAAGTCAATACTATTAACGCCCTTAGATTTTCAATCGTGTCAACACTGCAGCCCCTGTTCTGCAAACATTTTATTAAAAGAGGTGATGTTGGCTCAGGAGGCAGCGCAGGTTGTTCACTAATTGCAGGGTCGCTTGTTCAATCCCTGCCTGTGGCTGTGCTTCAAAGTGTCCTTCGGCAAAACCCTAAACCCCCGTGTTGTTCGCTGCTGTGAATGAGGATTGCTCACGCCGACCTGCCGGTTTGCTTCAACCACAGGGATGCACGTGTCATCGGCGTGGGCTTTAGTGTACCACATAAATACAGTCCATCTACCACAAACGTATTTAAATAGAAAAAAGCATGATGGTAAAATACATGTTGAAAAAATCGGGGGTTAAAGGCATTTTATTGCTGCTCACTGGTTTTCCTTTGAAACACCGGCCACTATCTGTGGCTGAAGAACGCAAAACCTGCAATTAAATTGCATGCCCACCGTGTAATTTCTTAGAGCTTTTATACTGTAATCTGCCCCCAAAAGAATATTGTTATACTTTCTGCCGTAGGTCTCATCATTTGGGGGGAAACATTAAAGACATTTTGTTTGTAATAAATTGTAGAAAATTTAAATGTATTCAATTGTGGCTCAAATACAGCCTAGCAGTGACCGGATACAGAGAAGAATAAGATCTGACTCATACACCCCCCCCGCCGCCGCCCCAACGCTACATTTTTTTTTCCTTCTTGCTTCAAATCTCTGCCTTCCCTACACTCGGAACAATAAAAATATGGTGTGTGCTTTTCAATTTGGGGCATACAAACACATTCGTGCAATACCCTGGAAATAAAACAGAGGAAACTGACCAAATTAGAAACAATTTATCTCACTGTCAAGAGCCAAACAGCAAAATACAGGTCTATGTAAGTCATCCGGAGCTCGAAAGAAAGATTCTTATTAACCAGTGTGACAAAACCCAATTTAACAAATCTGTGAATGGACTCTGATTAATGGTGTAATATCTGATGCATGGCAACTTTGCAACTGTATTAGTATCATTGCATATTTATTTGAAATGAATGCCTTAATCCGCAGAGAACACAGTGCATCCTGCTATTCTGTTCACAAGTTAAGGTTGCGGATTTAAATGCTGCCATTTCTTAGAGCTATTATCTTTGACTGACTAATGATTTTTCCTTGTTTCACTGCCCGTTAAGCATTGCGGCCGTGGCCGCGGCGACAGCATCCTGCACCAGAGAATTAACCCAGCATCAGCCTCTGTTTCAGCTCCTTGCCAGCAAGTCTGGCTTCAGTCACAACAACAGTCACCATACCCATATCCGTACCCCTTCAAAGGCTAAAGTTCGGTTTACATCTCACTGCAAGCCAACCACCTCACTGTGATAGCTCAAACAACATCATTTTATCCTCTTCCTTTAATGCTGAATTTCGACTGACCACTAAGTCGAGACAGTCCGAACACTGCTTCTGAGAGAGGCTGACTGTTCATCACTCCAACGTGGTGCAGCAGCAATGATTAATCAGGCAGGAATTCAACCTGGCTGTTCAGTTCACGGTTCAGCGACACTCACCATCGCATTGATTTATGACTCATAAATTATTGTCGTTTTCATTACCCGGCAGAGGGTGGATAAGTCTTGACACAACAACCCCGAGCTGAGAGAGAAAATTCTGCCGCTGCCTTGCCTCCAACACCACAATGTTATTATTCACAGATTGAGCTGGCAGGGCTTCAATAACAAAACCGAGCCGTGTTAAGGTTGACCTGCCTTCTGCATTCTCCTTTTATGTCACTCAGAGAGAAATCTTCGGGGGGATGTTGACAGTAGATTCACTCACACAATAACGCTGCAAAAACGGGACAAATGCACCATGGGTAGCGCTCACAACTCGAGGGATTTGTACGCGTGGGCTAGGAGGATGTGTTCCCTCCCGTCCTGGTCAAAGAGGAATAATATAGATGTGTATGTGTGTGTGTGTGTGTGTGTGTGTGTGTGTGTGTGTGTGCGTGCGTGTGCGTGTGTGTGTGTGTATGGTGACGGATGTTTTGGCCTCGGCTGTTTGAGGTGAACAGCCCACACCTTTTGAGTCCAACAAGAAGCATTCGAAAACAGGAAGATATCTCACTCACTGCATCTGGGAGAATAGCGGCTCCTGCAATGCCCAGCTCCATTAAAATCCGGATGTCATTGAGAAGAAGAACCATCTCCTCGGGGCTAGAATTAAGTTCATACAGACAGTATGCCCTCACCACTGCGTGCAACTCATTTACGGCACATTACAGATTCCTCACTGTCCCGACATCCCTCCACGACGACGCTCGCGCAAGCGGGAATGCAACAATTTACTTTGAGGTCTGCTTCAGTTAATGACAAGGCAAATCACAGGGGACGAGATGTGAAATGTTTCGACAGTAGTGGCTAGTGGGCTCGGCTCTGACAGGGTTGGGGATGTATTGAATTAATGATGGCACGTTTTAGAACTCATTTTTGCATAGATAAACAGTGTGAAATCACGGAATCCAATTAGAGCAATAAGGGACACAGAAGCAGAATCCAAAAGTATTAAGCCATCAGCCAGTGAGTAAAGATTGCTGCGGGGCTGCCTAATTGAATTTTATCATTCTGGCTGTAAATCTTGCTAGTGACCTAAATCAAAAGAAAGTTTGGCCTAAACATAGAATGCAAAAGCAATGGCCCTTGCAAAACTGTCACATAACCTTAAGATAATATGCACTGTGGAGCAAGGTGAGAGTGTGCACGTGCACGCGACGCCAGGAAAAAGTCTGCAGTGCTGAACGAATTAAGGAGGACGGTAAAATAGCATCCTCTGTTTGTATGTTTCACAAGGACCGCCATGAGAGATGAATAGTGATGCTGGGAAGCTTTGCTCTTTTTTTGGGTACTGTCTCGCAGTGAGAGATGCAGAGCATTTTCAATAAAAATATGCACACATTTCAATTCACAACTGCAACAATAAAAACAAAAGCAAAGGTGCAGGTTTTCATCAGTCGAGCACATGACCTTCTCTAAACTATTACTTTTTGATTTATTTATTTTTTTAATTATACATGTTATTAGATTGCTCTATATGCCTGGGCTGCAGGCTGCTGGCTGGATGCTGCATACTGGACTGGAACAGGCGATTGTGCAGCCACCTTGTTTCATGCTGAAAACGCACTCCACCAAGTGTTACCTCTCTGACATCCACAGGTGCAAAAAAAAAAAAAAAAAAAAACCTTTTTTTCCCGAACCAACTGCATTAGAGCCCCCCGATATCGAGCTCATAATCACATCTAGGGCTGTTCAAAGAGACACAATTGGATTTTCCAGCAGCGGTTTCTACTATCGGGCAGAGTGAGATCCGCATAGAGCGCACTCAAACACCGATTCCAGTTGAAAAAGCTCCAAGTTGTGCCAAAAAAAAAAAAAACACAAAAAAAAAAAAACACAAAAACAAACCCAAAAAACCCTCACAAAACCTGAGCGTTAAAGCGATTCCGGCAGAGAAAGAAAAACACCCAAAACAAAATAAAGAGCCGCATCCTGGCAGAGTAGAGCTGAAAGGCAGAATTCACCTGTGGTCTCCACGGAGTCTCCGCCAGTGCGTCGGGGCTCAGATACACAACGTCGGATTGCCGGACAGCGGAGCCACGGGAGAAGCAACAAATGCTCGGCGGTGAAGGAGATGGGAAGTGACGCTCGTTAAAGACGGCCAAATGCACAGTTTCCCCCCCGCCCCGGAGGACGCGCGCAGGTCATCGGCGTGCCGACGCTCAACTTTCATCGGGCGATGTGTGTAGCGCGCGGAGAGTGCCGCGTCTCCGCTGCGGGCTGTAGCGCGCACTGCTACACAGCCGTGCCCGCGACTGAGGGCTGGCACTTTATTTCTCACGGTGACGGGGAAAATAAAAGGGAGAGAGAGAGAGAGAGAGAGAGAGGGAGGGAGGGAGAGGGAGAGGGAGAGAGGGAGAGGGAGAAATAATTTAATAACTGAAGGGGGAGGAGGCGGGCTGAAGGCTTTTTTTTTTTTTGCCGCGAGTGCCGGTGGCGGCCACTAGGTGGAGCAGTCGAGAAAAATGACGTGACAAACGCCAGTCAATTAGCCAAGCTTATTAGACGCTCACGGGTCGGTTCGCGGGGTTCACTCACAGCTGAGATTAACTGCTTTCGCTAATTATATCGAATTAGGAAGTCGTTTTCGTGACACGGTTTGGTCACCTGCTAATTTGTTGCCGCGCAAAGAGATCAGCGTGTACACAATGCCGGAAGGGAAGCGTTAATTGTGATTGCACACCTGAACGGTTGGCGTTCATCCGGAGCGATGACTCATGCACCTCGGGCCGTGGAGATGGAAGTCGAGGCCTTTAGACACCCGATGTGCAGCATACTGGACCATTTCCACCAACAGAAACATTCATTTACAAACGAGAATTTACTGTCCGTCACACAGTAGAGCGAATAGATTCTATACAATTTACAGGTATGTTTATGGCTTAAAGGTCATCCAACGTAAACCTAGATCTTCTAGTAGTTGCGTAGTTGTTTTATAAATAGAGAGGCCGAGACATTTGAACCGCAGAAACACAACTGTCTACAACCCAAACAACTGAAGGCAAACGTCTTTTTAGTTGGATTTTTATCACAAAGCTTGCAAAGGTAAAGTGGAAAGGAAAGGAGAGAGATGGAAATGCAGAGTCAGAAGTGTCCTCTAATCTGATAGAAACGTTTAAGATGATTTACACAATTATTTATTTACCTCTAAATTGCTTTTGACAAAGAATATGTGATGATAGCAATCTCCAGAATTGTGACTGTCAGAGCCGCCTGTGTCAGGTTGTGAAAGGACAGGATTAATAAAGCAGGAGAGGCAAGGCTGGCAAAGCAGAGCTGCCCTGGGCTCATGGCCCTCATGCATGCAACATTATTCTCTGCTGCCACAACTTTCTTGAAATGTCATTGAATTCCTGCAACCATTTAACTATTGATCATCTCCTCTTAAACATTTTGAGCCCTGCTTGGAAAATGGACCACGTGACCCCACTGCTCTCATCGCATGGATCTGATATGGAACACAAGTGGCAACCTCGCAGCTTTATTTTCCTACATGAAAATACGAGGTCGGGGCTAAACAGGGACAGGGCAGAGGAGAACAAGGTCTGAATGTGTTCTACCCAGCCCTGCCCATTAGCATTATGCTTGAGTGGGCAGCTGGAGGTGAAGGTTTTCCTTTTTGGGTGCCTATGGGAGTTTTGCCACAACATGTGTTGAATATTTACTGCGAGGTTAGTGCGAGTGCATCTGTTCTTGTCAGCAGAATGCAGGTAAGAAAAGTTTGTGGTTGCTGTCATTTCATGTCCTTTTTTTTATCAGCAAACTTCAGACATAAAGTGAAGAACTATGGTTTGTGAGGTGCTTTCTTTGCATACTTTCCAAAGCTTCTTAAAGTCTCTGCGTTTGTCCCTGCTAATGGTCATTGTTTTTACTCCCACTTGTTTTCTCTATTTTATGTATGCCGCTGCTTAACGTGCAGCTGGTGAGATTTTTTTTTTAAACAAAAATATTAGGAGAAATATAGCCTTGTGTATAAGCAAACTTTGAAAACAAACAACACATCAAAACAGATGCTCAAATTCCTTATGCAGTGCCAGCGTTTACCAATTTTTTTTCCCTCATGTTTCTGCTAAAACAAACTTGGAAGGAGATATTTCTTAGAGGCAAACATATTTGGAACAAATATTCAGACTGCTCAAAGTTTTGTGATGCAACTGCAGCAGATAGAAAATGTACGGTTCGACTTGACACAATTAAAGCTCAAAGCCAACAAAGCGTCGGTAATCAGAAGTTCAAGGCAAGTAATCATCAGCCAGGGTATAATATTTGTTTTACACCGGCAACAAGAACACAGACAAGTTATTATTCATTAAAAATCCCATTTATTTCAAAGTCATTTCATGAACAAATATTACAAATCTGCACTGTGGGGGGTTAGCTGTAGTGGAAACACATGAATAAAACATTTATTACAAGACTTTACTGGTCACCATCCATTCCTGGTGCTTTTTCAAGTCGGAGAACAATGGGAAAAATGATTCTAGAAAGAACAAATAAGTTACTTCCATTCTGGCCATTATGGGATTACTGAATAGAGTGAAGTCCACTGGTAAAATAATCATCCCTTCATAACTGCTACAGTGCAATGCTACTACAGGACAGCCAAGCCTGTTAGCACTGAGGAGAGCCTATTATAAAGTGTTAAAAAAAATGTTTAAAAAAATACCCCAAAACACTTATTTCTATTGTACAAGACAAAAACATTTTTTAACAGCCTGCTGCCAACAAAGCACCAATGTTTCTTGGCGCCAGTTTGCATATCTAACAGTAAAACTGACTGTGCACTAGTTACACAGATAAAAACGAAATTAAAATTTGCATCGTTGAAAATACCTCATCAGGAGTATAAAGCTCTGTAACGTGAATCCATTTAAAAAAAGGGGGGAAAAAAACAATTCTAGGACACAATACAAGCCTGAGTTACCCACATTAATTGTTATGCGCACACGTAAGATAATGGTAAATTAATATGCACCCGCTGCCGCTGCTTCAATTAATGGAGACATGTTTCATTCTCTTTCTAATAGTCTCCTGGTTTATGGAAAACAAGTGCAACGTGGACAAGCGTGCGCCCACCGGTGTAAACCACAGGCCACTCGCATGTACGCAATTTTAATTTGATTCTTTGTAATAATTCCGCCTCATTTATTATCGCCTCACAGACGTCAATAAGGAGCAAACTTCTGCCGCTCAGACTTTTTGACGCCGGGCGTCTGCATTTTGGCAGTGTAAGGGGACAGACCCTGCGTTAGGCTGGAGGCGGCTGCTGGGTGGACAGCCAGGACGGGGAGACTTTTCATGCCAAGCAGGCTGGAAACGGGGATGGCGTAGTGTGGGTTTTGGATGGTTGGTAGGGTGGAGGAGGAGTGGACGTTAATGGCGGTGGGGGCTGGGGTGGTGGCCGCCAGGACGGCCATAGAGGTAGCAGCGGTGGAGGCAGCAGGGATGGACTGGGAGAAGCCCATGTTGAGATCAACGGGGGTCGCGGAGGAAGCGGCCTGCATGGTGTATTTAGCCATCTCTAAGCTGGAGGTGATGGATGGGTAGATGGATGGATGGATGGATGGATGGATGGATGGATGGATGAATGGATGGATGGATGGATGGATGGATGGGGGCATTGGAGATGGTGAGGGGTTAAAAGAAGGGGGGAAATGACAAAAAAAAAAGGATGGGGGTGAGAGAGAGACGGAGAAGGGAGGTGAGAGAGAGGAGAAAACATAAGAATCAAAGGAATGTGTTAAAAAGAAGAGACAATAAGGATTTGAATGCGGTCGAGAGCGGGAAGCCGTGAGATGGAACAAATCCAGCCTCACCGCCAGTACAATAGCTCCTCCCTTCAACACAGGCAGCGCGTTGTTCGGTTGCCTCGTCGCCACTCGCTACGACGCCAAGCCCACGCAGCGAGTGGGCGCCCACCCCCCCTCACCCCCCGCTCCCCCCTCCCGTTTTGACGTCTTACCTTGCGTTGATGAGGTACTGGGCGATACTGATGCTGGCCGGCGGGCCCGTGATCGTGACTTGGCGCGCGGCTGAGCCATCAGTGGCGCTGGCAATTTTGATGTGAGCCCCCGAAACCTGGCGGATCTCATTGATCTTGCTGCCCTGCCTTCCAATTATGCAGCCAATGAACTAGACGGGGTGGAGGGGGGATGGGAAGGACATGCAAATGGCAATCAGCTTCATCTTTCCCATGCTTTTCAGAATCAAAAATTCAAGATGACACGCAGAGGTGACAACAGCGGAGGCGGCGCTGACAGTTTCTCCCCTGGTGAGCAATATGTGACATCATGTCATTGTAAGGCTCGGTGAAATGACAGGATATTTTTTGGGTTTTGTATCGGATCATGTTACGGTCAATTCATCCGGTCGACTCTGTCTCACTCTTAGTGGTTTGTTTATTCCATCACAAAAAAAATGATACATGACTATTTAATATCTCTTTGCTGAGGCTCCACCTCTACTATCGTGCTGTTGCTGAGGATCCAATATTAACCACACATAATGTTCTATACTCCCCCCTACTGAATTAGCACGATTAGATTAAATTTCAAACTGCGTGCATTATAAAATTCAAACACTCATTCACTATGTTTCTGAGACATGAATATTATTATTCACAGCTCCATCAGTGCTGTCAGTGATGGTTATAATTAAAATCTCCACAGGCAGAGAAGGTCAAAAACGTTGGGTCAAAAAATGTGTGCGGTTCTGAGAAAGTGCTAACGAGACACGACGTCGGAGCATTATTGCTGCAAGTTTCAGGGGAGGACAAACAATGTGGCACTTACATCATTAGGTATTGCCATCTCCTGTGAACTTGTGGGGGCAGAGACATCCAATCCTGCAAAGTAGGACAAGGGATGCGAACAACAGTATGGCACTAATGACTTTCACTTTCATGGTATGACAAGTTGCCCTACTTTGTCTAGTTTACCACTGGCACACTGCTACATTTAGAGTGTGAGAAATAGAACGTTGCAAATGAGAAAGATAGACATGAGCACACATGCACAACATATGCACTTATTTACATGACTAGCATTTAAAGTGATTCTGAGCACTCGTCGTGCCCACATAGCCAAGATGTTGCTATGTTCCATCGTCTTTTACTTTGGACAGAGTGTGTGAGGGAGTTGAGGTCAGGGATGGTCTGGCCAAGACAGTGTTAGAATTGGAGGAAATGTTGAAGAGGTGGGAGCTGGGGTCAGAGATTAGGATTTGTTCATTGGATTGGGGAGAGTAGGCAAAAAGGAATTGAACATTTGCATGGGAAATGATGAGAAATTGTTAAATATTTAGCGAAGTGTAAATATTTGTCATTTTTCACATTTCCCTCCCAGAGAACTGTGCTGCTTCCCTTTCACAGTGCTACTCTGTCGACTTCAATATTTCAAACTGTGCTTTGGATTATGAATATTTCAGCGAGTGGCTCTCCACATTGTTGCTAACAAACTAAATCCGAACCTTTGCAGTTCTTTTGTTTACATCGTCTTTCCTGCCTCAAACTATGCGGATGCCACCGCGCTCTATAACCGTCTCTGCAAAGCAACGCGGGTGTGTACAATCTGAGAGCAGAGAGACGTCCGTGATCTTTCCTGTCGTGAGGGGGGTTCGGGAGGGTGTTTTGATGGTGTGATTCTAGTGAGGAGTGAAGACGGGGGATAGATGGACTTCCCCGGGGAGCCGTGGGTACGTACCAGGGAAGGTAGGGTTGCTCTGCCCAAGGGAGGGGAGGGGGATATGCTGCATAGCCAACTGGTGAAGCTTGGTCAACTGCAGGGTAGGAAGGAAGTTAGAGCTAACCAATCAAAGTGGATTATTTCAGAGGAGCTGATTACTACAATACAGAGCCAATCTGACGATCACAAATATCACAGATGGTGTCGGACTGAAGAGGCTCAATTTGTCCTCGGGAAGCATGCCGGCGTCTCGTTACGAGATACACAGTCACATCTCTCTGGCTACGGAGCTACAACTGCTCAATCAGTTGAGTCTCGAGATCTTCGCCGTTATTTCAATCAAGGCATGCCTCTACTGCTTCTTTCGTGTTAGTGGTGTTGAAAGAGATCGGCGTTATAGAAATCTCATCTTTGTTGCAGAGTAGGGTGCACAGAGGGCATAGTGGTGGCGTGGAGGGAGTGGGCAGGAAGAAGGTCAACAGGGCGGATGTCAGTCGCTCAGAAGAACATACTTACATCTTGATGTGCAAAGGCATACTGCCCTGGAATTGCGAAAGCCTGTGATAGAGGAAGAGAGAGGGAGAGGAAGGGAAAGGGAGCGAGAGAAGAGAGAGAAGAGAGAGCCTCAGTTTAATGATCTGGGTTGCACACAGACGTGTTCTAGCGTGTCACTTGAAAGTTGCTTTTGTCGCAGCCCGGGCACATAGCGCCAAGGGCACCCGGCGAAAATCAATGCTCTCCCTCGTTTTCCAACACTGTAATGTGTATAGATTCAGCGGGATTTCATCTAAATGTCATTCACTGTTTTTCCCCCTCTTTGACCATGACCAGAAATCCGATAACATAAACAGATGTCTGATAGGTCACAAACAGACTGTGCCAAAAAAAATCGGGGCAGCGGCTCACCAGCTCGCGGAAAACGTGAGCTTCAGTCACGACATCTCCCAGGTCCCCCACGGTTATGCACTGCTCTCCGATGCATTGCAGCCATTAAAGCATGGTGAAATACTTTCTTCCGTGTCATTACAGTCTCACTGCTCTTGCCATGCCAACGTGAAGAGCTTACTGCAGCATAATTACAAAGATGTGTCCCTCTAGTGGCGAACTGCCCTTAATGAGCTCTATTTCTCTACGATTTCCAAAAAGGGAGGCTTTAGCGCTGTTATGTCTCTTATAAAGGGTTGACGATAGCGCTGGGATAACTACCGTGTGGACTTACTTGTGCAGAATGCTGCGGCGCTAACACTGCATGGGCTCCAGCAGACATGGCCTTGGGACGGTAAGGGATAGTAGCTCCTTTTGGTGGAGACTGCAGACCAAACGCAAACAGGGAGAACATTTCATATGCTGCTGCATCTGAGAAAAGAGTTCTTCCTGGCTTTGTAAACTCTATTCTGCTTTTTCTTTTTTTTCTTTTTTATCATTTGCTGAATCTTTTCATATCCTATTCATTTGAAATTGAAAGATATTTTAAATCTGAGGACGAATGTCGACGTAAACTGCTCACACCAACGCCTTAAAGGAGTCAGTTCAATCTTGAAGCTTGAAAGCTTGTAACAAAAAAGGGACTGGGAGCCATACATCAGCGGTACCTTTGAAGGAATAGTGGGGCAGAAGATGGTAAAAAAAAGAAAAAAAAAGAAATCAAGTTAATATCCTTATCTTGAAAAACAAACAGAAACATTTGATTACAAATGCATCTCCGTGTTTGTGGACCTTGTGGAACTTTAAAGATCCAAACAAAATAGCAAACTAGTGTGCTGAATGTATTTATTACAATTACAACTTGGAGGATTTGTTTTTTCTTTCCCCTGACTCAGCCAAAAAGCATTAACACACAGCGGTGCAAGTGCAAATGCGCAGTTCTTCACTTCAGCAGTCTTCCACTCTGCTATATAAGAAAAAAATATGCATTGGTTTGTTTGGGATTTTTTACTGCTGCGGGTTTCTCTGAAAGCTTTCATAAAAACATACGTTATACACTCTGTAGAGGTGTCATGAAACACAAGAAGATTTTTATATGTTCACAATGATAAAACTTCCAAGCAGCAGCAGACGAGCTGCAGCTTCCCTGTCTTCCAAATCACTTTAGAGCTTTGCTAAATATGGGGGAAAAAGTTTGTGATTATGTGTTTCACATATTGCTCGAAGGGGACATTGATAAATTAGCTGGTTATTATTGTTATTATGGTTATTATTACTCATGACTCAAAGTCACTTTGGCATTGCTGGTGTTGGAGAAGAATAATTAGGGGACATTAGTCATCGACACCGCTCTTGCACTCAATCTAAACCAAACCAAACGCAATGCTTCAACCTTGCGTTGCGAGGAACACGTCACCGATAACATTGCGACTTTGCCGCGTTGCCTAACCAAATGTCACATACCCAGAGCACTAAATTGAGACATCGGGTTGAATGCGCCATCTGACGCCGCTTACCTCCAGCATGACAGAGCAGATGTGTCTCACACACTGAGTGATGGCCTGTGGAGTGCCGGAGATGGTGACAGCCCTCTCCGTAGAGTCCGGCAGCATGTCTCCTGCCACCTGAACTTGAGCGCCTGTGGTCTTGATTTTGCCAGACATCGCGAGGAAACAAAGGCTACTTAGTGCTGAAAAGGGCCCAAATTGAAAAGCAGCTCCAATTACCCCCCCACCCCACCCCCAATTACCCCCAAACAGATTCTGACTAGCAGAGAGCAGCTGCAAGCCCAAATAGCTGCACATATGTCGATATTTGAAGGAGTGTGCGCCAATTTCATTCAGTTCAGAAGGGGATATTCAGCCTCCGTGATCTATACACTCATAATCAGTGGCATTTTCATGATTAGCAACCAAGAAAAACACACTTTTTGACTAGGCTGAGAAAAAGTTTGTTGCTAGTGCTTGATACTTGAAGTACAAGAGCACCAAAGAACATTTTTGTCTCCCTGTTTGGATTTCTTCAACAACAACAAAAAAAAATTCTCTGATTGAAAACATATAGGAAAGGACTTCTACCTCTCTGATCTCTTTGATTTTGGAGCCTCCTTTGCCAATCAGCGAACCGCACTGGCTCCCTGGGAAAACAAGCCGGAGTGTCACAGGTGGCTTGCTTGTCACAGTGCTGTTTGTCATCGCAGCGCTAATATCCTGGGGGAGAATTGAAAAATATGTTTGTTTGTTTTTTGTCACTCTGACTCAAAGAAAGTCAGCTATATCTGACAGTGTTGTTTTTTCTGTGGTCCTGTGGTATTTATACACAACACTTTCAGAATCTTCGTCAGACGGTAGGTGTGCAATGCATTATTTACGCCATGCAACATTTGTCACAACAGCATGCTTGCGCTAATGCTCTACTGCACCTCCTCAAACTTCTCTGCGATCATGGAGAACGCTCTGAAGATGCCCTCTGTTGGTCCTGTGATGGTGACTATTCTCTCTGGAGATGATCCCTCTGATATGTTGATGCGTGCACCACTCTGGAAACACAAGTCCATCATTATTCCAACATTACATTTTGCAAGGAATGTGTGTCCCAACACATGATTTCCCTGAGTTTCTAGCACGCGGGATGTTCAAGTTAATGCTCACCTCCTCCCTCATTTTCTTCACTGTTTCTCCTTTCTGGATTCATGAAGAAAGCCATGGAATAAAATAGTAGGTTTGATTAGTTACAGTAAAGGGGGAGGGGGGGGGGGGGACACACAACGAACACAGTGTGAAACAGGGAACAGGCATACCTTGCCAATTATGCTGCCAACTTCCTGTAATACAACGATAACAAAGGTTGAGCAACATTTCACCAGATAGGATACCATCACATGAACACAGGAAACCATCATTTTAACGCAGTGCTGCTACTCATATGGCAGATAAAAACAAAGGAGAGCAGAGAGAAAGCATCAAGGCTATCATTTGAACAACCTTTCCGTGCATCAGCAGCCTCAGTGTCAGCGTCACGTTCAGACCACCGTCTGAAGTCATTTCTTCCTTGTCAGACATGGTGCGTTTCTGGAGCAGAAAGGTAACACTCTGCAAAAAGAAAAAGAAAACATGCTCAAGGCCATGTTTGTGGATTGTGCGTTGTTTTATATATTGTTTTGTTTATTTGGTTGTTTCAACTACACAGTAAAAGTTTACTTGCTTCCCAAATGTTGATTTTGATTGTTGTCATTTATTCAAGGTTCTGGTGGATGGACAGTAGAAGCAATTTGGACTATTTTGCCCCTGAACTTATTATGTCATAGGCATGATAAGTATTTATTTTTCCCTTTCTATTTGTTTACCCCTTTGTCTTTTTGTGGTCATCAACCCTGCTTACTCAAACGGCCCTTCTATTTATTACCGTCAGACCCCCGCAGCTGCAGGAAATGTGAAATGCGTCATTTGCTACGCTCAACAAGATTTTCTTGGGGGGTTTGGAGGTTTAGGGGAGGGGGCAGCCAGATACTGTAGATGTAAGTGCTTCTTGAAAGGGTGTAAGCTGCATCTGTATAGTCTCCGGAGACAAAGAGTATCTCTTATTGGAAAGGTTACGGATCATTAGATGAACCATGGGGAATTCAGATAATCAGAAAGTCCTCCAAACCTGGATCTATTGCTCTTTTTGTCTTCTAAAACGGGTGGATTTGGGGGCTTACGGTCTCTGAGGCATAGTTGACCATTGTTGTTCGTCTTTTAATCCCGATCGTTGTGAGCTGGAGAAACACTTTGCGAGCCTATCACTTGGTGTTATCAAACTGTGTATTTGGTTCTGGCTAAATACAAACAGTGTGACTCCTTTGAGCACGATAAGGCACAAAGGAAGCCACTTGTTCTGAGGGCGATCAAGTGATATGTGTGTGAGCATGACCGCCTCCTTATAACACAGTGACACCGCTCAGCGTTGTGGCCACATGTCCAATTCGCTGTATTTGCAGAACAAATAAAGAATGTGTTGATGCGCGGCAGGAAAAGCGGCATATTGCGCTGCAACGGAAAGGGGGACAACTTTACACTGAGGAGGAACCGGGGGGGAGGATGTGTGCGAGAACTCTGAGATGCTGAGGGCTAGAGAGTAGTGTGCCTCATGTTGAAATGATCTGTTTTCATAACCAGTTATATAAAAATGAAAGTTCTAACCGACTATCCCATGTTACAGCTAAAACGTCGCGGCTTCACACAAAAGGAACAGTAACTTCTGAGGCCTTTGTGACAAAGTGGAGGGAACATGGAGTTAAACAGGTTGTAAGCGTGCAAGACGTGTTCCGGCTTAATCTAGAGATTAATCCAATCCTATTCTGGGGGTTTTAATGGCTGTGCACGGAAAGATATGGGGTTTTCATTTGCTTTTTTTAATGAGACACATAAGACAGCCGCTCATTACTTTTAACTTGTTTTGACTTGACTTAGAGGGTTAGCGTAACTCATCAATGAGAAACACAAAGAGGAAGAATAAATGTGACTGGCTTTCCACAAAGCTAGAAGAATTTAACAACACCACTGTGGCTCTGCGCATTGCCATTTATACCTTCTTTGATTTGCTCAACTTTGTTATAGAGGTGATCATTTTGTGGCTCTGTCCAACTTGAATCCAACCACAACCTTTGCTTTTTACATTTTTTTTTAATTTATCAAAGGTGGTATAATTTGCAACATAATCAACTTTCTTCTATCTATTCTTTCTTGTATGTGCACAACACCATTGGCTTCTCCCCCTGTGTTGTCAGTCATTGTGCTAATCTAAGCCAACTGACAGGTGGGTGCTTATATACTCACATAAACCAATAATTACAGCTCTCCCTGACGCCATTCCACACCTGAAAGAAACACCAGAAATAAGTGTGGACATGAGCTTTCAGCTTTGGCACCATTTAAAATGGTATTTGAAAATAAACAAAGATGTTCCAGGAATCCCCACAAGCTTTGCTTTAAATAACACACTGTTGTATTATGCTCCAGCGTTAATATTACCAGACTAAGCTAAAGGCTCTAATCCAAATGATGTCATAAATAAGTAGACGTTGTCTTTTCACTACGACAAGGCTCGTGACTATATTCCTCGCAGTGTGTATCATTATAAAGTTACAGTGAATAGGGTTACATCAAATAAACGGCAACATCTCTGTCTAATCCTATAGGGTGGGATTTGTTTAGTTAATGCTAAAACCCTTTTGACCCATTTCTGTCACCTCCAGCACATCAGCAACCACTCAAGGCTTCCGAACAAAACAGTGGTGCACACACCAGCACCCACAAAGTAGACATAGAATGAAACGCATAATCTAGAGGAACCCGGCTCCCACAGCCCTGACAGACAGCAGTGTGCTTCAGACAATAGGAAAAACAGGGCATTAATCCTTGAGGGAAATGGAGTACAATGTTTAAGTGGATTACTCGAAGGGGTTCATTGGGAAATATATTCTAAATTGAAGGCCGGCACAAAGCAATTTTGACCATTCTGAGAAAATCAATGATAAGGTGATTATATTGTATAAGATTATTAGATACAGTGGCGCTCTAGTTTGGAAAAGAACAACCTCTAAATAGAATTCAAACCTAACATGCATTTTTAAAACATGTTTAATAATTCATATTGATAATAATAAAAGATCTTTACCTATCACTGATCATTTCGTGTCTGAAGAATCATTCTATTTATAACCACAGCAGCTCACACTATGAGCATGAGGCCGAACAGCATGCCATTCTTACCTAATGTGATAACTCACTGTGGCCCAAACTATCTCTGTACAGAAAAAACAAGCAGACAACAGGGTACAGAGACAAACAGGCAGCTAAAATGAACTCTAATGGAAGTCAGGAGTGGTGCATTAAAACAGAGGCAGCTATGGCTTTTTTTTTTTTTTGTACAGGCGCGAATCAAAAGTTCAGTTTGTGTCTGGCTTCACCTCGACGTTACCGCGGTCCGCGGCATTTCCATCTTTTATTGACGGTTATGACCCTGTGGCTAATTGGGAGGCAGCAGGATAATGAGTGAGTTTAAAGGAATTTTGTTTGAGTACTGACCTTACACAGAAAACGCTCGTCGCTCCTCACTATTTTTGGTATCTCCTCAATGGACGGTCTTCAAGTTTTGAGGTCCGCGTGCAATGTTTGCCCCCTTTGTTGTCAGTTATGCGCAGGGTGGACAGATGGCTGCCTGTGCCCTCAGACCGGCTGGAGCAGAGGCTGTCTTTGCTATTAGTCCCTCAGCTTAGCCCGAGATAAGCCCCTGCGTAGGGCAAGTGAACCCGCATCTCTTGCCTAATTCTCCCTGTCACGGCCAACCAAAGAGGCGTTCCTCAGCGCGGAGATCCACGAGCCAAACGGGCCTGAGGGCAGGGCAAAGAGGCACTCTGGCTGGATAATGTCCAGCTCAGATAGACACGGCAACAGGAACAGCCACCGCAAGAAGACGCCGAGGAGATCTCGTCTTTCGGAGTCATCAGACACGCACAAAAGACCCTGAAGAGGAGCCTTTGTGCCCTGATGTTGCTCTTGGGCTAAGATATCTGCGTGGCCGCTATGTTTTGTTTTTTTTCATCAGAGAGCTTCCTTCCGGCCAGATTTTTTTTCTCTATCCTTTTTTTTCTAAAAATAAATCTCCTTTTGAAATCACCTTTGTAGCACAGGGAACCCGACAAATTGAGTCCTGGGAAAGACAATGTACCATTTGAGGTATTTAGTGATGTTGAGCACAATGTCGTTGTGGGGTGCCCCCCATCCCTCCCCCAACCCCCCTCTCCACGATGCCTCTGCCCTCCCCCACACCAAGCCCTTCTGCCCTCGTAATGAGGCCATACTGGGTACAATACAGCCCTTCTGCACAGAGAAATGTATTCAGCTGTGCTTCAAAATTATGGAGGAAAGGATTCACTGAAGCATAAGTGGCACATTTAATTACCATTCAGTGTGTTGCACTGGGACAATGATGGCTGCTATGAGCCCCTATCAGCAAGCCACAATACGTTTGCTTCTCAACGAGGATTTTAATACTTCCAAGTGGTGTTTTTTGTTAATACACTATTAAATACTGTACTGAGGACACAATGATAAAGATTAGGTGTTTGTTCAACAATAACATTTTCAGGGACTTTTTCTGGGGTTACACCTCAAACAATTGATGTCAACGTGCGTAGAGAAGCATATTATAGAACCTTGCTAAACTGTAACAGTGTTATCAAACTACAGCTTTCAAGGTCAGGGCTTCTTACAGAGTGTGTGACTGTCTGCCCTTTCACAGACCACAAGATGAACAAGCATTTCATGCCAGTTGCTTGTGACTAATTTTCTCTCCGTCATGAACCGTGTGTCAATGAGATTAAAGAGTCTGGGATTATATATAATGGAATTAGTGGGGAGTGATGACTGAAACCTGTTGGTGTAGTAGCTAGCAACAGTTACTAAGAGCACAACAGGATTCATATCTTTAAAATCATATTAAAACAAACAGGGCTATCAAGTTAATTCGAAAGAATGAACATCTGTTCCAAAATACTCTAATATGTTGAGATTTTCTTATCATTCCAAAACAGTCTGTGAGAACAGCTAAATGCGCTTTTATAAAAAGGGAGATTTGATCTCACCCTTTTTTCTGCACAGATTGTTTGACATGCCGTTTGTGCAGGAGTAGTGGTTTGCACTGTCACCTCTCAGCAACTGTCGCGTTCCTCATGTGTCTCACAGGAATTTCGCAAAGTACTCCGGCTTCCACCCACAATCCTAACACATGCACATAAGGCATAATTGTTGACTCTAAATGGTCCATAGGTGCGAATGTAAATGGTTGCTTGTTTCTATGCAGTCCTGTGATGAACTGGTGACTTGTCCAGGGTGCAATTTTCCACCCTCGCTCCCAAGACCATAGGCTCCTGCACCCACAGTGACCCCGAGGTCAAGAGAAGCCGTGATAGAACCTGGATGGAGTGCATAATTTGTGCAGATGTGCGCACCTTATGGAATAGCATAATATTACCAGACTAAGCTAAAGGCTTAGTCTACATTATGTCCATGTAAATCCATGGACATAATGTTTCAGATATGTGTAACTAATGTGTCATTATTTATGATGCAACGACTGTAACCTGCAAATATTTTTAGGCCGTAACAAAGATAATGGTCAGGGGATGTGCACTAAAGATATTGTTTTCTAAAGAGATACTTATGTATTGCATGTAATACATACTAAATACAAGGGCAACCATCGGTTCCCTTTTTCTTTTTTCTCCTTTGTCTTTCATTTTGATATTTTGATGGATTTGGAAATCATCAAAACAAAACACTGAGGCACTGATTGAATTGTCCTGTTTTATGACAGCAGCCACTTTGAACTGGCCATTGTCAGATGGCTTGTATGAGTCAGCGAGCGATTATTGTTAAGCAAAATTTCTCCCTCCCCTTGAATCATTATCTCAACAAATTCAATGCATGCCTTTTAATATTAGTTTCAGGGAGCAACGCTGCAAAATCTAAATAAATTCCAGAAAAAAATTGAAAGGGTATGGAGCTGTTTCCACGCGTCTACGCGCGCTCTGCAGACGCGTTGCATACGCTTCTGGGGTGAGGTAGGGGGGAAGGGGGGGGGGTCTGAGATCATAAATTTAGACCGCCAATTAACTGTTTGTAAGGCTGACATGGTAGATACACATACCGAGACATCTGCTACTTGAGACCAGTGACCAAACATCTGGGAGATTTTTCAAAATGCAACGTTATCAGTTTAGCTGTAGTACGTTCGCAGTGAGGTCATAAACCCGGGGAGGGAGGGGGAGCATGTTGCGGAAGAAGGCGGTTCGCTACGTCACACGTCACGGCGCTCGAGTTGTTACAACTCTTTTCTTTTACTTACAAATGTGCCGCCGGGTCTCTTAGCTGTACTCAGCAATCTTGTCAACTTTACCTCCGATGACACTTGCGATGTTTATGACTCCGCTACTAACTCCTTAGTTACCTTCGGGATACAGTCTGGGGGATACGACTGGTGAACTGAAGTCCGAGGGCGACGGACTTTCTTCCTGCGAACTGCGTCAATGACCGCAGTCGCGCGTGTGTTTGTTTGCGTGACGCGAACACTGCGCCGTGCCGAAAGCTCCCGATGGATTTTGAAGAACTGTGCACCTTCGAGAGCTACCGGCAGCACTGGAGTCACTACGGCTATGGGGGAAACTTCCAAGACGTGGTTGAGCAGGAGTTCACTCGGACAAAAGGTAGATACGGTCTGTGACCTGCGCGCTGAATCATTGCACAGAGTTGGCCACCATCCCAGAGATAACGCGCACAAAACACTAAAATCATTTACTAAACCCCATTGACACTGTCAATACACACTCGCTTTGCCTGATAAAGTTATAGTTATGTTAATCATTCAAAGAGTCTCGTGTAAGCGCACTTACTGATATCACACTTCTTGGGAGTGACAGGTTAGAGACAGTTTTCCTTTTTTGAGGAACTTCCTTGATCCTTGAAACAATTTAGATACAATACCAAACTCCATTTCCACCTCATCCCAAAGTTGCATTGACCTCAGCTGGGTGCATGGTTGTCTCATTCACCAACGCTTCGTTCGAAAGTCCGAATCTTTGGGCTGAACTCACTGAACCGAATCACTTCCCGAATCGATCCGTTCAGTTCTCCATTCAGTTAAACGGTGAAATCTCATAACCTCTTCATTTTTCAAATGTCTCCATCTTTCATGGTTCGCAAAAAGTGTTTGAAAGTAATGTCCTGTCTTCACCGAACAAACTTAAGTCACCGAACAAAATAATATCTGATCCGTTGGATAGTGGCTGTTTTCTTGTGGTGGCCATGGTAAGATCATGACTCACAGATACCTGAAATGTCTACATGACTGCTTTTTATTATTATTCTCATTGTTACCGTACTGGTCGGTGTGACCTTATGACCGTGGACCTATGAATTAAAGAACAGGAAATGATAAATGTTAAATATTGATAACGAACCCATATCAGCTTGTTTGCACTGTCTTAGTGTTAAGGTTAGGGTTACATTAAATTTCTTTCTATGAGTGTCTTGCTTTCCCCAAGTACAGAATCCAGACCAGTCGTCAAGTCAGAAATATGTGTAAAAAAAGAAAGAAAGAAAGAAAGAAAACAGTCACTGTACAACAATTAAGAAAAAGGTTTAAGACGTCAAATCATCCCCATCCCCAAAGCCTCCACTGGCCACCACTGGCCACCACACAGCTCCACCCATGCCCTCAAACCTGAGCAAAGTAAAACAGACAAAATCAAGCATATTCATGTAAGAATACAGTAAGAAAAACTTTGACAGCATAAAATCAAGCTATATTCCTCCCTGGCAGTGTATAAATCTTTCAAATATTACGATTATTAAGCCAAAATCAGCCATACTTGTGGAAGCAACAGCACTTCTATGTGGGTCACAACAGCAGGGGATCTAAACGTTTCGGTGAACAAATTGATTTATTGCACTGATCCAAGTCATTCAAAGAACTGCTTTTCCCAACACTGTGTGATTTAGAGATTTTTCGAGCTTTGCGACATGGTGTGTTATCCCGCTGTGGGAAGTAGCCGTTACAGGATCCACAGTGTGGTCATTAAGGTTTGGATTGGCAACAATTCTCAGGTAGGCCGCGCCGCCAGACTCTGAACCTTCCATCAAAATGTCACGAAAGAAATCAGAGCTACTCAGACCAGGCATCGTTTCTGTTCTGACAGGTGTCCCCGCTTTGACACAGTGACGGTCTTCTGTGCGCCGTGGCTGTAACGAGTTACTTCAATTACTGTTATCGCTCTGTCATCTTGATCCAGCCCAGACATTTTGCCCTGACCTCTGGCTCAGAGGATATTTTGGGTTTTTTGGATCATTCTCTTAAACCCTTAAGATGCTTGCGCAGGAAAATCCCTCTAGATCTGCAGTCTCTGAAATTCTCAGACCGGCCTGCCTGTCACCAACAGTGGCTGAATAGGTGTACAATCAACAATTAACAATTGATACAGTATATGAATGTATATTTAAAGTATGAATCCATAAATAATGGTGCATTTAAGGTTATGGGGTTTGGTGGTTGCTGGTTATGCTGCTATGCAGCTTTGAATTTTCCCTTTCTGTAAAATCAAATAGAAAAATGAACTGTGGAATACATATTTTTTTAAATCTGTAGATTCAATTTAGGTTCGTCAAAATAGTGTGAAGTATTGAAAAGGAGAATCTTTAACTTTTATGGGGGAAGGCAGGCAACGCAAGAATGCCGCTGGATGGATTGAAATGCACACAAGCTAGTTTCCACCATCGCAATCAGTCTTTTTTCCTGTGAGCAGGACTCACTTATCTGGATCACGCAGCAGCGACTCTGTACCCGCAATCTCTCATCAGGGATTACTGCCAGGACATTTCAAGAAATGTGTACGGTGAGAAAAACATCACGTGAAAGCAGAAGGTTGAAATTATCATTACCACGGCTTTGATTCCCTGAACAGATAGTGTTGTTCATGTGGCCCTCCACAGGAAACCCTCACAGCCACAACCCCAGCAGCAGACTGACGCATGACACCGTGGAGAGGGTCCGATTCAGGTAACGACCTTTCACGCGCCAAATGAAGCCTTTCATAATGGAGTCGCGTGACTCGGCTGGACGCGACTGTGCTGGTTGAAATGGGTGAAAAAGCGGCTCGCTATCTTGCAGGATATTGCAGCATTTCAACACAACCCCTGAGGAGTACTGTGTGATTTTCACCTCCGGTTGCACGGCCGCTGTCAGAGTGGTGGCTGATAGCTTCCCTTGGAGGGCGCAGACGGAGAGCGAGGCGGGGAGCCACTTCTGCTATCTCATCGACAGCCATACCTCTGTCGTAGGTATTAGAGGACTGACGTCCGGCCGGGGGGTAGTCGCCCTGCCCGTCTGCCCGCAGGAAGTGGAGGGCCGGGCGAAAGATGAGGTCGACGGCAAAGAGTACGCCTGCCAAACACCGCACCTCTTCTGTTATCCGGCCCAGAGCAACTTTTCCGGGAAGAAGTATCCCCTTCGCCATGTCAAGGGCATCCAGGCGCGACGGCTCTACCCGGCGTGCGACCACCGGGGCCGCTGGTTCGTGCTGCTGGATGCAGCCTCGCACGTCAGCTGCTCCCCCCTCGACCTGCGGGACTGCCCCGCCGACTTTGTCCCCGTCTCTTTCTACAAGGTGTTTGGCTTCCCCACGGGCCTGGGGGCCCTCCTCGTTCACAAACGCGCAGCGGGAATACTAGAGAAGACTTACTTCGGAGGAGGCACAGCCGCGGCTTACCTGTCGGGAGAAGATTATTATGTGCAGGCGGCAAACATTTCTGACAGGTGAAGTCCTGCGCGAGCTTGCCAAATCCTAGGTGTTCTCTGAAAGCTCTCGCTTGTTCCGCAGCTCCCTCGCTACACCTCTAAAAATTGCAGTTTATTTTCCCTCCATTTTGCCCTGATAAAGGTTTGAAGATGGAACTGTGCCCTTCTTGGACATCATTGCTGTCAATCACGGATTTGATGTTCTTAACAGAATTACAGGTGCTGTAGAGGCTTTTTTTTTTAACGTGCAAGCTTTCAGAATGGCGACATAGGTTGTCTGAAAAAAGGCTGTTTCCGCTTTGAGTCAGTGTGAATGGCCCCTCTGTCTTTCCCTTTGTTTTGCCTTCAGGGGGCATTCACAACATCCAGCAGCACACTTTTGGCTTGGCACGCTACACTTACATGCTGCTGTCAAGTCTTTGCCATGGCAACGGTCGACCGGCAGCTCAGATATATGCTGAAGGCCAGTTTGAGAGTCCGAGCACACAGGGCGCAATTCTAAACTTCAACCTTATGGATTCTAGCGGGCACATAATTGGATGTTCGCAGGTGAATTTGACAAACTCGAGTTTCTCCCTGCCTCGTTATTGTTTACCGTTTGTTTACGCACATGCAGAGGCCGCTGCAAATTTTGAAAAATCCTCTGCTACTCACAGGTCGACAGGATGGCAAGTCTGTACAACATTCATGTGCGCACTGGCTGCTTCTGCAACACCGGCGCCTGTCAGTACTTCCTGGGGATCACCAATGAACAGATGAAGAAAAACTTGCAGGTATGAGTCCAAAGCCTAGTCCAGGTAATTCTGTCTCATTCCAAATAAATATATATGTTTCTTATATTTGTGTTGTTTCTGTATCTATTTTGATCTAATTTTGGTCAATTTCTTCAGTGATTTGTTCACTGCTCAGAAATACCACTGGCAGAGATGTCTTTTCAGGAAGGAAGTTCTTTTCTCTCAGCAACTCAAATCTCTTCACTGTTAAAGTGTGGATAGAAGGAGAGGCTTGGCTTTCTTAGCTAATAAATGTCAGTAATTAGCTT
The DNA here is from genome assembly GCF_046127955.1 of Nelusetta ayraudi. NCBI lineage: Eukaryota > Metazoa > Chordata > Actinopteri > Tetraodontiformes > Monacanthidae > Nelusetta > Nelusetta ayraudi. Next base: position 877,661 of record NW_027466172.1, read on the forward strand.
AGTCACTGAGATTTTCCTCCATTAGTCTTAAAGACTTTTGATTAAGGGGTCTAAATTTTTGAAAAAACATATCTTTGTTTATATAAGATATAAGACAGAGCATCCATCAATCCATTTCTATTACCGCTTCTCCTGTACTGAGGGTCACAAACATGAGGTTACACCCTGGACAAGTTGCCAGTTTATCGCAGGGCGACATCTCTACATTAAAAACTCGCAGACCAAATTGTTAACCTCTGGTTTTTACTTCTGGTTCTGAATTGTCAAATTTATGGCCTTTCGTAGCTACTGTAAACATGTTCTTTTTGTCAAGGCTGGACACGTCTGTGGAGACAACATTGACCTGGTGGACGGCCGGCCGACCGGATCCGTCCGCGTGTCCTTTGGCTATATGTCAACATTTGAAGACTGTCAGAGGTTCCTGAACTTTGTCGCCGAGTGTTTTGTCGAGAAGCCGGTCACGGTGGACGACGGGAGATTAAAGAAATTGAGAGCCACAGCAGCCCGCGAGGAAGTGAATGACCGTCTCTCGACAATCAAAGTCAGTAACGGAGAAACAAATAAAGTGAATGAAGAGAAGCAGATGCCAAAAGACACGTCAAAAACACAAGGAAGTCAGCAGACTGTGTCAAACAGCCAAGGAGGAGCTTGTGTCCTCACCAACATCTACATATATCCGATCAAGTCATGTGGAGCATATGAGGTGTGACCTTTCCCCAAAAACCCTGTCTGCCTTGTTTTCCCTCTCTTCCTCTCTCTTTCTTTCCTCTGTCCTAGTTTGATGCAGTGCTGTGCTCTTTATGCAGGTCCATGACTGGCCATTGGGACCCCGGGGTTTACTCCACGACAGGAGCTGGATGGTGGTGAATGAAAACGGTGTGTGTCTCAGCCAAAAGAGAGTGCCATGTTTGTGCCTCATTCGCCCAGAGGTCCACCTGCCCTCAAACCAATTGCTTCTGCAGGCATCAGGTCAGACAGAGTCAGCGGCCCACTACCAAAAAAAAAAAATGCTTTAACGTTAAAAAATTCAAATATATGAATCCTGTGTTAAAGGACTTATCTTTTTTTCTGGTGCAGGAATGAATGCTATTTCTGTTCCCCTGGAAAGCACGGCTGAAATTCACACGAGCTATCAAGTGTGTCAGAGCAAAGTTTGTGGTGACAGGTGAGCTTGGCTGTGTTCAAACATTTAAAAGCAGCAGCTCCAGGAAATACAGTGACAAATCATTCGTTCCATATTTTTCATTCGTACCAATGCTTCCTCGGCGCGCTGCTTCAGTCGACGGTGTTGTTGAGCCTCGTGTACTTAATTTAATTGCAAATAAAACAGACAGAAAAAAAGAACTCGACATGATGTGAATCTCCTTAGGTACCTTTGTGATAAATCACAGGTGAAAAAAAAAAACAGCATTCTATTTAGTGATTGCTGGATTAGATGTTGCTCCAAATAGGAAGCATCAAACTGTAGATTTCCCCCGGGAGACTAATCCCTTCTTCTTCCTCCAGGGTGGAGACTGTCGATTGTGGCGATGAGGCTGCGTCGTGGCTTTCAGATTTCCTTAGACAGCCATGTCGTCTGATAAGACAAAATCCAGATTTTACCCGAGACATGAAGAGGAGGCCCAGTGGAGGTACACAGAGTACAAAGGCACACAGGAATGCAAGGACACGGTTTCGAACATCGTCACACTATATGTTGGCCATTGCTGCTGCTGCTCCCTGTTGCGTTTCACTTCTAGATATTCTGTCCTCTGTTCGGATCACATCTGTTGGAATAAATAGCTTGAGTGACAAAGTGAATTGTACTAGCGATTTCGGACCAGGGACACCATCCTTGTGAAGCAGTGCATTAAATCCAAGGCTGCCTGAAAAGCCATTTGTTCGTTGGCCATGTTTGAAGGAGAGGAGGCATAAAGTGTGTGAAACATCAGTGGCTAGAATTAACAATATATACAGTGTCACAAACAATTAAAACATACATTTAAACATGATACAGTCGTTACATACATTATACTAATCACAACGTCTGCAAAATTTTGTATTTTGCTACGATATGATTTTCGTTATTCCTGTTTTTAGAATTTGGCAATGAGGATGCACAAAGCAAAATCTCTGAGCATCAGTCCTGCTGGTAGTGGGCTTGCATAATAAGAAGAACTTGAGGTCATTGGGGTAATTGGCCTGAGAGTAGAGACTGCAAAATCCAAGCAGGGATCCTGTGTTCCAAAGAATATGAATGGAAGGACAAATGGATTTGCATTGTCAGAGAGGTATAGAATTTGATATCTTTTGAGCCGAATAACTGAATGACTGGTATTGTTTTTGCGTGTGTCTCATCATTCTTTTTTTCTTCTTGTGTTTGCATCTATACATCTATATATGTATAAATCTATATCATTATCTAAAGGTTCCCAAGAACTCACTAGCATTAAGCCATCTAAAAATCGAATATTCCACTGATCATACACATTGGATTTGAAAAACTCCAGAGGAACCTGTTCTCTATTCTCTCTCTAATAAAATAAAAGGAGGTAGTGCCAGTTCGATAAATCTTTAGTGATTCAACGTCGGGCAATTTTACATTATAACACAGACCAAATTGGAAAGACTTCTCGGTGGAAACAGGAACAATGAAAAATGTCATATAATAAATTACACTCCACATGATAACTCCTTCAGAATGAGGGCAATTCACTATAAAATACATTTCCTCTTGAAAAATGTTAAATGACATGCCAGCATCTAAATTAGTTTGTGGACTTGAATTCTTGGTCTTGGTTCAGAACAACATCTTCTTCATACTTAATCCCTTAATGCTCAATATTTTGCTCACAACCTCCCAAGCAAAGAGCCATAGTTTGCATTACACAGAGAAGTAAAATGATTTTCTGCCATCCGGTGGTGAAAGGTCCTGCAAGTAGTATCTAACTTTTTTTATTTGTTGAAAAAAAGCCTGTTTACCATTATATGCATTGGAACAGACCACTGTAAATGTCTATTTTTTAAAGGTTGTATTTATATTAGAATCAAACTTTATTTATGTCCAAAGGGTAAATTATTGTGTCCAGTAGCTCACTAAAAACACACATAAAGACATAAAAACACATTAGATACCAAGTAAGGTGCATGTGTGAGTGGATGTGGAGGATGTTGGGGGAAGGGTGTCCGTCTTGGTCTTTCTCAAGTATCTAATTTTGACAATTGCTGAGCACTGTGATTGCGTGAATGACAGTGGAATGTAATTTGCTTTATTGTATTAAGGCTTGACCTCTGTTGACCACTGTTTGTAGTAAAGTTGACCAACTATCTGCTGGCAAACTACGTCAGCTGTTAGATGGCGGTCATTTCAGTCTTTTCATGTTATCTGGCGGAGGGAGGGAGGTGGGGGGGAGGTTAGAATCAGCCAAACACAGTAAATCTGATCTCCATGTAGTTTGGTTGGATCTCACGGATGCCTGTGCTTCAGTCTCCGTACCTATTCATTAGCTTTGCGCTGAACTTCTTCCACATACCACCATACATCCATCACCATGTACCAAATTTCCTACTTCCTGCAGCACCAGAGAAATCAACAGCTTACCGTCAGCCGGGTTAGCAATGGGTTGTTCCATCTCCCCCATCCTTTTCTCAACAGTATCTGAGGTCTGAGGATTCAAATCTCAGTCAAGTGACTGCCGGCCCTGAGAGGCTGGTGATGCATGGTGTCGCCCATCTGCATTCAGACTGCAGCATGCTCCACCAGACTTGGGAAAAGATTTGAACAGATGCTCGCGTTGACCGGGAAAAACTAAAACGTGACAAATACTCTATCCTCTTGGTAAAGAGTCAGGAAGCGTCATCTCATTTTCAGCTGACGGTGAAAAAATTTAGCTTGTTGTGGACCAACTGCTGCAAAACTCCCTGAGAGGGAGACCCGACGTAGACATCCCTACAACTGCTTCACCACTTCCACCTTTGTTTAATTGACTTCAGCCCTGTAAATAACTTGTTACAAGAACAGCTTCTGATGTTATCCCACAATGAGTCACATAACACGAAAAAAGACCTTACTTTTCCGGAGGTTATCGATATTTAATTTTACTGTGTCAAGCCCAAATGACCACAACCCACTTTCTTACATATTGAAGTGTGAAAGTGATCAATGAATGCTTTTCATTCTCTGTATTAATACTGGGCCTTTTTTGAGGATGGATTTGTCCTCAAGTTGAATGAAAGAAACAAATTGCTGGTGCTAACTTTAACTTTTGTTCTTCTAGCTGCCATATCCACATCTCTCTCCATGGTGAATGAAGCTCAGTATCTCATGATCAACCGTGCCAGTGTGGAGCTCGTGCAAAAGCTAATGAGAAGCAGGTTTGAACACAATGATGTCTTATTCAAAATATGCCAGGGGAAAAAACATCAGGATACATCTGTACATTTACTCTACCAGTCAAAAGTTTGGACACACTGTGTGAATTTAATGTCTTTTCTTTCATTCTCATGACTGTTGACATTGCAGTTTCTCACTGAATGCATCAAAACTACAAATAAACACACAGACTTATGGAGGAAACAGTAAAAGTGTAAAATAACTTTTAACACGTTTTATATTTAAATTCTTCAAAATAGCCACCTTTCATAAAAAGTATGTTTAGAGTTATTTGAAGTGTTTTTCTTTGCACCATAGTTACATATATCTTGCTCATATATTTGATGTCTTCAGTATCTGTCTGCTGTGTAGAAGTCAAGATTTAAAAAAAAATTGCATGAGAAGGTGGGTCCAAACTTTTGACTGGTTGTGTACATCACAAAGGGTGATTTTCATTGCATAGCAAATAACTTGCGATTTCCACATTTCCTTTTTCTCAGACATGGCCATTCTGAGGGTGATCAGCTCCTTGACTTGCAGAATGTCATTAGTCGCTTCCGAGCCAATTTAGTCATTGCTGGAGTAGAACCATTTGAGGAGGATAATTGGTCACACTTGATTATTGGCAACACTCAGTTCATGGTGAGCTGACACTCTCAGATAAACTATAAATTCTTCAAATGAATTCAGTATAGGCTTTCCTACAAAAAAAAATGAACGTGCTCCCTTTGTGATTAACTCAAAGGTCACAGGTCAATGTGGAAGGTGCCACATGATTGGAATAGACCAGGACACAGGAGCCAAAACAAAAGAGCCTCTATTGTCACTGTCTGCCCACCGCACAGGGAAGGTCAGTCTTAACAGCTGCGTCTTTGTCATGATGATAATGCTCGTGTCATGGCAGTTATGAGCGTTGAAGTGCCTGCACATCAAGAGCTAAAACACTCTCCTTATTTTCTCGTGCATTTCCAGTTGACTTTCGGCATGTACCTGAGCCATCAACTCGCAGACGGCTCTGCTGCAGCAGGTTCTCTATCTGCTGGTGCTTTCATCCAGCCAGAGCTGCACGGCTCATGAAGAAAAATATCACTTTTGTTTACTTTGGCGTCAACATTTCTGTCCTTCGCAGTCATGCTGCACCGCAAGAACCAAAGATCAGCTGTCAAATACTGTGTGATTCGAGATGCTGCTCTTTTTATTGGTGTATGTGCGCCCTGCTGTCTTTCGTCCTCTCAGACTCATTCCACTTATTGCCTTCATATTTCACTTTATCTCCACGTAGTCAAAGTAATGAGCTTTGTTTTGTTTTTTTGTAATGATGGCATTCTTAAAGTGTTTGTGATGTACAAATGCAGTGCTGCTATTTGGGTCAAAAACCATTAAAAACTTGGAGGAAGCTTATTGACTCGTCTTCTTTTCATCCCCACAGACAGAATTTTATTTTATTATACACACCACACACATACAGGATGTGGCACCTCCACTGCTGCTTCAAATCCAGGATATATTATTCCCTGCAATACAAAAGCCAAGCACTCAAATGTAGTGATGCATGCTCAATATGATTCCATATTGGCAGTGACATGAAAAATCACATAAAATGATAACACCATTATCATTTCATGTACAGGGAACACATAAACCATGATATAGATCTGTTCATGGTTCAGCTATAGTAATAAACAGATGCTTACCGTCTGCGTATGCACCGACCATGCACATACAAACAACAATTTAAAACGGTAGAGAAGGGGATTTGGAATTTGCAGTGATGTAAATGGAAAGTAAGAGCCAAGTGAACTTCCAGCAACTTTGGTGATAATTCACAAAATAAGCTCAAACTATGGAGCTGGAGACACAATTCTTTGAGAGATTCGCCTGAATGGTAATTCAATAGGTCATAGAATGTGATTCACATCGCTTTCATTGTCATTAAAACTCTCCATGACTCATTTGCCCTAATTTTGCTCCTTGAAATTATGATCCATCTCCAGACTGCACCTCTCCGCAGTGCACAGGCCGTGCACACTCTGCGACCTGCTGATCATCGTTGTTTTCGTTTTTGTGAAGATGTATGTTGCTGTGATTCATGATATTTATCTGTTGTTTTTATGAATTTTGATCCAATTGAACGAAATGAGGTAAAACTCTTGTTCAGTTGCACCAGCACCTTTTTAATGAGCTAAAAAATGTGCCCTCTAATTTATGCTCAGCTCCTCTGATAATATTACAAAAAAAAAAGAAAAAAGTATGGCCTTTCTTTCCTCTCCAACAATTTCTTTCATACTTTGTCCCCGGCAGGTGTTATAATTTATACCGTTCAAGGCCCACTGTCCCTAAAAATCACTGGAGGCGTAGAATGGACTTGGCTTAATACCAGAACTGTCAATAGATTTTGTTCTTCTTCCTCGGAGGAGTGAAGTATTATAGTATAGTAGTATTTTTATTTTATTTTTAATCGTATAAAGTATAGTGCAATATAAAGGTATAATATAGTTTGGCAGAATTTTGAAATTTCATTGGTGAGTTTACGTTTGGTTACTGTCTAACATTTGCCCTACAAGAGTCTGCTCTCGACAGGGGCAAAAGTACAATACGTAGCGACTGTTCCGTTTAAGGTAGCTCCAAGTAATTAATGTATGTATGTACCGAGAACTGGGGGGGGGGGGGGGGGGGGGGAAGAACGGTAAAGCTGCGCCACCTTAACTACGCCGACTTGCCTCGCGTGTCTGAGATTATATTCACTAGAACAAAGTTTATCAGCCACAGAAAGTATTTGAAAATCAACCAGGAAACGGTGTTTCCAGGCATTTTAAGATGAGGAAAAGAAGCGGAAAACGGAACGCTTCTTCCGCTGGCAGTGACGTGAGGAAGCCCGCCGGGATCCGCCGGAAAGAAGGCACACCGTGAGTTAGCTCACTACCTTTAGCAGATTTGCATTCATTTATTTATTAACAAGCAATTCAAAGTTAAAAAGTTTTTAGAGTCGCCATTTTTTTTTTTTTTTGTCGAATTCGAGGTGGTGAATAACCAGTGTGCAGTCTGCAAAATGAGGTTTTACACACGCTGTCACCATTGTGTTGAAAAAGCCTTGGTTAATAACCATAACACATTAGCGGAAGTTTGTGAGGAAAGACAGCCCCGCTCTGTCCCACCTCCAATGGTCAATCCTCTCACAACAAGTCAAGTGACTGTGTACGCTCAATTGAGTTGGGGTCTTGTTTCTTGTTAGATCACTGACTGATTGAACTCCATTATAAGCAGCCTCATGAAAGAATCTACTGGAACGCTTCAAGAACATTACATGTGCAGGAAAATCAGTCAGGATGTGCTGAACACATTATGGGATGGCTTTGACAGTTGCTGCCTTGAATGTGATATAAGAGAATGAATATCTCGTGTGCAATATATCATTACAGAAGTTGAATGCTTTAGAATTGCTATTAAAAAAAAAAAAAAGAAAGAAAAAAAAGTGAGCATTTTTGTATTATAATCACACTTAGTTGTGTTGTGCTAAACCATAAAAACGGAAACCAAGCATCATGAGTTATGGCTCTTTAAAACAGCCGACTTTTAGTGTGTTCACACAGAATTTTGCGCACTTGGAATTCTCTCAATCGCTTTTAGTTAGGCATTGAAAAATAGTTTTCATTCAACACTGAAATGTTCATGTAATTTTATTATTCATTCATCATATAATTTTTAGTGCACTCATAATGATTGCAGAACATTCAAGATCATTACTTCATAAAACTGGTTACTATGGAGTTCAATGCAGAAATGAGTCAGTGATCTAAAACTTTTGAATTGTAGTGTGTGTGTGTGTGTGTGTGTGTGTGTGTGTGTGTGTGTGAATGTGTGTGTGTGTGTGTGTGTTTATATATACTGTATATATATGTGTATATATATTTATATATATACACACACATACACATATACATACTCACACACACACACATATACACACACACACACACATATATATTCATATATGTATGTATATATATATATATATATATATATATATATATATATATATATATATATATATATATATATATATATATATATATATATATATAGAGTGAAAGTAGGATACACAATTTACCCCTGCAAAAACTGTGAGATCCATTTTTGTACTTGCCAGTCATAGCCATATGTATTGAAATGCCTAAAAGCCTAATTCCTAAGGTGTGGCCTTTGTGGGGTGAGAGGGCCTAATTTATGTCATTTCAGAGTTGTTCACATGAAAAGGTTCGGTAACCACTGCAATATAGAGTGACTCTCCAGCAGAACAGGGGTTGTATTAGCACCCATCACTGCTCTCCTCTCTTTAAAAAAAAAAAAAGATGGCAAGCTGCTATCTGTCATCTGCAAAAGACATGGGGTTGACTGGTGAAGAGAAAAGTGTTAACTCTGGACATGGCGAAGAGACAGTTTAATGACTGGTGGAATGAATGACCCCTTATATATTTTCGCCCCCAGGGCCATGTGGAAATCAGTCTTTAACTTAAAGAGCTCTTCTGGATGATTAGAGTGTTAATGGAGGGAGTGGGGCGTATTGTCCATTAATTGGCGATCGTCTGAAGAGTATCCTTTTCTCTCTGGGGAGTCAGAAAGACTCTGGTGACAGCCTGGCTGCTTGATTAGATAATTCAGCTCTTCTCTCCCCCATATTAATGGCTCCATATTAATGCTGCATGCACAGACGGTGCGGGCGCTCATTCCCGTGTGTCTGTATGTATTTACGTTGAACTGCAGTTTGTGCAGTTCAACAAAATGGTCCATCACATTTCCTGCCGTCTCACTTCCCCTGATACACCTGTACTTATGGAAGGCAATGAGCCATTTCATTGCACTTTTTGGGGGAAAGCTGGAAAATGTCAATGAGACACTGATTTTCTCATGCGAGAAAAAAAATGTTTTTTTCCCCCCAATGTTTTCACTTGCTTTGACTACATAGCAAATACGTTTTTCGAAAGGAGGAGACCTTTGCGGATAATTTGGCTAAATGCGACTGATGAGCACCAAATGAATAGTAACCCATAAACAAACTGAGCTAATGTCTCTGGCAACTCTTTTCACAGTCAGCCAGCTGAATGCAACATACAATTTTCGGAGTGTTGTGACTGAAAAATAAATGTGACATCTGTAACATTATCTGCGAGTGAACAGTGCAAGGTGCTGCTGAAGAGGAGAGGAGGCTGAAATGTGCGTGGGTGTCTTTCTCACCACCAACTGCTATCTGTTAATGGGGGAAATATTACATAGTGAAGTCCATACGAGTCGATTCTGGATCTATGCACACACGCATGCACATCATTCATGGTTCAACTATAGTGTCTCTGGGGGACTCTATAGGTCCATCGCAATCTGACACTGAGGGTTAGCGTTCAAAATATTCATTAGCCATCCAGTGGCTAGTCTGTCAGCTGGTCAAATGATGTGGTGGTTAATGTTTTGAAAACCAATTTGAAAGGCTCATTTTAACATTCTATTAGCAAGCATTCCCTCATAGCAACACAAGTATGACAACCTGAAGTTTTTGATGGTGCGTAGTCATTTCCAAAAATAAAAATCTATATGATCTCTTTGTTGCCTCTGACTGAGTAACTAACCATTGATGGATTCATAACTTGATTTTTATCAATTATTAGAATAAAATAAAACCTGCAGAGGACTGTAAAACCAGTCATCATGTTTTAAGTTTCATTTGAGTTGTTTGGATCTCCATTAGCTGTGACCAGAGCAACAGCTAACCTTTCTGGAATTCATCCACACAGTAGAACTTTCTGCGTCTAGATCACAACAAAAATACACAATGCAATACAAAATGCAAATCACATTACAACCTTTCTTAACCACTGTCACTACTATAGTAACAAACACGAACAATAGGTTACTCATGAGACGTCCCTTCAAAGGAAGTTATAACTCAAGACTGCACTTTAAACCAGACTTACAAACACGTAAAAACAGTGTCTGATGAAGGGACTTCAATGTTGAATAGAGCTTTTGATTCTCCTCATGAGTAAGCTTGAGTCTATTTTTCTGTCTGTTAGTTGTCAAAACAATTTTTTGAGCAAGTAATGAATTATTATATCATTTTAACCCATTGTAATGATGTACAGCCTTTCTAGCTAAAGAATTAATCTAATAATGGCACATCAATTGCGTTTTATTGGACGAATGACAAGAACTGTTTCAGTTGTAAATATGCGCCTTCGCTGTCTGACAACAACTTAGCATCCCTATGAGTGTAAAAACGAATCAGGGCATTTCTTCATTCTTGAAAAACTAGGTCCCTGTGGGTGCATCAAATTTAAAAGAACAAATTGGTTTAACCACAGTTCTGTCTGTTCGCAGGTCCCGAAGGTGGTTGAAAATAGGCCTTCTTGGCTTGTTTTTTATTGTCCTGGTCCCCGTTTCGCTCTGGACTCTCCCAGACTTAATCCAGCACTTTGTTTACACTCACAGAAGTAGGTGATTTCTCCCTCTGTCTCCTGTAACCACTGTAAATACTCCTGTTGCTGGGCCCACATCTCCTCCATTCTGTTCTGCAGTCAGGTTGCCTTTCTTCATTGACCTCAGCCGGCCGGCTGAGCTCTCCCTTAATCACACCATCAACATGTACTTAACATCAGAGGAAGGAATCTCCCTTGGCGTCTGGTCAGTGTAACCCTGGTTCAATTGTTTTTGGGGTTTTCTTTCAAGCTTATTTTTCAAAAGTGTGGATTAAGCACAAGCTTATTTCATTTATCCATTTATCTATCCATCTGTCTATCTATTTATTTATCTTTTTTTTTTTTTTTACAAGACTAATCTCTTGGTGTATCTTTAAGTGGGCATTTTGTTTCGACCTTTTTAAAGGCACACTGTCCCTGACAGTCGGTGGAAGGAGGCTCAGGGGAAGGACTCGGCCTGGTACCAGCGCAGTTTAGGCGATGGCAGTCCAGTTTTCATATATCTCCATGGGAACACAGGCAGCAGGTGCAATAAATTATTCATTTGTATTGTAGTGTGAAGCTAAGGAAGCAGACTGTGACAGTGGCACACTGCTCGCAGTGCGTGAACCGGTATATTGGCTCACGTGTCTATTAATCACTCCAACAGGGCGGCCCCCCACCGCGTGGGAGTGTCAAAAGTGAGTGATGGGACACGTAAACGTATTAATCATTACGGGTTGGGGTGTAAATGTTTCATTGGCCTGTCCAATGACAAATAAGTGTTGTATGTCTACAGGTTTTGAGTGCACTTGGTTACCACGTGCTGGTGCCCGACTACAGAGGTTTGTGGGAATAAAGATTTATGGCTCTACGTCTGAACATATTTTCCATCTTTTCGCTTCTTAACTTCCATTCTGAAGGTAATGCACAAACTCCTCAACTTGATTTAATATCATTTGCACTGTCATGCCTGACAAGTTGTCGTCAGGGTGCGAAAAAAGACTCCAGTTCAGCTTCAGGTCAGGGAATAGAGCGGTTTTCCCACAGAGAGGCTGCCCCCTGGTGGCAGCGAACCGCAGTGTTTAGACCCGTCTGCGAGCACTTGTTATTATTATTAGGCGTTGTCAACGCTCTGTCACCCTCTGGCAGGTTTTGGTGATTCCACGGGGGAGCCGACTGAAGCCGGTTTGACCACTGATGCTCTCTACGTGTACAAGTGGGTGAAAGCACGCTGCAGGGACAGCCTGGTCGTCATCTGGGGCCACTCTCTTGGCACTGGGTCAGTGAGACTTGACAGCATTTTTGTCACTTGCGTGTCTGTCAGTGCAGCATTTTGGGATGTGCACTGCCCAACCCATTATATGAGACACACATATATGCACCTCTAAAAGGATACTTCAACATTTTTTAATTGTAATCACTGCAGTTGTATGAGTAGGTACATCTGAAAAATGAAAACAATAGAGCATTACAAGACCAGAGTTTTGTTTTTTGTTTTTTGTTATTGCAAATGAATAGCCAGAATTATATCAAAGATTATATTGCAGACTATATTGGAAACCTGCTGGGAAAAGTGCTCTCGAAAGCACATTTTGTGCAGCTACTCCCATCATCAAAAAATTGATTCTTGAGAAGAAGCCAAGATCTGAGCGTCACAGACTTTGTGGTGGCTAGCAGTAGGATTTTTTTTATTTTACTAACCAAGACCAGGCAACTTATTCATATGAGCCAAAAAGTAAGTAACTCTGGCACTGTCTAAGGTGACACTGTGTCACTCCGCCTGGTGGTTTACTCATGAAAGTAGCTTGGAGGACTTGCTTCATGTGTCGCAGTGTTACATAACTCTACATTATTATTTCATAGTGTAGTGAACGTGCAAGTCACAACTTGTATTGGAGAATGTTTTAGTGTTGTTGTGTCCCTGGGCAAGACACTTAACCCAAAATTGCTCCCATTGGGGCGAGGCAGCGCCTTGCATGGCAGCAGCCACCCATTGGTGTATGAATGTGTGTGTGAACGGGTGAATGAGAGGCCAATGTAGAGTTCTCTGGGGTACCGTGAAGGTGCTGGAAAAAGCGCTATATAAGTGCAGTCCGTTTACCATTTACCATTTAGAGTTGGTGGATTGCGTGTTTGATGAGTTTTGATGGAGGGAGACCAGAGCCGTTCACCCGCCTTGTGTTCACTGAGCAGCCTGTGTTTCTACCCCCTGGATCTCAAACAGCAGCCACTGGTAATTAAAGGGAATGTGCCCACTCATATGATTGTTGGAATCACAGCATCTTCAATCAACTACTAAGAAGTGGATGGCACCGCAGCATTAGCAACTAGAATAGCTTGTGCTAAGTGAACTGGCTTTGATCCAATGCAGACCCATCTCGTTTGTGAGTTATATGTTATCATTAATAGGTAACATAAACAATGAAAGAAAATGTGACTTATAGATAATGCAGAAAGTAAAGAAAAAACACTTTTTACTTGTTCTTTAATTGTTGCTACGCTGATTTCTTCTGCTCACGTCATAAAACTTACCAGCTAACCAAGGTGACTTAGTGCCTTCATGGCAGGAGTGATTGAAGTGAGCCCACTGCTACAATGAACAGCAGTTTGATGGCGAAAACAATTTAATCCTCATAAGCAAGTAAAGCTTTGTTTTGTTTTTTATGTCTTTGTGCAGAGTGTCCACTAACACTGCAGTAAAACTGATTGAAGAAGGTAGGCTCCGACCTCCACAAACCATTTTATTGCTTCTAATCAAGACATAACTTGGAGAGTGAATTGTTTTTTTATGCTTTGTGTGATTTATCTTTAAAATTGACCCAATCTGCTCTTATTCTCTTATCTTTATTATATCAGTGACCTGATTTTCATCTCTTCCTTTTTAGGAGTGATATTTGATGGGGTGATACTTGAGGGTGCCTTTAACAGTGCTCGACAGAAGATACAGTTTCATGTTTTCTCTTGGGTAACCTTTTTCAATATTCTTCCTGTGTTTGATTGCTGCTACTATAACGCATAACCTCACAATGTTTTCTTGTTCCCTCTTATCAAGTATTATTGGAAATTTCCAGGCGTTGGCTACTTCTTCCCAGAGCCATGGGAACACAACAAAGTAGTCTTTCCCACTGAGGAAAGGTAAGAGACGCCAACGAGTGTTGAATGTCTACAAATGTTAAATATTAATTTCTGCATTCCTAATATACACATTTGTTACCCAGTGATAACTGTGTTTTTCATTTTGCAGTTTGAAAAAAATTAGAAGTCCAATCCTCTTCCTCCATGCAGAGGATGACCACTTAGTTCCATTTCCTGTTGCTCAGCAGGTATCTCCCCCTGTCGACAATGATCAAATCCAACTGAACTGATGTTTCCCTTGAAGCTACAAGTGATGGAGTCGTGTTTTTCGGTATGGCTTTCTGTTTCAAGTCAGCTGAACTTGCTTCGCTCACCTCTTGCAGATGTATGAGGTCGCAGTGAGTGCCCAGAATGCAGAGCGAGTCAAGCTGGAGGCCTTTGACGGATCTAAGGGATACTTGCACAACGGTCTATACAGAGACCCAAAACTGCCCGGGGTCTTAAAGTGAGAACATATTTCACTAATGATATTAAAATTAATGATTCCCTTGTGCCCAAATCAGTGAATTTTATCAGTTAAAAAAGTTTCACTACTACAGCATTTTCATTCTTGTGACTTCTTTGCAGGAATTTTGTGCTGTCCTTGTAGAAGTGGAGAAACAACCGAGGAGGGGGGAAAAAAAACATACTCAACTGAACATGCTGGGGACTGATTAGGTCTGATCAGCATCCAGACCCCAATAATTTGCCTTAGAAATGCTGATTTCATTTCTTGTCATTTTTTGCATGTCATGTCTGTGAAACATGATTCTATTCAATTGCACTGTTTTCCTATTTGTGGGTAATTGTAATTCTAATATTCTAATTCTAAAAATTTCTTTTTCTTTTTTACTTATATAATAAAACACAAAGTGATGTATTGGCTTCATTGAAAGACGATCTGCAGTACATATCCATTTTACAGAATTTTGGGTAACGCCACTTCGGCATCTCATAAATTTGCAATGAATGGGCTGCAGTTAGGTCAGATTCTTGTACCTTGTAAATTTGCCCTGGAGACACTTTTTAACAACCAAGAGCTCAAAGTACACAAACAAGATATACGAGAAACAGCCAAAAGTGACCACAGGGTAGGGCAGATACGCTGTCAAGCTGTCAGTTTCATTCAGATTTGTGGAAAACTTTTTAAGAAGTTGATGACACACACACATATGCATATTATGTAATGTCAACGTAATTTATTTACTGATTATTTCAACTACTTGACAATTTCGATTCAAACACAGCTTATCCTGCACTTAGGGTTTTGTGGATGCAGGATGCCTTAGTGCAAAGGTGGGTACGCTATAAACTTCTCGGCAGTTATGACAACACTAAATTGTGAGACAATGGCTATATGATTTGTTATTATTTTATGATAATGCCATTAAACAGGCTGAAGTTTTTTATGCCTACATTTGTCACACAGATACAATGTCCAGGGACATGATCTATATTAATTTTTGAGTGTTTTTGTTTTTGTTGTTTGTTTGTTTTACCTTAAGTGTCCTTTAAAACATAGCAATCAAGCTATATTTTAAGGTACTAGGACACATTGAAAATAATATACTTCTCAGGTCTTCATTTCCCATTAACCACTTGAGCAAAACGCATACAAATCTCCAGAAATCACCAGAGTAAGCCTTCTGTTTACTGCCTTCTGCAAGATGAAAGGAAAGCCAATGCTTTGTTGTCCATTGCACATATCTAAAAGAGGTAGTAGCCATGCAGCAGTAGGTTTGAATGTTCACAATTAACTGATTTCAAGAGTTGTGCACCCTAGAACACATTTAGATATAATATGCATTAGAGCAAGCAAAGCAAGTTTAGACTGTGTCTTGACTACACTGGCAAGATACATTTATCATATGTGGGCTTCTAATCATGCAATATTACAGTTAGTTATGTAAAATAAATACACTAAATAAGTAACAACCCACACTGTTGAGGACTAATTCTTGTATTCATTTTGATTATAAATATGTCTGTTTGCTTTCAAACCATGGTTTTTCATGTAAAGCCATAGTTAAAAATGAGAAAGTATGACTGTCTGTGCACCACCTGCATCTTATTGCATTTAGTTTAAATGGATAGGGTAAGAAAACCTGTTGCTTCACTGCATTAGGGATCACCATTGCATAAAGAAGTAAAACCTCTTTGCATTTATCAAAAATGATCATAGATTCAACATTTTTATCATCACATTCATAATATCCTACACTATTGTCATTTTTATATAGTTTAACAACAAATAGAACTTGTGTTTTGGGACCAAAACAATTAAATTATTGATTTTTACTGCTTGTATTTTACAAGATTACTAGAATAAATACAATGTATTGAAACAAGTTAATTTTTATTTACGGGCGATTATTTGATAACTTGATTTCTGAAAAAGAATTCTTGGAATAAAGTAACAAAGTGAATATGACATTATAAAGCATTTTTTTGTAATTAAATTGTCTTTTCTTAAATTAGATGTTTGTTTGTTTTTAAGGTGGTGTTACATGTTGTTTTTGCCCCCTTGCAATTGGTGATTATATTGTCGATGCGAAATGCGGGGTAAAAATCCAGTCCTGGCAATCAGATGACGTGGCTGAAGGTTGCGGACGATGCGCCGACTGCGTTTCTTTATTCACCGTATAATTCATCGCTTTTCGCAGTGAATGGAGCATGTGGACCACGTGATTCGCTTCAGCCAATCCCGTGTGGGTTCGTTGGTCTCTCTCGAAGCGCTTACGCCAAATGCGTACGTGAACGTCCCTAAAATTCTCTCTGTCATACAACCAGGAAGAAGGTGGGATAGCCCTGTAAAGCTAACGTTCCCAATCTTTCTGCATACTTTCACCGAAAATGATGGGATCTACCAGATGGAAAGTGGCAGCGGTGGCCTTTCTCGTCGTAGTTGGCTCTCTATTATCTGTAGACGCAGACGAGCATGAGCACACGGTAAGTCAGCATTTGGAGAGGCCGATTGAAAAGAGAAGCCTTGGAAATAATGGTCGTTTGTGCTCAGTGTATCATGCTAACTGCAGCTAGCTGCGTTCAAAAAAACGGAATTGTGGACTCCAAGGAGTGTTTTACTTTTGCCATAAAGTCTTATGTCGATACTCGCTGATAAAAACGAGTCGGCATTCAACTGGACTTTTAAATCACCATCACTCTATCGGCCTGAATGCTGTCAGCTAACGTTTGCCTGCTAGCACCCTAGCACGTCTTCCACATTTGTCTTAAGCTTTCGCCAAGCACCGGCAGAAACTACGCTTAAGTTCGTCAAGCTAGCGCACGCAGTTCATCATGCTACTTTATTACCAAACATTTATTGCTTTAAGCAACATTTTCATATTTCAGTTTTTCCCCAGGTGAGACGTAAAATGGCCAATGAGCTTGCCTTAGCTAAAATGACATTTTGTTGGAATTCTATTATTGACAGGGCCTCTTGGTTACTTATCTCCCTGACGCCTCAATTACAACTGGCTATCAGTATAATATTGTGTGTGTCCCCCCAGCCACACCATTTATTTATTTATTTATTTTTGTTTGTTTTTTTGTTAAGGTCTTGCATGAGCTGTTTTGTGTGCGCGTTTCAAATGCGATGTGTACGTTCGAATGGTTACGAAGGCAACATGAACGTCGCTCTTTGCGCGAAATTCTTACAGGAAGTGGGGCTCTTAACTGCACTGTTCAAAATGAATGTGTCCACTGTCGTTAATATAGTGCTGGGACGCGTATTGGAAACAGCATAACGACTTCCAGAGCGTTAGCCCACCTTCCTGAAGTGTCGTCGCGTTCCCGGCTTTTACCTGTTCCCTGTTTCTGCTTTGCAGTACACAGATAAGGAGGAAGTCGTTTTATGGATGAACACAGTGGGGCCTTACCACAACCGACAGGAGACCTACAAGTATTTCTCTTTGCCCTTCTGTCCCGGCACCAAGAAATCCATCAGTCATTACCATGAAACCCTCGGAGAGGCTCTGCAGGGAGTGGAGCTAGAATTCAGCGGCTTAGACATCAAGTTCAAAGGTACCCCTATTGCTCAGACTTTCACTTGTTGAGCACCATGAGCTAACAGCAGCCGCTGACATTACTGAAGTTTCTCCTTCTCCCCGTCCCCTTGTTCACACGCCAATTTCCTTTGATGTAACAAACACTGTTTGGTATCTGTGATCCCTGCAGACGAAGTCATGCAGACCACATACTGTGAGATCAACCTAGGCAAACCCGAACGGGATGCCTTTGTCTATGCTATAAAGAATCACTACTGGTACCAAATGTACATAGATGACCTGCCCATCTGGGGTAAGTGGTACTAAGTTTTCTTTTACAAAATGTAGTGTGCGTGTGTGTACTTTATAATCATTTGTCTTTAATCAATTTTGAAACAGCGTTGTGATTATTGACTTGTCGGCACCGTAGAATAGTCAGTTGCATTCAATTCATCTGCAGGCTATCTTGACATTTCATACACTTTATGACAGTCTCTCAACACAGCCATCACTGTTCACGGCTTGCATGTGGTTGCAGTTTGCACAGTGCTGCCACTCCTGCAGTTGCTCCAACAATTAATGCGTCGGCCTTTGCAGGTAGTGGGTGGGGCGCTGGCATTTACTCAAGACAGTTCTCCACGTCGGCTGTTGTCTATGCACACCTGAATAGCAGTCGGAAAAAGTAGACTTTGAACTTGCATCCGGTTCCCCGGGGATCTTATGAGGCTGTGATCTCGTTGGCTGAGGCTTTCACAGAAAGCAGGTACCACGCGGTTAACAAGCAGCGCTGTAATTGCACCGCGATGATGGCACACTTGATGTGCCCCGTCATTGTGTCATATTAAATTCAGCTTGCGTATAGTCATAATACCATTCATAGAACACTAACTGTTTAACCACTATCCACCTTTATATTTGGAAAACATAACTTCAATGACACCCGTTATTGGGGTTTTATTGAACTTATTTTTGAGGGAGATATAATCACTCGCTTTATCTATTCAGAGATAGAAAGCTTTTGTGAAATTGCATTTGTGCAAAACCACACATTCTTAAGAAAAGAATGCATTTCTTTACAGAGATCAAATTGTAAGGCTTTGCGAGAAAGATCGAAATTACTTATGCTGGCCAGTGGGGACAAGCTATCAACTGCACAACTTTCACAAATTGTATAGCCGGTATTAATAATCTTCAAAAAACATTTACACTCTTGGTTTCACTGCTGGTAAACACAAGGCGTAATGATCCCTGCTATAATATCTCCACTTCATTATGGGTTGGATCTATAACGCAACGCACGTTTACTTTCTTCTGAAGGTATTGTTGGCGAGGCCGATGAAAACGGAGAAGATCATTACCTGTGGACATATAAGAAGCTGGAGATCGGTTTCAATGGCAACAGAATTGTTGATGTAAACCTGACCAGCGAAGGCAAAATCAAACTGGTGCCAAACACAAAGATTCCAATGTCTTATTCAGTGAGTACTGGATGCCTCCTTTGATCGCCGTATGCAGTCTCATTTTGGGTATACTCGCGCTTTCTTTACTTCATCGTTAAATCAGAATTTAAATCCAGTTTTCCTCTCACAGGTGAAGTGGAAGAAGTCTGATGTGAAGTACGAAGACAGATTTGACAAGTACCTCGATCCATCATTCTTTCAGCACAGGGTGAGAGCAAACTTTGATCAATCATTTGAAAGTCAGATTTTAAAGTTCCCACTTGTCTGCATCAGTGCCTGCGGTTCACATTTCATCGAATAGACTGGAAGGACCTTAAACAACCAGCTGGTATTCCAGTGCTAATTTATATTTAGCATAAATTTACGATACTAAAATTTACTGTATTATAACTACACTATGTGTCAATAAGTGCTCCGCTCCTATTTTTTTGTTTGTTTCCTTTATTGTGGTTTGAGGGGCTATTACTTAGAAGAAAGTCAGCTCCAGCACTGGAGGCATCCGCCACTCTTTTCAAGTTGCAACTCGTGTGGTTCGCAACGTTGCAACGTCTGTCTTACCTTCAGGCTTCTTAGGCAACTGCTTCGCTAAGATGCCTAAAATACCAATCCTGATTCAAAGTGCCTTTGCTGAGTCATGTGTCTTAACAAAGGAATAGTGCTTTTGACGAAAGTGGCTACTTTATGAGCATCGGAATCCAGTCCCACAGGTTGGAGGTCGCTTCGTTTGAGTGAATCTTAAATAATCTGTCACTGGTTCTAAAAATGTCACAAAGTTGTCGCTAAGTTATTTGAATTTATTGCTCTATTGATCTTTAATGTGCAATAGCTCCGCCCCTCTTATGTACCATGGCCCTGCACTCTAGTTTTAGTTTAAAAAAAATAATAATCTTAATATTTTTATCTCCTAAAGTATGTAATGCTATTTTCTGTGCTTTAGATGATGGGCTATTTTTCACTTAATTTTATATTTCATATACAGTAAATCTGATTTCTGTAAAATTATCTGTTTTTGTTTTCCGGTGTTACAGTGAATGAATTGATGATTTAATGCACTGCTGCTGTAACAATTGAAATTTCCTGTGAAGGATTATTAAAGTGTGCATCTATCTAATGAGATCTATTTGCCGGTTGCGTATATACAGTCCCTGTGAACTCTTTTCTGTCTCTCAGATCCACTGGTTCTCCATCTTCAACTCTTTCATGATGGTCATTTTTTTGGTCGGCCTGGTCTCCATGATTCTGATGAGAACCTTGAGGAAGGATTACGCTCGATACAGCAAAGAGGAGGAAATGGATGACATGGTGAGATGGCGTTGACTCAGCGCTTTTCTCCTTGGCCCACTGTTTGTTTAAGTGTTGTGCCTCCAGACTGACAGCAGTACTGTAGCAGGGGGCCACCGCCGGGGAGGCTTTTTCCTTGGAGACTTTTTTTTTTTTCTGTCGCCCTCTTATTGAGACACACTGATACCTTTGGTCCCCGCTCACTGCACACAAACCAGGCTCACTCCCTCCTGTCTGTTGACCCCTGTCATTTGTAGGAACTTCTTTTTTTTGTTTGTTTTGTTTGAGCAAAGCAAAGTAAAACACACAACACGGATCATGGGTTGTCTCTCCTGCGGTCTCAACAGGTAGAGATCGGCCTTGTTGAGATCGGTTTGCGAAGCCTGTAAAACTTTGTAATTTATTGAAAAATCAAAAGCACCCCATCAGTGCTCTTCCGCACACCATTTTGAAGTAAATATATAGATTGCCAGCTTGTAGTCATTGTGTATTTGAGATAGGAAAAAAAAAGAAGGGAAAGGGTGCACTCACCCTTCAAACACTACTATTGACTCTTACAGGCAGTGAGGATATTAAAGGGGCTGACAACAAATGAATAGGCCTGCCCTTCTAGGATATAATTTATTCTTTTGGGGGGGGACTTTTTTCTTGGGGGGGAAGATTTTCTTGTAAATGTTTTTTTCAAGTTCCCTTTTTTTTAAATGCCACAAGAATGTCACCGTGTTTTAAAGCAACGTGTGAGTCTTTATTTTCTACGGAATCTTTGCACCATCAGGACAGGGACCTTGGGGACGAGTACGGCTGGAAGCAGGTACACGGGGACGTGTTTCGGCCGTCAAGTCACCCGCTGATATTCTCCTCGCTCATTGGCTCCGGCTGCCAGATCTTCTCCGTCTCGCTAATTGTCATCATCGTCGCGATGGTCGAGGATCTCTACACGGAGTGAGTGATGTGTACATAGCTCCCGGCGTGCAGGATGTTTGGATTACTTGACGTCAAGGTGGTAAATTGATGTCCAGTGCCAAGACAAATAAGTGTTATTGGTACGCACAGTACAGTATAGCGGAATCAAAGTCAAAGTTCAACCACAAGTGTACATTGTTACAGAAACAAAAATAGCTAAATTAAAATAATTAATTTGCTATTATTATTATTATTATCAGACAACCAAAAAACCCTCTGACATACAACAAACAGGTTTTATTTATTTTCACCCAAAAAATGAGGGAGGATGTCAGACAGAAAAAAAACCTTTGCTTTTGTCTTTAAAGTCCCTTTGAAACAGCCCACAACTGAAAGCACGACGCAGTTCAATAATCATGTGTTTTCTGTAGGAGAGGATCAATGCTCAGCACGGCCATTTTTGTGTATGCTGCCACCTCCCCTGTCAATGGCTATTTTGGAGGCAGCCTGTACGCCAAGCAAGGAGGTAAAAGAATCTCAATGCTTTTGTCCGTTACAGGCGCAAACTGAAGTTTCTTCATTTCACAAATTTGCCGAACTCCTTTTTTTTTTTTCTGCGTGAATCATTCAGGCAGAAGATGGATCAAACAAATGTTCGTCGGGGCATTTCTGATCCCAGCGATGGTTTGCGGGACAGCCTTCTTCATAAACTTCATCGCTATCTACTACCACGCCTCCAGAGCCATCCCGTTCGGCACCATGGTAGGCCTGACGAGCTGGTGCGGCTGGTTCGCTTTATCTGCCATCAAACAAAACAGGCTTGCCAGTGCTCTGAGAAATAGCCGTCATAATTCCTTCAGAACAATCACGAGCATCAATCAGCAGCTTCCTGCTCTCTGCTGATGTAACATTTTCCGCTCCACTCGGTCTGCTTGAAACGCCAGGCGAGTAGGTACTGAAATACAGTGGTTGGGGGAAAGAAAACATTTGGACACCTCATGCATTTGTGATGTACTGTATTGCACTAGATTCGGTCCCACGTTTCCCAAGTGCTGTTTATTGTAGTGCAGTCACCAACATTTGCCCACGTGCTGCACGTGCACTGTTCCGTCCATCTCAGAACTGGATGTTTTAGCAAGACGACAAACCTCGCAACACATCCAGAGCAGAAGAACCACAAGAATTTAGTTTTATTTTTTTTTTTTGTCTTATTGACAATAAAACAAACAATTCCCATGGGTTTGTGTGCCTCCTTTTAAAAACCTTTGGAAACACACAAAAATATTCTCTGGCAATTCTTGTGAGTGAAATTTTAAGAATGTCTGAAAACTTTTCTTTCACTACTGGATACCGCGTACTACCACCTAGTGGAAAAAACCCGTACATGTGTTCCTGATTCAGATACATATCACTGCAATGTGACTTATGTCTGAACAGTTGAATCTCATCCTTTCTACATCATTGAAACCACAAGATAATTGTGCACACGAGGAAGCAGGACCCCACAAAAAGAAATGGAGCTGCTCTGTAGAAAAGAAAGAGAAATCTTGTGACAGTTAAAACTATTGCAATATTTAAAAGATAAAATAAAAATCCAATTGAAACAAAAGATTTCAGAGACAAGAGAGACTAATGAGAAGACTAAAGGGTAATTGGGTATCAGCCTGGCAAGCACTGCCTTTAACACCGTTGTGTCTTCTGCAGGTCGCCGTCTGCTGCATCTGCTTCTTTGTCATTCTGCCGCTCAACCTCGTGGGAACCATCCTGGGGAGAAATCTGTCTGGCCAGCCCAATTTCCCCTGCCGAGTAAACGCCGTTCCCCGGCCGATCCCCGAGAAGAAATGGTGAGCGTTGGCTGAAATGGGAACGGTGGAAATCAAACCTGAGAATGGGCACACAAATTTTGCGTGCGAATAGTTGTTTGTCTCAACGTGGCCCTGCGATGAATTGGCGTCTTGTCCAGGGTGTCACCCTGCCTCCGCCCTGGGACTGTTGGGATAGGTTCCAGCAGACCCCCGCAGCCCTGAGTGCAGGAAGAAGCGGGAAGTGATGCACATCCCCAAAGGCTTCCGTTCTATTCACATCATTGGCCTTGATCTAAAGTTCACAAAACACAGAACGTTTCAGCAAACGTTGAAGCTGCCGCTTGACTCAGGATGTTTCAGGAGAGCCCTCAGCGTCCCATTCAGTTTTCAGATAATGATTCAGTGTTGGATATTGTGCCCTCCTAGGTTCATGGAACCAGCGGTCATCGTCTGCCTTGGGGGAATCCTTCCATTTGGCTCCATTTTCATTGAAATGTAAGTCGAGGCAGTGGGTTCGCGGTGAGGTGAACCCTGCAGTAGTTTCACCGTTCCCATCATACCCCTCTCACAGGTACTTCATCTTCACATCTTTCTGGGCCTACAAAATCTACTACGTGTACGGCTTCATGATGCTGGTCCTGGTCATCCTGTGCATCGTGACCGTGTGCGTCACCATCGTGTGCACGTACTTCCTGCTCAACGCCGAGGACTACAGATGGTGAGCATGAATTCAGAGCGGCAGTAGAACTCGAGGGGGGCCGCGCCAGCGTCGCCTTTGAATCGCCAACGTCCTCCTCTCTTTTTCCAGGCAGTGGACAAGCTTCCTCTCCGCTGCGTCCACGGCTGTTTATGTTTACATGTACTCCTTTTACTACTACTTCTTCAAAACTAAGTAAGTTGTGGACTCGCCCATGTGAAAACGGTGTCCCCTCAATGACTCAGGCCAACTGATTCATGATTTTCTTTCTTTTACCTGTGGTGCTTCAGGATGTACGGGCTGTTCCAGACGTCCTTCTACTTTGGATACATGGCTGTGTTCAGTACCGCCCTCGGAATCATGTGTGGTGAGTCCTCCAGCACGTTTATGTAAATGCCGACATTTAACGCGTCGACACAAATGCGCGTCAAGCTTTAATCCTTGCGTAGAAATCTACATTTATACCTGTCGAGTGGGAGGAAGGCATTTTAATAAACGCTTGGGTTTCTTTTGTTCAGACAGATGATAGTTTATACAGATGTTACCTGCTTGTTTTAATAAAACTTAGTATTTTGTCAGATTTGTTATCAGCTCCCCCGTACAATGCTTGATTGGCACAGTGTTCTTATAAAAGTCTCATATTTAACACATTTCAGATTGTTTTATTTTAAAAAAAAATTCTTTAATTTCACGTTCCTGCAGAGCTGCCTCATCATATATTATCTTCAAAACTCCACATGTGGAGCTCTTTATCCAAAACACGTTTAGCCGGTCGTTTACAGTGATGTCCACACGGTAATAACTACTTACAGTGTGAGGCATGTCCTGCGTGCACAACAGCACAAAGACAATATGTATGTCACAAGAGAGAAATGTTCTTTAGTTTGTAGAACTCGACGAACTGGCCATGAGTAACGCAGAACACATTCTTTCCATCTGGTCCCTCAAGTTCTTCAAGTTTAGCCTCCCGAATGAAAAGGACAAAAAAGGACATTTGTTGGTCACAGTGTCTGTCATTCGCGCTAACTGCATTCTACGGTTGACATGTCTGCGTCATGTTTGGTATAGAGTGAGCTCTCCTCTAAGCAATTCCCAGGAAACATGTATTCATTGATCGGAATGTGTCTGGAAAGTGTTTGAATTCGATTTTCATAAATAGTAAAACTATTTTGAAAAAAATCACTAAATCAGCAAATTAAATACATAGGGATGGAATTAATTACGTCTTAATAAGACTTCACACTTCAGTATCAATAGTTTCATTTCAGTTTTATATTCTCTGATTAATTCTGAGTTAGGGATTTAAAAATGCCCAGGTGGAACAAATTGAACTCCCTCTGCTACGGCTGTAAACGATTTTTGCACAACACAGTTTTTTTGTAGCACCCTCCATAAAAACGTCTTTTCAGGGCAGACTGCTCCACAGATCAATGCTGAGCTTGACTCAACATGCATGCACTTCCAAAGCAATCTCTTTAGCAGCTGTAGGTAAAACATTCCTTGTCTTGCCCACCCACTGTCTATTGGTGGTGTCAATCTTTTATTGTGCAGGACATTGTTTTTGTCCTGCGATTGGGCTTTTTTTTAAATTACATTTTTATTGCGAATCCATCGCTTGCAGTCCTCTTCCAACAGTCACGTTGATGTGTTCCAGGTGCCGTGGGATACATGGGAACAAGTGCCTTCGTGAGGAAGATCTACACAAATGTAAAAATTGACTGACAGACACTACAGCAGCAACGGGGATATAAAGTGGATTTACCTGTGTGATGGCGGGCACAAGTCATCCTTTACTTTTCTTTCTTGCAAAGAGATTGAGAATCTCGCTTTGTATTATGTAGGTTTACTGCCCCCCCCCCCCCCCTCCATTTTCTGAATGAATCAAAACGCCGCTACTCTTAAGCGAACCACAGCGAAAATCCACAGAAGAGGCCTCAACACGCAAGGCTCTGGTTTTTATCAGTTGCTTTTTCTAACTCAACGTTGGGGCAAATGTTTCAAGGCTGACATGGCTTCTCTTCTCCCACCCAGTCCCACCCGAGACAAGTGAACAGAAATGTTTATTGAAGGAACAGTGTAGCTCTCTTCAGTGAAGAGGCCTAAGTGTATTGAAAGCCTTTGTTCTATTGTGTCAGAATGCGAGAGTTGGGTCCGTGCCCGCGTTCTGGCTTGAGTTCTATTTTGTATTCCTGAAGTTTCCCATCGCCACACAGCTTCCGGTGAGCCTTCGCCGCAGAACTGGAGGAAGAACTGTCACTCCAGAATCATTCCCCAGTTTTGACGATTCACGATTTCCACTGTTGCAGTAGCAGTCCATCCAGTTGAGATTTTAGTCCTGATGTAGTTTACTGTACACACGAAAAAGCAGGACTGATCAAAGGGTTGAGGTAAAGGAGGCGATTTTTAAAATGGTTCTTTGATGTGATCCCATTTCCCCCGGTAAGTTGGGGTTTTCTTAATGTTTGGGTTTGAATGAAGTCTACATGTAAAGATAATATATGGATGGGAGTGTATATAACCTTAATGTACCTTTAGATGTAGATCCCAAAATGTATTTTCGTTGTACAGATTTACTACAGGGTTTTTTTTTTGTTTTTTTGTTTTTTTAATGAATCATTCAGTGAAAAACAAAATGTTCTTTTGTTTTCCTTGGGATGGGTCTGGTGGCGCTGTTACATCTTGCCTGAAATTGCATGACGTTTTCACCAAACATCTGTTCATTGGAAGTCCTCTCCAGTCAGCGCTGTCAGGGTTTGTGTTTTTGTTTGTTTTCCCCCTAGGTACCTTATTTTATGTCCAGTAGGCCTGCGACTGGACGCTCTTATTATATGATTTCATATTATTTAAAGCTTTAATAAGGCTCTACATCTTTGGGTAAGCCATTTCCCACATGTTCTGTTGCCTAACCTGGAACTTCATTCGTGAATGTCTGAAGGAATGAGGCGGACGCTTTTCTTCCGCCAAACATGCTGTACAAAGTCAACTTTCTGTACACGTAAGCTAGATGTTTTTTGTCACCACACACAGTGCTTCAGAGTGTTTCTGAAATGCTTTTTTTCTCCTCCGGTTTGTGTAAATACCTTTCGTACCCTACTTGTATGAGAAGTGGCAATGCATTTTACTCTCATTTCCAGTTCTCCCCACAGAAGTTGATTTTTTGCACCTCATGTTGTGTAATTGTGTCTGATTAGGCATTTCGAACCTGCATATTAACATGCTGTAAAAAGAAAAAATAAACATGTTTATGTACAGGGGTTATGAAGCATGTTTTTCTTTGACTGGAGGTAAATATAGAATCAATAACTTCTGTGTCTCACACGTATAATATAAATAACAATATATGGACAAGGGTTCCCAATAATCAAACACAAGTCGTCATATCATGAGCCAACACAAAGTTAATCATTTATAAAGAATATATTTATTCATATATTGTGATGAATAATTACAACTTGTCAAACTAAGAACTTTCTTGGAAATGTGCACCATTTTCTGTTCAGGTAATGGTTGAGGGTCAGTTGCCTGTTTTAGTTAACTTTTTCAAAGTACTCTTTGGAACCCTCTGGAGTTGGTTTTATCTGGAAAAACAAAAAGAAACAAAGTTTAAGTTACAAACTGCTGTAAAAGACCAAAAGTGTCTTTTTAAATCATAAGTATTGTAATTAATCAGTCTGGATCGTGTCCTTAAGTACTAAACGCTTCTTCCTCTTTAACAAAATGAAACTAATTTGCTTATTTAAGCATTCCAAGTCCTCAAACGACAACGTTGGTAAAACAAAGTCTTTGTCTCTAGACACTGTTGCCCTGCAATACATCATGATCTGCCAGCTTGGAACCATTTATAGGAACTGCATTTCAGTCACATTACTGTGCATCTATTGATAGATTCAGCTGATGTTTGCCAAGGCTTTGTTTCAGCGAGTAATACCCCGGTGAAAATGAGCAAACAAGCAATGCAACAACCCAAATAGACTAATGTGCTTTCTGGAAGGACAAGGAGCGCGTCACTATCTTGAGGAGTGCTGACTGAAGGTTTCACAAGTTGTCACTCACCGTTGGAGACTCTGGCTTCCAGCTGGCGGGACACACCTCGCCGTGGGTCTCCACAAACTGGAAGGCCTTGACTAGGCGAAGGGTCTCCTCCACGCAGCGGCCCACTGGCAGGTCGTTCACACTCGTGTGCTTCACCACACCATTGGGGTCAATGAGAAACAGGCCCCTGTAGGAAACAAAAAAATGATACTATAATATAATCGTAGAAGCCCATGTCTGAGTTCTAGTGAAAAATAGGACAAAACTTAAAACATGCCTTCAATTCGCAGGAGAATTCGTCACGGCATTAATCGTACGTAGGGTAAGAAAAATGATAAAAGAAGCGGTGGAAACTCGAGGGTGAATTCTGTCCTCCATTAAAAAGGAACTACACAGGTGCAGAAAATGAAGGCTGTATCTCAAGAGTGGTTTATTACACTGGAAGTGCTCAAATTCACCGAGAAACATTTATCAAACCGGAGCAGTTGATGAGAAAACTCCACAAACTGAGTTGGCGGAACAAAATTGAGTTCAAGGAAAGAAGCCTTTGAAGTGGGGAGGAAAAAAAAACTGTCACGCAGATACTACGGTTCGATATGGCTACCATGAAAAAGGGGCATGGACCCACCTGAGTGCGATGCCTGGCCCCTCGAGCAGCACACCATAGTCCCTGGAAATCTGCTTGTTGAGGTCAGACAGCAGGGGGATGTGGATGTGGCCTAGACCTCCCGCCTGGTGAAATAACAAGTCAACAAAAATCCAAGTCATTTAATGCAAGTGACTGGGGCTGAACACAGCAGACTCCAGGACTGAAAAATCGGTTAAGAGCATCATAAATCTTGCCATAAATAAATAATGCATGGCGCTTTAACCCTGTCGCACTCAAAATGAACAGGTTTTAGAGTGAGCTGACACTTTGACGTCTAATATTTCACTCATGCTCTTTAAAATTCAGTCTCAGGAGGGGCAGTCACCTTGCGTGGAGTGTTGATCCAAGCAAGGTGGGTGAAGTGAGAGTCCACCGACACACCCACAACCTCGCAGTTGACGTCGTGGAACTCGTTGGCCTTGTCGCTGAATGAGATAATTTCTGTTGGGCACACGAAGGTGCTGCAGGATTACAAGCAAAAAACAAAAACAAAGAAAGGTTAAGCGACATCGCTATTAAGCCGGGGCTGATGTTAACAAGCAGATGTGAGATCTTTCGCATTCCTTACAAGCCAATAAGATTTTGTTGCTATAAATACTCCACCGAGGCAGAACAGAACTGCAGTGTACTAATTAACTGATAATTAACATGAATGATTTGTAGTGTTGCAAGAAGTATTTGAGTCAGAAATACTTACAAATCCAGGGGATAGAAGAAGAGGACCAGGTATTTGCCCTTAAAGTCAGCCAGGCTCATCTCCTTGAACTCTCCGTTGTAGACAGCGGTGGCCTTAAAAGCAGGGGCAGGCTGAGTGACAGCAGGGGCCCATCTGGAAGTAGCTGTTCCAAAGCAGAGTCACTGTGAGCCTCTCATTTATGAAATTGGGCACAAAGACATCCTGCATATCAAATCAGAATCAGCTTTATTCACAGAGTATGTGACACACACACGGACTTCTTCTCCAGCAGTTGTCTTTCTAATAAAAAATAAAAAATTTAAAAAAATGCAAAGATAGGGAACAAAACTCTCAGCAAGCAAACACATAAACTAAACAAATCTAGGACATCGGGGCAACAACAAACCCTATAATTAAAAACTAAAGCTGCTTATCATTTCTACACACCTATCACAGTAATGTTGCTATTTTTAGAACGGCAATTGTTATTGTGCAATTCATTCATGTTGTTGGCGTGTCATCCAGTTTGTCTGTTTTCGCTGTCTCGTAAGGACGGTAGAGCTTGGTGTTGTGTGGCACAAAAATAAAAGGAAATCAAATCTGTCCTTAAGCAACTGATGTGGATGTGTGCACTCAATGGAAAAATGACTAACAACCTACTGGTAGAAAAGCAGGCCCTCTGAAGTGCAGGGGCGGTTAAGGCCTTCAAAGCTCTTGATGCTCCATGTTGATTGGCTGCAGTGACTCTCAGCCCGCCAGCTGCAAACCTCGCCTGAAAGCAAAACACAAATAAAGGATTTAGGAATTGTCGGGTGTTTGATTTGAGTACTTCTTCATCATTTTCTTTCAATGTCTCTGGAGTCTGAATAAGATATCTTGAAAAAAGGTTGCTGGCAATTAATGACATAGTGGGAAGTCAAAGCAAAAAAACAAAAAAACAACAACAACAACTCTAAAATCTCTATTTAAATAACACTTTTTCTGCTAGGAATTCTTTCCAAACAGCCCAACAGCAGTAACTCAGGCTCAGCAGGCTTTTGTTGTTGTTTTCCTTTCCTCAGCTGCCAGGGACAAGTCGCCTGCTGTGATAATGATTGCTGTTACTAGGGCAGCTAAGCACCAACAATTTAAAAGTAAAGGCAGAGGCTGCAGGACATGATTACCTCCAGGTCCAATGTGGGTTCTTAGCAGACAGAAGAAGATGACAATTATGTTGTATGTTTGGCATTCAGAGAATGTAATCCAGGGGGGGAAAGTACAATAGAAAAGCCACTTTGTAAACTATATTGTAGATTACATATTCACAGGGCAATTAATAAACTATTAATAAACACAGTGGCATGAAAAGACCTTTGTAATTCACAGTACCTCTATCACTGAAATTAAAATGCAGGGGCAAAGCAGAGGAGTATGCACAAAGGTTCTGTTAAGATAATTGGTTTAACTTTGATCTCCCTGTACCTTTGATAGCTGCAAATTCATCCTCTAACACCACATGACAGCAACAGCTCTTAACACCAGCCACAATCAAATAAGTAGTTTTACACCCCTGAATGGACCACGGTGCGAGGGTCTCCACTTGTGCAACTGGTTGATAAATTGTTAATAAATTAGACATACTGATTTTAAATTGCATTTTTTTTTTTTAATGGGTATTGAAGCTGATACGTGAATAGTTTCCTGGAGGCTGCTAATGGCTCACTGTAACTTGCAAATAGTACCTGTCAAAAAATAAATAATAATCATCTTCCTTTTTTTTTTTGTTACACAAGGTCCAAAGCTTTGGGTGAGAACTAATAACAACAATAATGTTGGAGAGTCGAGACTTCCAATATCTTAAAATCGGCAACTAATTCAAAATGGGACGAAAATTATAATACAATAGTATTGACACTTCAAACTCGAGCGTTAACTTGCGGGGCCGTGGACCAGATATTTGTCACCCCCAACTGTCGGCTGAGGTTCAAGTGTGCGACACACTCGACATGACGTGCGCCAGACAGACTACATGTAATATTTCAACGATCCCGACAACGTGAGTTTTCATGAGTGGCAAATAAACGCAAAAAGAAAATACACAGCTCAACCAAATGAGAAATTAAATCCGCGTCTGTTTTATAATAATTTGCACTTACAGAGGTCCTGAGCAGAGTTCCGATGGTGGCTGCCATTTTGGATACGCAGTGTGTGTCGAGAGAGGGCGGTTCAGGCCGGCTGTTACGTCATTTGCGTAAGGTTTTGCAAGGTCACAAATGTATCTGTAAACGGTGACTTGGGTTTTGATTTCAACCGCGAAAAATGTGTTCACGTTCAGAAGAGACTTTAAAAAGGCGAAAGATGGTTATTTTGTGCTGCGTTCAGGAGTCCATCGGTTAAACGGGGCTGTTAGCAAGTAATTGCATTATTGTGTTGTTTTTTTTTTATAATCGCATGACAACGTAACAATAATTGAATTCTTAGGTACAAAATAATGTGTCAAAAATAAATAAATAAACGTAGTTCCTAAGTTACAACAGACAATTTTTATGATTTGAGAACGCAGCATAACAAACCCGCCCATATTTGAACACGTGGTTAACACGGAAGTAGTGGTGAACATGGCTTGACCTACGCCGGGGACGAGAGAAAACCGCATGGTTTGATCAAATGTGTCCCGAATAAGTCTTCCATTTGCGTCGTTTTATGTATAAAGCATGTTTGCCTATTCGTCGTTGTAATGGATCCAACCCTGTTATATTGGAAAAGTCATGGCGAGGTGAGTGTCTAGCTTTTTACACTGCACAGGTGCACAGCCCAACCAGTGTCACAACCGTGATTGCGTTGATATCATGTTTACATCTCTGAGTTTCTATGAAAACTCAAGTCCAAATCTCTGCCTTTCTATCTAGTCCTTCCTTAGTCGACTGCAAATTTGGGTCAGTGTCCTTGACCCAGCTCACCTGCTTGCCTCAGACGTAAGTATTGCTATTCGCAATGTCCTATACTGGATTGTAAGTTTTTCAATTACCTATGTTCATTTTTTTTTTTTTTTTTTTTAATATTTCTCCCAACAGCCTGAAATAGAGAAGGCGCACATTTCTTTTGGAAGTGAAGATAAACTAAATGAAAAAGTCAGATGATATTCTCATACTATGATATTCTAATTCTATACTTCCGAACCAACTGTAATGCAGCCTTTATTCAAACATGTTCTTTTTCTTCTTCTAGGATGGGAATTCACCAAACCTCTTGCCACTGGTACATTCTGCAAAAGCCTTCTAATATAACTCTCCTATAACAAATCTGAATGCATGAAACAAATATATCGCTACACCTCTTCCTGTTTCAACACACGCTGGGAGCAGCTGTTCATCTTAACCGTTTCCATATTTAGTTGCATTCTATTCTATCCAAGTAGAAGTGCAACTGTTGTTTATGTATTGCATATTTGACTTTGTGTTCTTTTTTTGCAGGCGTCTATACACTCTGACACAGGTGCACCACTCCCACTTTTTTTCCGTCCTCCAGGTAAAAATAAATCAATGTTTTTTAAAATAAACCACGGCTTACTGAATCATAAATGATAAATGTTTTTAAAGCTAGATGGATACAAAATAGTTTTCAATCAACTGATGAGTCTAACACAGGACACAACAGAATCTATAATGTTGGGCATTGATGTCATACGGGATGTATATATAATATTGTGTAGTCTACACCTTGGTTTTTTTTTCTAACAGCCAGGTCCAATATGTACCATTTCAATTGATTTGGTGGCATTGAACTGATTAATAAATACAACTGTATGCTTAGTAAGCTAAAGCAAGTGTCTTTCATTAGTGTTAATACATAAAGGAACCAACTTATATGGAAGTGGAATGGAAGTACTCTCATTACCCTTTTTTTTGTGTGTTTGTTTTTTACTCTGACATCACACTTTGTGTAAGAACAATCAAATAGGAAGTCACAAATCACTTTCATTGACATTGTTTGCAATACATATATGTATTTTTATTTTACCATTGCATGCTACTAAATCTTACAAAATAGACCTTTTAATAATGTATTTTAAATCAGTTTACTGTATGTCAAATCATTTTATATCCACAGTTTTTTCTGGTTTTACTGTCATAGTTTAATAGAGAAAAATAAATGTAAATGTCCTCAAATTGTCTTTGTTTTCTCCTACAGCATTTCTGCCGATATCAGGGCCGATGGTATGTCTGTCGCCCAGAAAATACTCTTGATGGTCTCTATAATTCTGATGAAGTAACATTTTTGAAAATCTTTATTTAGGTAGTTGCAAGTCTTTTACCACATAATGGCATCAAGCCTGCTCTGTTTTGGCAGGTAAGCAGCGAATGCTTTGTCAGTTATATCGATATGCCATATTTACCTATTATACATTGGTGTTGTCAGTGACAAAACAATGTGTTTTTTTTTTTTTCAGTTCCTGCTGCAGAGCTACGCTGCTGGTTTCAGTCATGCAAACAGAAACGTTTCTTCAGAACAGGTAGTGTTCTAATCAGCAGCCAATTTGACCTCCTGCTTTAACGCATCTATGCATCATAATGTCTGCGTTTATCTGTCACCACCAGGGGAAGAAGACGTCTTTAAAACAGCTTCTGCTGATTGCAGGGACCGTTTCCTACACAACATGTGCGGGGGTGTGTATAACATGATAACTCATGTTAAGTTGGAAAAAAAACAACTGCTTTCTGGAGTGTTTGTTCAAAGATTGTCATTGTCTTTTGTGACAGGCCCTGCCTCAAATTTTGATCAATCGGCTCAGTGTGACGAGCGCACCACTGCAGGCTTTCTTCCGCTCCATATTACCAATCCCCCTCTCAGGTAGATTCTCTTGAGCCATTTAATCAGAATGCAGTTTTCCACAACATATACTGGTTTCATTTATCTTTAGTGATTTCAGCCGAAAGTTAGACAGTGTTGTACAATTCCCTGTTTATTTCATTCAATCCTCTTTTGATCTTACGTTTGCTTCACTCACGTGGATTTACCACGAACGGAAATTAATTACATTTTCTAGCTCTTCTGGCTTACTTCACTGTGTCGACTGTGAGGAGTGACGAGTCGGAAAATGGAATCCAAGTCTTTGACAGTGACGGAAACTCTGTGGGCCTGTCCAAAGCAGCTGGAGCGAAGGTTTTGTACCCATCCAAATGTGACTTAGAACAACTGTTGTCGGCACGTTACGGTTGTGAGTTTCTTCCTGTTGCTTTTGTTCAGGCTGTGAGGGAGACCGCGCTGTCACGAGCAGCACTTTTTGGGACGACGGCTGCAGTTCCCAACCTCCTGCTTTTGCTCCTGAGGAGGTCCGTGGCTTAAAATTGACTCTTTCTGTTTAATTTCCATCAATTGCAGACATTCCCCTGCCAGGGTGTAGCAGTGTATTCTATTTCCTTTGAGCAGTTGTTATCTGACTTGTTAATGAGGATCAGCAGTTTCTCACACAACCGTTTTTAATTCACCTGTGTGTCGTTTTGACACATTTTCTACAGTTTTTGCTCTTCCTGTCTGTGTCTGTCTGTCTGGAGATGCCACCATCGGTGTGGGCAGGATTCACAGCTCTTAGATCTGACTGCTTGTCGTCTCCCTAGCAGAAGAGGACTTTTCCAGAGGAACTCTCTGCTGGTTGCTCCCCTCCGTCACATCGCCATTGCGTTTGTGGTGGGCCTGATGATCCCCGTCTCCTTCAGCCTCTACCCACAGCTGGGAACGGTAAGACTCATCTACTCCAGTGTTTTAAGAGAGAAACATGAGGGACATTGCATTTTCCCCCCTCATTTCAGGTGCCTTATTTGACAGTTTTTAAAAAAGATTTTGACATTTTTTAAACAGCAGGTTTTGAAATGCAATGGATTTATAACATACTATAACATAGCTTTTATTTCCCAGTATAAGTTTCAGTTCAATAAATGCTCAAATAGCGCAGTCTTCCAAAATTAACAGTCATCTTACAACACCTCTGCTATGCTATGTATTTTTAATTTCTTATCCATTCAAACTAGCTCCACCTCTTGCAGCAACAAGCGTAGACTGCATATACTCTGAGGGTAATTATCTAATATGTCATGAATAATAATGTTCTGGTCTGAGGGATGGACTCGGCACTTGAATCCTTTCAGGACCTTGGAGCTGTGGAACTTGGGTCTCTTTGTAATTTGTCAGCAGTCATGGCACTGACCACCTTTTTCTCTACTTTTCATGTTCCAGATAAAGAAGGAGGATGTCGAGGTGGAGCTGCAGGCCGCAACAGATAACAAGTGGTTGTTCTACCACAGAGGACTCTGACAAGATGCGCGCATAGAAAATAAATGAAATACCCGTTGCCATGACTGGCAGTATCTTCAAGACACACAGCTAAAAATGAACAAGTCATTTGCGTTTTTCATGGAAACACAGCACCTCTGTTCATAGCAAATTTATTCCACTGTAATAGTAGGTTCACATACATTGGTTAGTATGCATTAGTTTCCAAAGTCAGACGATTATTTCTGTGTATTGCACAATTTGGCAATGTTTTTTTTAAGGATGAGGTCAAGTGTAAAACCAGTATTTCATTAAAAACAAGATTAAAACCTGATGAGTAAGACACCTGTAATGACACAAAAGCACCATCAGTTGCTGGTTCTTTTTTTTTGACACTTCTATTTAGACAAAACTCCCCCATTTCATACATTTGCTTGCATGTAAGTCATCTGCAAGTTCCTAAAATACAAAATTCTTAACCAAAAAAGTGTCCCATGCCTTGTTTCCAATTGCAAACTCAAGTGGTCACATGACATTTGCTGTACTATAAAATGGAAGAGGCCATATGGAAAGCACTGAAC
The DNA here is from genome assembly GCF_046127955.1 of Nelusetta ayraudi. Taxonomy (NCBI): domain Eukaryota; kingdom Metazoa; phylum Chordata; class Actinopteri; order Tetraodontiformes; family Monacanthidae; genus Nelusetta; species Nelusetta ayraudi. Next base: position 913,891 of record NW_027466172.1, read on the forward strand.
TTTGGACCAGCTGAACAGTTACCTCGAGCTCTGTAGTCTTTCCATATGACGATGCAGTAACTGACTGAAGAACCTAATGTTTGTTATCCCATTGTTGCAGCTCATCTGCTGCTCACAACACTCGGAGCACTTCGGGTCTTAGAACAAACGGGCAGGGTAGAGGAGTGTATTTCAAATGAAATACGATACAAAAGGTAGAATGCAATGTGTTTGTTAGGGAGATATTTTCATGAGAAAATAATAAAACATTCAAAGCTGATGTGTTTTTGACTGAGTCATTTCACATATTTATAAAATTCAACTCTTGCGAAATTGATAACTTTTTCCTTCCAGTAGAGCAAGAACAAAACTCAAGCACAGGCAGACGCTGCTTTCAAGAATCAGGTTATTGTTTGTTTTGGTACTTTACAGGATACAACTGATATCCACTGGAGAATTTTACAATTTCCCTCCAAGCATTAACTTAGAAATAAATGAAATGTAATCCAGCTTTTCCATTTTTGATCGTTGTATTTGGACATTGAACATTTTCCAATTAAGATACTTGCAATTAAAAGATTAAACCTCCTTTCACCTTTTCGCAATTTTGAAGAAACTAAAATATATTCTCTGTAGCTTCATCACAACACGGAAAAACAATTTGTAATAAAAAAAGAAACTTTATCAAGTGTCCTCTTTAAATCAGAATGTAAAACATCCAGGATATAAAATGCTACGTCACATATTAGCGCAACAGCGGACAGTAAAGTTTGATGTTAGTGGCACGTTTCAATACCTCCGATGCACAGTAGATTACTGTGGGAGAGATCCAGCCTTTCGGGTGACGGCAATCGGCCCCAAAATCCTCGCAAGCAGCAAAGCCAAAGCAGTGCCGCAGACATCAAGCAACAGCAGATCTGAGGGAATGTCTATATCCGCAGGAGCTGCTCGGCAGCTGCTAAATGAAAGAGGAAGTTCTCAGTCGCTGGAGGAAAGTGACGCTGTTTCAAACCTTCCAACGTGATTTTAGAGTCTTCGCAGCCGTCAGCCAGGGCCACCAAGTTGGCGAGGATCTCTTTAGTCTTGACAGAAATATCCTGCCAATGGGGAAAAAAGATTGTGAGACATTTGATAGATTTTTCTCTTTGCAATACAATAATACAGTAAGTAAAGCATTTGACTTGACTTATCATCTAGGAGTATTCCACTGCGCTTGAAAAGAAAAAGTTCTTCCCCAACCTACAGTGCAGCCTCAATGCAGATACATTATGAGACTGTGTCTCACCTTGATGACTTGGCTGTCTGATCTGTCTGGATCCTCTGCAGACTGGACGATGAGGTGGCCGATGTCCTTGTGTAACTTGCCCATGGCCATGGCCTCTGTGGTCGCAAACACACCATCAGTTGGGAGATAAATGCTCGACGTGATCAAAGTGCCTCTATTCAAAGTTTCACATTGCACATACAGGGTTATCAGTTTTCTGATCTTTCATTGGAAATTGGATATTATTCTTTTTTTTTTTTCCTTTCATTTTATTTCTGAATGGTTATTGAGAGAAATGCGTGGACCGAACTCTGGGGAGATTGTTAAAAAAAAGTTGCATGTTATTATTAGAAAATATATATACAAATCAGTGAGGGGAATTTTGCATATTATGGGACCTTTAACATATGGCTGTTCCTTTGAAGACACTGTACCTTTGGCACTCTGGGACACTGTGATGACACTGTCTGGGAGGCTCACGTACACATCAAACAAGTCCGATCTGTTGCCAACTTCTGGATCGACGAACCCGGCTATATAGCCTGAGGAGGAAGCAAACATACTGCCGCATCAATTATTCACCGTCCCGCTGCGCGACAAGAGAGCAGATGGTCGCCGAGCTACGACAGTGTTGTTCCACTCTCAAAATCAGAGTGAATAAAACAGGAGGCAGGCAGCCTCACCGGGGCTTTTCTTGAGATCCTCCAGCTCAGTGTCAGTCAGATGGACATAGGGGTGGACGATGGACCAGTCTTTCCGGTGCCACGTCAGAGTGGGCAGAACTCTGCAGGGAGACAGTTCGGGGAGGGGGGGGGTTATCGTACAAGGTCCCAACACGATGAACCCAAAGGCCGAAAACGCAGTTCGACCGGCAGCACCTTGTAAATTCCAGCAGTGGCTCAATGCGAGGGTGATGGACGACGATCCTCTTCTTCAGCATGAGGGCGGTGTAAAGGATGATGGTCTCCATACCAAAGTGAGACACCACATCTACAGCAGGACGGAGACACAGGCTTGAACCGGATGATCCCATTGACTCTTGGGGCAAATTCAGACTTTCAATTTCCGTCCACTGCGTTGGGGAAAAAAGAACACCTAGCCTCTTTCACCGGTAAACAAGCAACAACTCACTTATACACCAGCCGCTCGACAGCAGCTGAGTGACGTTGTGCATGTATAAATCTTTCTTTTACTAACTACTCTTTTCAAGGTTGCTTAAATTGTTTTTCTCGGGAGAAAAAGAAGAAGAGCACAGCACTACAAAATGGAATTGTTTCCTTGAACAAAACACAGTGCTGTGAACGAGACCCTCTGTGGCACAGCGCATCACAGGGGTTTAATTAAGAAATACTTTGACAAATGATGAATTAGGAGAGACGAAATTGAGAAATATCCACAAAAAGTCTTCTTGTTTTGTTTTAAAGGGAAATATTGATGAATTTTAACCAGCTGATTACTCACTCAGCCCCACTGATAACATTGATCAAATGAGTCGAGCAGATACGTGACTAACACACTATATATTGTTTGTAAGAAGTTTTTTTTTCTATTGTGCCCCTGCACCATGGAACAAAGACAATCTCTGAATTAAAAAAAATACCCAACATAAAGTTTCCTCTGGATAAGACAGGACCTTCAATCACTGAACATCTTGAAATGACATGATGAAACCACATTAAGTTGAGTATCTTTCCCATGAGTTACTGGATATATTATATGCTTAAATGTTAACAGTATGAATACTCAAAAAAAAATGAACTACATCACATTGACATAGAATTTGTAATGAAATAAAATATCTGGGTCATTTTATAACTGATGATCTGAGTGACGACAGATAGAACAGTGCTGCAAATGATATGCTCAAGCGAACGTTGTTTAGAATGTGTTCACCTAGTGTTGAATGGTTTTTATTCAGGACCTATTGTACTCCTATGTGCACAGCACATCTGTGGTGGCGATACAGGAGCCGCAGCCTGCAGAGACTCACTGTAGCCAACAATGATGCGATGAGACTCCCCCTTCGTGTCCCTAGATGGCGCAGTGCAAGTCAGCTTTTCGTGAACTCAGGTGTTCCCACCTCTGGAGCCTTATTAAGGCAACTGATGTATAAATGTATGTCTCGTTTGGACAAATCCCATAATGGGATCATGCTGGCTTTAACCAGCCCTGGAAGAAGCAGCTTTAGATATAGGTCTGGCATTTTAGCCTTACATGAATTTTACTGTATGTTATTCATTGTGTTGAACTTGTTTTTGTTTCTTTTATCTATGGACCAATGTCTGTGTCTGAAATAAAGTTGTATATAATTTCAATTAACAAAACAGGAATTTAAAATTTAAAATTTTCACCTTTTCCCATAGGTTTAGGGATTTTTATTTTTACTTGCTACCACTAGACAGGAGAACCAAAACAGTTTATTTTGTATTCCACTGACACCAAATACGAAAAAAAAAAAAAAAAAAGAATTTCACAACTCAAACTTCAGCCTCCATCAGTGAAAGCATTTTGTTAAGGGAATGCACTTTTACCTTTTTATTTATACCTATTTTTTTTTTTTTACAAACATTAGTTTTAAAACCTGCAACACAACATGTGGGAGGAGGACTGACCTTTGACTGAAGCAGCCAGATATGCTTTCCTGACGTCGTGGTCCTTGATGAGAAACGAGCCGTTTTCATCACTCTGGCAAATCCCTTTGGTGAGGACGGTGACATAAGCCTCCATCATTTTCACCGGGCTGCCGTGTTTGATGTACATCCTGCACATTGACACACATTCAAAGTGCTTCAAGGGAAGAACTGTTGAAAGCCCACTGTGCAAGCAGTGTGTCGCACTGACAGTACCTGCAGAGCACTCTGTTGAGGGCTGCATACTTCTCAGGGTTGAAGTCTTTTGCAGTAATAACCACTGAAAAATGAGTGATCTTGAAGGGAAGGGGGGAAAAAAACAAAACACATTTGCATGTTACACACATGAATGAAAAGCTGTTCGTACTGCGTGCTTGGCGGCACGTTGACAGAGATCTGCGGTGCAACACTGTACCTTGTTTAGTGCGGTGGGTTCCTGGACCTCAGCTGTTGTGATGTAGTACCAGGTTCGACAGAACTGACCGAACACAAAGGTGTGAAAGTCGCGGCCGTCCTGGGTCAGGCAGCACTTTCTGAGCAGAACCTGCCTCAGGTCCGAGCTCACGGAGGGGTAGCACCACACCCACAGCGTGTCTCCGTTCACATCTTTCTCTGAGGAGACCGCACAGCTGTTCAGACATATACCCTAAACCCGCCACCAAGTTGTACTGAACTGTTATGGACGTTATGCCCTGTAGATTAGCTTGACATGGTCACAATGGAGTCATGTGACACCCACTGAGCCCGAGGCGCAGGGTTCGCCTTAACTACCATGAACATGAAGAGAGGAAAAGAACGGAAGAAGCAATAACACTTACCGATTAGCCCGACGCTTAACATAAACTGTGCTTCAATTGCTGCCATATTCCATACCTGGAAGAGTTCAGAGTGACAAGTTAACCAGAGTCAAACACCCCAGAACGTCTTCCTCTGCCTACAATACTGAGGTTATGAAGTACCCTGAGAGATCCTGTGGGGTTCAAACACCGAGACACGAAGCTACGTAGGTATTATTAGAGGCCAAATGTCTTCAATTTTGTCACGAGCCTCAAAATGATCACTGCTGTAAACAGACTCGGTGCCAAATCTCTTCCTTTTTCCGGAACGACAGAATTGTGGGGGCGGAGACATGCCGGCTGAAAGCCAATCGCAGTTGGGGATGGTTAGCTGGTACGATGCATTCAAGTACTATCGGACCAGTGGATATAATACTAATACTATACTAAACTGAACAAACAGCAAAGACAAAATAAAAATGCAACGGGTCTTTTTCAGTAAGTAAACCTCCAATAATCTTTACCAGGTGTTATTATTGTCGTGAAATGTTCATATGGACCGACAAGAGGCCCTTAGCAACGCTGTATTAAGCCAATGTCTACGATTTTATGTAGTGGAGTTTGGTCCGCGAACACACCATATAGGGGACACATACGGGAACTTCTCTCACGAAGGGTTGCCAGGTTTGAACCGAAAACGTATCCATTTCTGAAGAGAAATCTGCATCCATTCCTTGTTTCGTAGTGAAAAATATCTGACGCAACATACTTATGTATCCGTTTCAAATATTTTCCACATATGTCTCGGCAATTTAAACATCAAGAAATGAATGCTACATTACACAAGAAATCACTTATCCAGAGATGTGTGATTTCTCTGTATTTGTTGTCAGTTTTGCAGTTTATTACCAGACATACAATGATTTGAATAATAATAATAATAATAATAATAATAATAATAATAATAATAATAATAATAATAAGAAGAAGAAGAAGAAGAAGAAGAAGAAGAAGAAGAAGAAGAAAACTTTCAACGCTACGGAGAATTAAATGAAACATCATTTTTATTCAAACAAACTACTGAGCACCGTGCGGCAGCCTGAAAAACTTAGAGACAGTCGTAAAACATATAACTTTTTTAAAGTTAAAAATGTGGTTACCAGTGGGACAAAATCATTCTTCCTGACATATCATTTTAGCATTGCTGTTGTTGTTGTTGTTGTTATTATTATTATTATTATTATTATTATTATTATTATTATTATTATTATTACATAGTATTTAATACCGTTTTGTATCGCTCCCTGTAATCGTAGCCATTCACCACTTGTTTTTTTGTTGTTGTTTTTTTTAGCTCAACACAAATGTTTCACAGCCCCTGGTTTCCCCTTCAAATCCTTATTTTGAAATAGTTCCCTGGAATTTAAACCAATCAGCAACTAACCACTTCTTACCTGCATTTGGGCTCAACATAAATGTTTTGCAACCCTTGGTATGATTTTCCCCTCTAACACACACACACACACACACACACACACACACACACACCTAAACAGAAAAGTGATACAAATATTCAAAGTTTAAATTGTACCTATAGTTGGTCAAGTTCCAAGTTAGGCTCTATGAACAATAACGTTTATTCTGATTCATTAATATAACTGAAAATTAAAATGTTACACATAATTCCTGATCAGTATAATGGAAGCAAATTTGCTTTGTTTTTCATAATGCAGTCGATGAAAAGCTACTGCCATGACCGGTTTACAGCTGACCATTCACTCGGCGAGCAATAGGGGGATAACGCGTCACACACTGGCAACTGAAGTTGGGCCGCCCACGAGGTGCATACTTTCTCAGTCAGCAGCACCATTGCAGCGGGTGTGTGCGTGGCGTGGATGGGCCGGTGAAATTAACCGAAATCGTTTCAAGTCAGCCAGTCTCACTTAGAACGCTACCATCATGCCGGCGTACTTTCAAAGGCCAGAAAATGCCCTTAAACGAGCAAACGGTGAGTAGCGTTTCGGTGTTTTACAGGTTTTAGACGTTTTTTACGTGGACATCTGGTAGGCTAAGCTAACATTAGCTTCGGCATGCTGTGCGTCTTTGATAGCGACCAGTTAGCCGGCCTAGCACTTGGCTAATGCAGGTCAGATGGCTGAGAAGCTATTGATGAATCATCAAAACCATCACCTGAGACAATCGTAGATGTTTTTTGCTTCTTTTTGAGAGATGTCATTTTGGCACTTATGATATAAACGGAAGCAAATATTAACATTTTTTTTTCGTCGTCAGCGATGTACGCGGTCACGTTTCTGCTGCTAAAGATCTTTAGCATATTTAGGCCTTAAAATGGAGCGTCAAGTTAACTATTTGTAACCCACTCCTTTTGCAGTTCTTGGACTTCTAACGTACATTTTCAAGCATCGACTCTGAAAACGAATTTATCAAGAGCTTGACAAACATTACGTTGAGTTTTTTTTATTAGACAGTAGTCCACTCATGGTGACGTGGTGTAATTGCATTATATCCCAGGATTAAACAAGTTCATGCTATGTATTCTCTTGTAATTTCCTTCTGGTGTAAGGTTTTCCTTTGTTTCTTGGAACTCGAGCTTGTTATAAAATTGAAGATGCTGCGCTGTTACAAAACTGACTCGCCCACCATGCCGTTTTAAAGATAGGTCTTTAGTTTTCGAAGATTGGTAATCGGATGATTTAACGAATTAAGGTTTAATTTGAATCAGAATACATGCATACATTTACAATGTTTTAAACAAACTTAATATTATAATTTTTATATTAATGGGGATAATTAACATGAACAGGGAGTCGGCTTGCTGCGTTTTCTTCTAGCTTTTCTCTTTGCCTGCGCTCTCCGGTCCAAACGCATCCGCTTCCGCGTGTCACACGAAACATAATCCCGGGGAAACATAGCGTTGCCGCGGACGAATATTTTGCAGTAGGTCATCTGTCTATGAATCTATTGAGCGAGCAGGTAGAGGGCGTGTTAAATTAATTAAGCGTCTGATACAGGACAAATTATGAGACATGGTTAGTCATGCTTATAGGACTTGATGCTACACAATCCCCATAATATTCACACCATACCATAGGTTCTTGTGTGATGTCATCAGTTTGAGTGAAGTAGCGTCGTACTTTTGGGTTCATCAGGTGGAAAAAGAGCAACTTATCAGTTTGCCATAATGGTGTAATTTTAGAAGATTTGTCAATAGGCAGTGTTTGTGGCGTTTTCCTTCAAAAAATGTTCCCCCTTAAACGAGGCTGTCAAGTTGCTCTTGAAACTTTGTCATTCTATTCTGCATGTATACATGTGCCTGTGCTCAAGCAAACACAAATATCCTGTGTTTTGTGTTCATCCAGAGTTTCTTGAGGTTGGCAAGAAGCAGCCAGCCCTCGATGTCTTGTACGATGTCATCAAAAGCAAAAAACACAGGACATGGCAGAAGATACACGAGCCTATCATGCTCAAGTATCTGGAGCTCTGTGTGGATCTCCGCAAGAGTCATTTGGCCAAGGAAGGTCTCTACCAGTACAAGAACATCTGCCAGCAGGTATGTGTGAAGGGTGGGGACACAGACCCGGTGGTTGCTAACAAGAGGGAGGCCAGAATCCAGAATTTACTTGTTTGTGTTTTCAGGTCAACATCAAGTCACTGGAGGATGTTGTCAGAGCCTACCTGAAGCTGGCAGAAGACAAGACAGAGACTGCCAAAGGAGAGTCCCAGCAAATGGTTCTGGACATTGAGGATTTGGATAACATTCAGACTCCAGAAAGGTAACCATGCTGCATGTTTGGACCAGATGTTTTTTCACTGTGTTTTTAAGTGCGTAAGAGTAGTTCAAAATTATGCCTGGTTCTACCTTCAAGTTTTAATTGATGAACAAATTGAGTTAAATCTAAATGTGAAGACATTAGATGGTGCTAAATGCTAATTCAAGCGTCCTTTTTTCCCCCATGAAAATAATTTCAGTGTGCTCCTGAGTGCTGTGAGTGGAGAAGACACCCAGGATCGTACTGACCGACTGCTCCTCACTCCATGGGTGAAGTTCTTGTGGGAATCTTACCGTCAGTGCCTGGATCTGCTAAGAAACAACTCCAAGGTGGAGCGCCTGTACCATGACATTGCTCAGCAAGGTGACATAGTGTTTCATTTGTTTTCACGTCCCACCCTCCAAGTATCAAGTACCGTCAAGTTCAGATTGATAAATAACTTGTCTTTGTCTTTTTTCTGCAGCTTTCAAGTTTTGCCTTCAGTACACCCGCAAAGCAGAGTTCCGCAAGCTTTGCGATAACCTGCGGATGCATCTGAGTCAGATCCAGCGTCACCACAACCAGAGCACTGCCATCAACCTGAACAACCCTGAAAGCCAGTCCATGCATCTTGAGACACGTCTGGTGCAGCTGGACAGTGCCATCAGCATGGAGCTCTGGCAGGTCTGTAGAACAGCATGTGTTTGTTGTTGTTTTTTAAACCTCAATTGGTTACATACACTATTTGGCTCTGGCATGTCTATATATCTAACAGAAACATGCTTTAAAAAACAAAATTACCTCTATACATAATGCAGGATACATTGTTAGTCTAACATAATATACACATTTTTTCCATTGTCCCCACTGGTTCCCCTCGAATGAGATTTGTGGTACTTGGGGAAAAAGTGAAGCCCTTGTTGTCACTGATTGTTGTATTTTCATTCCGTCTTCATTAGGAAGCATTCAAGGCTGTTGAGGACATCCACGGCCTGTTTGCTCTCTCCAAGAAGCCCCCCAAACCACAGCTGATGGCCAACTACTACAACAAGGTTTCTACCGTGTTCTGGAAGTCTGGAAATGCCCTCTTTCATGCCTGCACACTGCACCGGCTCTATCACCTCTCCAGAGAGATGCGCAAAAATCTGACCCAGGATGAGATGCAGAGGTACCTTGGCCACCCTTTGCTGATATTTCACGATTTTCTAATCTGGGGTTGAATTGCGACTGAATTGAATTTGTATTTGCCAGAATGTCCACCAGGGTCCTCTTGGCCACTCTGTCCATTCCCATCACACCTGAGCGCACTGATATTGCGCGTCTGTTGGACATGGATGGCATCATTGTGGAGAAGCACCGAAGGCTGGCCACACTCCTCGGCCTGCAGTCACCACCGACTCGGCAGAGTCTCATCAATGACATGGTACATTATATGCACTTAAAAGAAAGCTCTGTGAAATTAGTTGAGACATTTTTTTTTTTATTAAGTCACATTTTCAAATATTTCTTTTGCCTTTAGTTAAAACCAAGTGTTTCGAAAAAGGACGGGACAAAAGTTTGAGCTCACGCTTATTTTTACATATTTCTACTTTGATGCTTGCAGGTGCGGTTCAACTTGCTGCAGTATGTTGTTCCTGATGTGAAGGAGCTGTACAACTGGCTAGAAGTAGACTTCCATCCTCTGAAGCTGAGCGGGAGAGTCACCAAGGTAAACAGTCCAGTTGCCAGTTTCTTCTAAAACAAATGACTTTGTCTCGTGCTGTCATGTTCAGAAAATTAACATGGACATCCCACCAGGTGCTGAACTGGGTGAAAGATCAGACAGAGAAGGAGCCAGATCTTCAGCAGTATGTCCCTCACCTGCAGAATAACACCATCTTGAGGCTCCTGCAGCAGGTGTGTTTCAATCTTTGTGAGAACTGCTTCTTTTTTTTTTTTTAATCACATGCATGCAACAGTAGTAACAGGTGGTTTTTGCTTCTCTTTTAATTAGGTTGCGCAGATATATCAAAGCATCGAGTTCACTCGCCTGGCCTCCCTGGTTCCATTTGTGGATGCCTTTCAGCTGGAGCGCTCTATTGTGGATGCTGCCCGGCACTGTGATTTACAGGTATTGTTGGGATCAGGAGTGATGATGTCTTTAGGATGCCTTGCTTCATAATTCTAAACAAGTATATTCTCTATTTTTTTTCTTTTAGGTCCGTATTGATCACTCCTCCCGAACTCTGAGCTTTGGATCTGACCTGAACTACTCGACCAAAGAGGACGCGCCAGTTGGCCCTTTCCTTCAGAATATGCCCTCAGAGCAGATCAGGAACCAGCTGACTGCCATGTCTGCATCCCTGGCTAAAGCCATCCATGTCATCAAACCCACTTCAATCCTGGTGAGTCTGCTGGCTCGTATCAACACAGATTTGTGCCAAGATCAGCTTTTTATATACCCCCCCCCCCCCCCTAATTTCTCAATTCTTTATCACATATTTTTTTGTCCACCCACAGCAAGAACGTGAAGAGCATAGTCAACTGGCCATCACCGCCTATCTCAAAAATGCCCGCAAAGATCACCAGCGCATCCTGGCCCGGCGACAGACCATCGAGGAGCGCAAGGAACGCTTGGAGAGCCTCAATATTCAGCGCGAGAAGGAAGAGCTGGAGCAGCGTGAAGCCGAGTTGCAGAAGGTCCGCAAGGCCGAGGAGGAGCGTCTGCGTCAGGAGGCCAAGGAAAGGGAGAAGGAGCGCATCATGCAGGAGCATGAACAGATTAAAAAGAAGACTGTGCGGGAACGGCTCGAGCAGATCAAGAAGACTGAGCTCGGAGCAAAAGCCTTTAAAGACATCGATATTGAGGTAAAGTTATTATATGATCAAATTGTCATTATACATTCCACTTAGTGTAACAGTGATGAATATTTGGAGAAGTGTTTCTCACAAAAAACTTCTCTTTTTTCTTTTTTTTGCAGGACCTTGAGGAGCTGGATCCTGATTTCATCATGGCCAAACAGGTGGAGCAGCTAGAGAAGGAGAAGAAGGAGCTGCAGGAGCGTCTGAAAAACCAGGAAAAGAAGGTAAACAAATAAGTTCAGCAGAAATATCTGGTACCTGTACATGAACGGGGCTTTAATTCTTCTTTTTTATGCCACAGATTGACTATTTTGAGAGAGCAAAACGCCTTGAAGAGATCCCTCTTATCAAGAAGGCCTATGAGGAGCAGCGCATCAAAGACATGGAGCTGTGGGAGCTGCAAGAGGAAGAGAGGGTACGTTGAAAGCGTAATAATGATTTGCTTGCTCATGTTATTTACAACCTTTGAAGTAGAATACAAGTTTTTGCCCAAGTCCTACAAAAAGCCATCCCCTTACTAGTTGAGCAAAGTGATCTTGCAGTTTCCACCTTTTAACAAGTTAATTTGTTGAAAGAATAAAGGAAATGACCAACCCATATTTGCAAACTCAAATATATTTAAAAAAAAGTATTTTTTCTTTTACAGATTAGCAACATGGAGGTGGAGCGCGAAAAGGCTCTTGAGCACAAACAGCGCATGTTGAGGATGCGGGAGGACAAAGAAAGCTTCTTGGCTAAGATCACCGCTGCTCGGAGCTTCATTTATGAGGTATGATGACGATCTCGGCAGTCTTTTCCTTTCTACTAGTGGATTGAGATGTGATCTTGATGAGATTCGGAAAAGTGTATTATAGTTTACTCAATCTGTTCTTTTTTCTCCGTCCAGTGCATAAATTTAAGCTGCTGTTTCGAATGCTTTGTCTCTCCAGGAAAAACTTAAAGCCTTCATGGAGCGCTTGGTGGAGGAGAGGAAGAAGCGTATGTCAGACAGGAAGAAACAACGCAAAGAGGACCGGCGCAATGCCTACTACCGCCAGAAGGAGGAAGAGGCTCAGCGCATCCACGAGGAGCAGCTCAAGCAAGGTAAACCATTCGTGTTTGCCTGAAACTCCTCACGCCAAAGGTGGAGCCTGCCCCCCAAACCACCAATTTATTACCAAATAATCCACTACTATAATTAAACTACTTTTTTAGTAACGGAGTAATGTAACGGGATTACTGTGGCAAAACTGGTAATTATTTCATAATTACTTTCTCAAGTAACGATTGCATTACTTTTCTGAAATATTTTGCAATTTAAAAATATCTTATTATCCACACAGTGTCTGAAATTTAGAAAAACGATCTAAAACAATTATGTTGCAGATTGATGATGCAGCTGTGATTGATATGCAATGGCGCACCAAGACAAGCATGGCGGCAGCAAAAGAAAAAAAATGCGAATGCGTTAGATAGCAGGAAATACAAACATTTTGAAATCATCTCGTCTAAATCAAAGAAAGTTGTGATTGGTTGTACGTTATTGTGCAGGAAACAAGACGTTCTCAACTGTTTATCTTTTTTTAACTAAAGTAGTTAGTTATTAGTAATTGATTACTGATCAAACAAAGTGGTTAAAGAAGTAATTAGATTACTTTTTAAAGGAGTAATCAGTAGTTGAACTACTTTTATGGAGTAATCCCAACAACACTGCAAACCTCAGACTGCCTGCAAACACATTTGGGAACTAAATTGTTCTGCTGTTTGTCCTGTTCAATGGGTCTTAAAAATATTTGTTGTCCCCTCTTTCTTCCAGAACGCGAGGAGCGGGAGCGCCTGGAGCAAGAGCAGCGGGAAGAGGAGGAGAGGGAATACCAGGAGAAATTGCGCAAGCTCGAAGAGCAGGAGCGCAAACAGCGCGCCCGTCAACAAGAGATCGAGGAGCGCGAGCGCCGCCGTGAGGAGGAGAGAAGAGCCGAGGAGAAGACAAAGGTGAGAATGAGCTTTTGCAACCCGGACTCGCTCAACGTTTACCCACCCGGAGACCCCAAATTTGGCTTAACGACGGATGCATTATTGCCAGTTATCAAATTTGTGCTAACCAGGGTGTTTTGTTCCAACAGGACTGGGGGGGCGATCGTGATCGTGATCGTGATCGGGGGGGCGATCGTGATCGTGATCGTGATCGTGATCGCGAAGAGGGAGGATGGAGAAAGCGTGTTGAAGGAGGCGACTCAGAACGCCGTCGTCCTCCTCCTGACAGGTTTGTGTTGGACATCACGTTTTTTTTTGTTTTGTTTTTTTATTTTTAATTAAATGTTCACACTTGTACGTCACAAACATGTCCTCTGTCCTAATCTGTTTTTTTTGTTTGTTTGTTTGTGTTTCTTAATCTAGGGAGTGGAGAACCGAGGGCCGTGATGAAGAGAAAGAGGAGAGGGACGGGCCCTTCAGGAGGGGAGATGGTGCCCGCAGGGACGACCGAGGCCCCCGCCGGGCCTTCGACGACGACCGAGGTCCACGCCGTGGCGACGACGACCGCGGTCCGCGCAGAGGGATGGATGACGACCGCGGCTCTCGCAGGGGCTTCGATGACGACTGGGGTCCGAGGAGGGGCGCCGACGAAGACCGCCCCAGGCGCGGATTCGACGACGACCGCGGACCCAGACGCGGCTTCGACGACGACCGCCCCAGGCGTGCCTTCGACGACGACCGCCCCAGACGCGCCTTCGATGACGACCGTGGTCCCAGGCGCGGCTTCGACGACGACCGCGGCCCTCGCAGAGGTCAGGACGATGCCAGGGGATCGAGGCGCGGCGCTGATGACGACTGGGGCCCCAGAAGAGGAGGAGATGACGAGAGAGGTGGCAGGAGGGGCATGGACGACGGGCGCCGCGGTGGCGATGACGCCACACCCTGGAAACCCGCGGGCAGACCTGGTGAGCCTTCAGTGTTTGGTAGTGGGCAGTGCAGTCTGCAAGCTAGAACATGATTGGCTCTTAATTGAGTGGAGGTACAAATGAGATTTGATCAAAGAATTTAAAATTAGAAACAATCAATTCAACAATATATATCACAGTAATGTTACCATTGGGAGTCTGTATTGCACCATATAGCCTTTGCTCTTGGTGATACTTTAAATTGATTGAAAATAAACTGCACGTGGTGACATTTATTTGGTCCGAAATTAAAACTTGATCTTACTGAGACCCATGAGGAGATCAGTTGAACATATTGAAATATTGGATCGCTAGGACCAATCTGAAAAAAGCTCAGAGTATTTGGATGTAACGCGTACAAAGTGTTAAGAAACTGCTCTTCTCCACAGGCGGTTGGCGAGAGCGAGAGAAGGCCCGAGAGGAGAGCTGGGGTCCTCCTCGTGGTGATAACCAGGAGGACGGAGATGATGACGACGGAGACAGAACGACCGACCGCTTCAAAGACCGTCGTCCACAAAGGTGATTCTATTTTATCATTATTGTTTATTATTATTGTACCAGTGAATGCGTGATTAAGAGGAAGCCCAGGCACCACCTCTAATCTGTGTTATTGTGCTCATAGAGAGGACGCTTGGAAGAAACCAGGTGGAGATGAAGGAAGCTCCTGGAGGCCAGACAGTCGCAAAGAAGATGCTGACCGTGAGCGGGGCCGCGACGATCAACGTGGGGAACGCCCCGACAACCGCCGCGATGACAGCCGCGACGACCGTGAATCCAGAGCTCCGCCCAGAAGTCAAGAAGAAGGTGAGAAGGCTGCTCATTTAGCGAGAGAGCCTTGAATGGTCATCCTATAGCATCTTTACATGGACTTAGTGCATTTGAAGCAGAGAAACACAAGGAAATTCTGTATGTAGCCACAAGGGGGCGCCATTTGACTGTTACATATTGCCTTATTAGTCCTTTGAATTATCCTGCATAGACAAAATCGATTTACAAGAGAAACCATTTTAAAATCACTATATTTTTGATAACTTTAATTAATGTATTAATTAGTGTACAATTGAAATATCTAAATGCACATGGAAGTCAATTGTTTTCTCAAATGATAATTATTTATGTCCTATCAGGAGGAGGATCTTGGCGTCGTGCAGGGGACAACAAGCGAGAAGAGCGGCCAAGAGAGATCGAGAGGGAGAAGGAGCGTGATGGCGATGGCGAGGGCGAAAAGGCCTGGCGCACTGACAAAGATAACCCTCGTCGCACAAAGAACGAAACAGACGACGATGGCTGGACCACTGTCCGCCGCTGAGCAGCAACTCGCACATTAATTTGGCTTCTTAAAAGCAATTTGTCATCGCTAGCTGGTCGCTACGGCGACCGACTGGCTCAAGGATTCCTCATAATAATGAAAATAAATGTGTAGACAGTAGTTTTTCTTCTAGTTTCCCCTCATCCTTGTCTTGATTGAAGCAGAGGCTCCCCAATCTTACACAGCAACATCAGCCAGTGAACTGTGTGTACTGTGAACCAATGGAAACTCTTCTGCCCTTTGTGGCCAGGAGTCTTCTTACCTTACATCATGAAATAAGTGAACTTATAATTCACTGCATTTTCTCCGACTACCAGTGCAAATCTTCTTGAATCACCAACTGCCTAAGTAAATAACCTTTTTACAGTGCATGTAATGCACCTCCGTCGGTCATCTGTATCCTTCAGGTTTCAGATACTTTATAGCTGTCAAAATACAATTTAGCTTATTCAATACTACCATATATCCTGTATGTGGTTCTAGTTTGATGCAGTCAATGATAACAAGCCGGGTTGCATGTGTACAGATAAAGCCTTTATTAATAAAGATGCTTGCTCTCCACCGTATTAGTTGTTTGAATGCTGAATTTATTGCCATTTAACATGGCTACACACTTGCCACTCTTACTGCACTTTTACATTCACACTGCTATTAAATCTGAAAAGTGCTCCATACCAGTGGAGATCCTTGCCAAGAAATTTCACTCATTACAAGAAAATAATACACGACACCGGATTCATTTTTAAGATTTTAATCCTCGAAAGATCTGAAATAATATAGAACTTAATACCCAGGAAGAGCCACTCCCAAGTAGCCTGGTTATTGCTAAATGCAGTTATAGATCTTTTTAGACATTCTTTCAATGGTCGTATCAAACTTGAGATGGGCATGTTTTTTGTAGTCTCAAAATACAATTAAATCATCAATGAGTCTTTTATTACACTGCCCATTATTACATAGATATATAATTAAGAAATCAATCAATGCTGCTCCCTGTAGACAAGGTAAATAAATTATGGTATGGCCTAGTTGTGGACCTATTTACATGGTGGTGTGGTCTGTCATGCAGTGATGACACTGACTTGCTTGCATAAGGGCAAATTTATTGCAAAGATGTCCAGCATCAGTCAGTCAACAGTTCAGCTGAGGGAGGTCTTGAAGACAATGTGTGTCGAGTCTCTTCTCTGTCCGCTACCTCAACTCGAAGAACAACTGAATTCACGGCTCGCAACATTTCTCAAATATAGGCCAGTTGTTTGTATATAAATTCATCCTATATGTAAGGAAAGTAGCTGATGGCTGTCCTAAAAGTCACTAAAGATGTATTCCCCAGTAGAGATGTCACAGTCAGCAAATAGCTCAGGGTGTATTGAGTACCAAGGTCATCAGATCCACTCTTATGATGGGCAGTGATCCTGTTTGAAGTCAAATGGCCCAAAAAAAGAAAGAAAAATGTGCCAGTAGATGCATGTCTTCACTCAGGAGCAGTGTTGGCGAATAATCTATTACTCAGTAATCCACTACTGTAATTAAACTACTTTCTCAGTAACGGAGTAATGTAATGGGATTAGATAGATAGATAGATAGATAGATAGAGACTTTATTGATCCCTTTGGGATAACTCCCTCAGGGAAATGAACACTTCCAGCAGCAGTAGTAGTACACACTAATGGCACTGTGGCAAAACTGGTAATTATATCATAATTACTTGATCAAGTAACGATTCCATTACTGTCCGAAAGATTTTGCAAGATGAATATGTCTTGTTTTCCACAAAATGTCTGAAATTTAGAAAACCAAAAACCAAAAACAACAATGTCGCAGATTGATGATGCAACGTCATTGATATATGATGACGCCCCAAAACAAGCATGGCGGCGGCAAAAGAAAAAACAGCGTTTGCGTTTGATAGCGTGAAATACAAACATTATTTTGAGTTCATCTCGTCTAAATCAAAGAATATTGTGGTTCGTTGTTCCGTACGTTATGTGCAGGAAACAAGACTTTGAAAATATCCACGTCCAACCTCAAAAATTGTTGAAAGTCATGTTTACAAGTAAGTCAGCAGTATGTGCACAGTAGAGATCTTTTAACTATTGTGCTACTAATTATTTTAACAATATGGGCTGTGCAAAAGGCACCAGTGCTGTACATGATGAGTTTGTTCTGTGAAATGTGATGCTTGTGTTGAGAGAGCAAACATTCATTCATGTTAAGAGGACAGGCAATATTTGCAATTGCAAAATTTGCGCTTTGAAAAAGTTAATTTCAAGCACTGAGCAACTGTTACTTTCTTTTCTTTTTTCCCCCCAAAGTAATTAGTAATTGATTACTTATGAAACAAAGCAGTTAAAGAAGTAATTAGATTCCTTTTTGAGGAGTAATCAGTAGTTGGATTACTTTTATGGAGTAATCCCAACAACACTGCTAAGGTACCTCAGGCCGGAAGAGACCTGACTTTGAATCCTGACGGTGGCAGTTCAAGGCTTACAGTGTTCAGAATTACATTTTAAAGTTCAATGCCAGAAACGCAAGATAAATTCGAGGAGACATATCCAGAGTGTCAGTGGATTGCTCAGGGTGTAAGAGAATTGACTTGGTGGAAGGGAAGAGATCCTTTTTGGAGGTCAAAAAAATAAATGTGCCAGTAGGTCAGGGTGTAAGAGTGCTGTCTTTTAATTCCTGTGGTCAGGGGTTAGAGTCAAACAGCAGGCAGAGTTGCATTTCAATGGCCCAAAAAAATGAGCCGTCAACCCCCCCCGCCACCCCCTGAGTTTTCATGTAGCTTGTAAGAAAAATTTGTCTGAATGAATTGCACCTCTTGAATTCAAAACAGGGCGACACGGTGGCGCAGTGGTTAGCGCTGCTGCCTCACAGCAAAAAGGTTGTGGGTTCGATTCTGGGGCCCGGGCCTGAGACCTTTCTGTGTGGAGTTTGCACGTTCTCTCCGTGTCTACGAGTGCACCCGTTGTAGGTCTTGAACCACCATTCTTGTGATTCAAAGCTCTTTCTATGATGTTGTGAGCTATTTGGCCTCTTTTGAAAATCTTCTGTTGGCACACTTGGGTTGGAAGATCTTTCTGTGAGGTGTTGACAGGTTCTCTTGATACTGAGAACAGGTTGGTAATAGGCAAAAGCGTTGTAGTATATCAGATTTTATTTATTTATTTTTTCCATTTTTGGACATGGGATTTTGCATTCTACCACTCTGTCTCATGCTAAACTATGAGAGGACGGTCATTTCAGTGAGTATCAGGCAGGGTTGGAGCCAAGAGTCAGCAGATAGCTCAGGGTGTGAGAGTGGTGACCTTTAATCCATGTGTTTGGAGGTTTGAGTCCAGATTAACTCATACAGAAAAGGAGAACAAGATAAATACACACACAAAAAAAAGATAAGCATAAATAACCAAGACAAAAAACTGTGTGTATGGGTGCGTGCACACGAGTGTACAAATGTGTATATTGGGGGGAAGGAGGACCGCACTACAGGATGCCAGGTTCCCCATAGACCTATGTCCTATGGGTGCTGGGCCGGTTCAGCACCCCAGGGACGCTGGACAGCACAAGGCCCACCGGAGGCCGGGGGAAGTGGTGGAGTTGCATTTTTAAATGCAGCGGCCCCTCAAAAATCAACGATCAGCACTCCGAGCGATCCAAGTATTTCCACGTAGCTCAGCTTGTAAGAGAAAAATATATCTGAGTAATCTCTGATTACTGCAGAAGATGGTTCAATTCTTATGACGGGTAGAGTTGCATCTCTTGAATTCAAAACACAAGTCCGGCTGTCACGGGCCGTCGAACCACCAATCTTGTGATTCAAAGCTCTTTCTTTCTCTAATGCTGTGAGCTGTTTGCACTCCCTTGAGACCTTCCCATTGGCACACTTAGCTTTCAGAAGTGTTGGGTAGGAGGATCTTTTTAGTGTGGAGTTGACAGGCTCTCCCCGTGTTTGCATGGGTTTCCTCCTGGTGCTCTGGTTTCCTCCCACCATCATCAAAAATACTGAGAATAGGTTTGCAATATGCAAATACAGTGTAATAAGAGCCAGCAAATTGAAAAAAAAAGAAAGACATACAGTGTTTATTTTTTCCTTTTTGGACATGTTAAAAAAAAACTATTATAGGATGTTTTTGTACCAGCAAAAACCCCAGACATAGGCTACTGCAGAATATTGTTTTATTAAATTTTCAGACATGTTGAGATTTTGCATTCGACCACTCTGTCTCATGCCAAACTATCAGTCGTTTCGGTCGGTTTCGGAATTAAAGTAATTTCTTTTATTATTATTATTTTTTTGTCCCAGGAAAAAAAAAACAAATATAGATGTAAGTGTTTCGTATTACTTTTTTCAATTTCCGGTCTCGTTGAGCTTTTGCATTCTATCACTCTTTTATCATAGAACTATCATTCCATTGAGTTTTGGTTAGTGTTGGAGTTGGGGTTAGGGCTAAGGTGTATGTTAGGCTTAGAGTTGGGCTGGGATGGGGTGAGGTTTTCTTGCTTGTTATTTCCCAGAACAATAAAGTTACAGATCAGCCCAAAGCGCCACACGGACGACTGTTTTCTGAAAGTTTTGCACGAGACAGCGGGAAAGAGATTAATATCTTCACATTTAGGAATTAAAAAAAAAAAAAAAAAAAAAAAAAGTCATACTACCTAAAACCAACGGTGGCAAGGTGGAGAGGACCCAGGCAGGCTTCCAACCCCAGACTCCCAGGTAATAGTCATGTACGCTTAACCAGTCGGCCAAAGGGACGTTCCCTTGGCCAAGTAGCCAGGTCACATGATCAATTGGAGGCGTGGTCACAGGACCCTCAGCTGTCACACAACAAGACAACCAAAACTTGCGTTGCTTCCGTCACATTTCTGAGCCTTTCAATTTTCCAAGCATTTGGAATTTCCCTCAGCTGAGATCAACAGGGGGCAGCAGACACGTAAGTGGAGCAGCTAGCTAGCTCCCCATTCCTCCTGTTCAAAGTCTACTTGAAAGAGCTATCGGAGAATCTATTTTTTTGGTCCAAATTGGATATGAAATACTTCAGCCACACTTGTTGCGTTACACTTGTACAAAGTGACCGGCCGTTTTATTTCTCCCCGTAGCTGCAGTTTATTCAACAGTCCAGTGGCGAAACGTAGCAATGTCAAATCATCGCTGTTTATTGTATGTACTGATATCCCGCCACAGTCGTCAGGAACCTGATCAGATTGGCTCAGTTTAAGGTGACTGACTCTCGGCCGTGTGAAATGTATCTGTCTTTTAAAGTGAAAGAGAGGGGCAAAAAAAATAAAAATAAAACATCATCTCATCAGGACAATAAAAAAAAAAAAAAAAAAGCGGTTTGTCATTCACAGAGATCAAGCCATATAATAAGAAAAGGCGAAAAGAGCACGAAAACTCACTTCTAAAATTTGCTGGGGCGCGCGCGGGGGGGGGGGGGGGGGGGGGGATCAAACTAAATTCATTGGTGCTGAAGTGCCTCCAGAGACTGATGAGATTCTCCAGGTTGTGCGGCCACAGTGAAAGTGGAAGCTTCATGGACACCTGCTGGACAGCGAGTAGAAGACCAGTCATTCCCACGACACCAATTTCAATGCACAAAAGTGGGGATGGTAAATTCTGTAAAGCTAAGGAAATACGAGGTGACAACGTTTCAAGACAATGAAATGAAGAGTTTATTGACATTTACGATTTAAAGTAAATCCTGGCCAGAAGACATTTTTATTCCGCATTGTTACAAACTGCACGAAACCCATGTTCAGATCCTGTCAGCTCAAGTTTAAGTTCCAGTTAACTGAAAGGGTGGTCAGGCAGCACTTCCCTACCCAGGGTAGGAAAAATATAAACTTATATAAACTTGACCCTGAGCTCAAACGTTGAGGGGTCAATTGATAGAGTTTCTTGACTAATGAAGAGAAAGACGCTTTTGTCCGGGGAAACCTCTTGGGAGGAAATCTGATGGATTCCTATCCATAATTGCAAACATCAAAGTTACAATTTCAAACAGTGCAACGGCAGTGAGTTTGTTATGGTTCTTGTGGGGTCTTCTATTTCACCCAGTAAATGCCGCTCTGCCCCTACTCCCTTATGAACCGTGCCTCGTGTTCATGCACTACCACAATTTGACCACCGGAGGCCGCTCAAGCACCAAGAAAAAGCTCAACACGGTTCATCGCGAGTGCAGCGTGCTACTTCTCCTCAATGAAACTTCAAACAAGCGTGCAGTCATAACACTGTGCAGCCAATCCCCAAATACCAGCATTAGAAATACACTGTCTCTTACTGCCAGCAGTTCAAAATTCACAATCCCATCTGATACAATGCTACAGTGTACTATATTATTATTATTATTATTATTATTATTATTATTATTATTATTATTGTTATTATTATTATACAATAATAATAAGTACCTTATACCCACTTACAGAAAACGAGCGTAAAATGGCAAAAGTAATTCGTAGATAATGTATCCAAGAGTTCAAATTAAAAATAAAATCTGTAATCTTGACATTGTAAACGACACTTATCAGGCTTCCAGGCTTTTAATAATAATAATAATAATAATAATAATAATAATAATAATAATAATAATAATAATAATAATAATGTCAGTTTTTAATCCAGTTTTGGAATTTTGTCAGCAAAACGCAAAATGTACATTTGCGTTCGAATAGAAAATTATGCAATTTCAGAAGTACCTGTTTTAAATTTTCGATCGCCTGTGCAAAATAACATATTTTGAAATATATATTTTTTTATTTTTCTAGGTTACTGAGCTGAATGTGTTTTGCGCGTGGTCCGTTCAGTCAGCGCTGTCACTGTGGATGGAGGGCCAAGGTGTGCGGCCATTCCTGCAGTTTTGCGCCGCTTTGCTTCCGCTGTCACTCAGGGAACCGACTGAGTCGCAGGTAGTTGCTGCAACACGCAACAAAGCGTTCTGTAACAAACTACATCATGACAGGCTCACAAAACCAAACCAAACCAAACCAAACCAAACCAAACTCGGATCACCCTCGTCATGACGCGAACAACACCTACTGCGCGGTGTGTGTCGCACGTGCACAAAGCAGACAACGTCTTCCATTTGAAATGTATCTGAACGCAATCTGGAAATAAGAGAACTGCAATATACGAAACGTTCAAGAGAAAAACCAAGTAGCAAGTGCAAAGCCGGAAGATGCGCCCGTTCCCGTGTTGCCTTGTAAGCGAGGTCTAATGGATCAAAATTTGATTTTTGCGCTACATTACTTTGCACGATTTAAACTCGTGCTGGCGTCATACCGCACACACACTCACACACGTACGAGCACTCGCATCACTCTCACAAACGCGCGCGCTCAGCCTCGGAAGGAAGGAAAAAAAAAAATCTGTTCGAACTTGTCACAGGCCGTAAATGCAAAATAAAGTAGGCTGAAGCTCTTCCACTGTTCCGGATTGAGCGTGTTAAATGTCCCGGAGATGCGTGCGTGAGAGTTGGCGTGCGTGCGTGCGTGCGTGCGTGCGTGCGCATGCGCATGCGCGCGAGCGCGGGGAGCCCCTCTCCCGGACGGAACGTGCTCCGCTGTTGGCGCGCCCGAGTCCGCCTCTCCGCGCCCCTGCTTCCCATTGACGCACTTTTAAAGCGTCTTCCCCCTTCTCCACCTTAAGGCGAGCAGCGGCGGCGGCGACCAATCACCATGCTATTACAGCCTTCAGAGGAAGCTGTTTATGGGAGAGCAGCGCTAATTAGGCTCATGAACTAACAAATCTGCCTGCACGAACGCGGCGAGGAAAACGATCACATCCATGGATTAGTCCGGGAGTTAGCCGAGCACTTTTTATTTTGGCTTCCTCGACACCGCCGCCGCCGCCTTCTCCTTCTCCTTCTTCTCCTTCTTCTCCTCCTCCTCCTCCTTCTTCTTCTTCTTGTTCTTCTTCTCCCGTTCAACTTGTTTACCGCGCAGAAACTTTCCCCCTTTTCTTGGGTGTGGAGTATTTTTAAGCGACAGCGCCTTCGACAACTTCAACTTAAACTGGGGAATCTGGACTATCAGACAATGTTTCAACCGACACCCAAGCGGTGTTTCACTATAGAGTCTTTGGTGGCGAAGGATAATCCCGTACCGGCGTCCCGCTCCGAGGAGCCTATCAGGCCAGCGGCTCTCAGCTATGCAAACTCGGGCCAGATGAACCCGTTCCTGAACGGCTTCCACTCTGGCGGCAGGGGCGTCTACTCTAACCCGGACTTGGTGTTCGCCGAGGCGGTCTCACATCAGCAGAACTCCGCCGTCCCTGTGCATCCGGTGGCCCCGCCGCACGCTCTGGCCGCGCACCCGCTTTCATCCTCGCACAGTCCGCACCCTCTTTTTGGCAGCCAGCAAAGGGACCCGTCAACTTTCTACCCCTGGTTATTACACAGATATAGATACTTGGGTCACAGATTTCAAGGTAAGTCGCCTCGTGCGCTCCAGCGAACTC
Organism: Nelusetta ayraudi; assembly: GCF_046127955.1. Classification (NCBI taxonomy): domain Eukaryota; kingdom Metazoa; phylum Chordata; class Actinopteri; order Tetraodontiformes; family Monacanthidae; genus Nelusetta; species Nelusetta ayraudi. The sequence goes on from NW_027466172.1 coordinate 937,836, forward strand.
GTCTTTTTTATTTTTATTTTTTATTTTTTTATTTTTACGCATGAAGCGACTCGCGAGCGGCACAAGACCTTCATTTCTTCGCATTTGCCTCACCTCTCCATCGAAACAGAGAGCAGAATTTATGGAAGTCAAAATAGCTTCAGCAAGATAATATTTTCCATTGTCGGATTAAACACTTTAGGGATTTTTTTTTTTTGCTGTTACAAAACTGCAATTATTTTTATTTTATTTTTTTTGTTTGTTTTTGTTTTTTATCAGAAACGGAAAATTCAAAACGTTCAAAATACGTTTGCAAAAAAAACTAAGAGAGTGGCTTTGGCTGCCTCTTGCATCGTCTGGTCATGGGCTGAAAAATGTCACTGGAAATTTTGACATGTGTGCAAACTATTTAATGTACACAAGTATGTATCCCGTCAACTTTATAGCTGCGTAAGAAGAAAAAGATCTGGCTGCTCCGGACATTATTCCCCTGTTTCACTGAAGTATTTTGTATTCATTTTATTTAGTATTTTAAACACTATATTTATATGTATGTTTTTTCGGCTAAAGAGTAAATTAAATTAAATGGGACTGTCCCCATTCATAATATCAGGTGTATCATAAATTGATATAGACGTATTATTAGCTATTTCACCTGCCAGACGTTTATTTGTTTCATTTTTTTTAATTTTTCAGTTTAATAGTGGTTATGTGTGTGATTATTATTTTTGTTCCTCAGACAAATTAAATTAAAAAAACAAACAATTATATATTTTAAAATAGCGTTACTGATAATACACATTTTTTCTTCTTCGTTTTGTGCCTTTTTATTTTAACCCTTTGCATGTTTTCTTTTTGTTCATTTTAAAATTACACCTGTAATTGTGTGGCCGTTTGTTTTGTTTAAAATATATATGGGCCTGGATTTGTTTTACTCTACTTTGCCTTATCACTGTGGAGATGGCTCACAATTTAGATGTAGGCCTATCTAACTGACATTAAGGACTTCATTTGAATACGTTTTGTCATGTTTTATTGTCTGGTGTCCTCAGACATTTTACTGGCTGGCCCAGTTCCATTCCGCCCTCACTGTGTTGTTTGTCCTTGCATCTCTGTACAGGCCAGATGTTTGGTCCGCACGTAATAATACTGTAAAAACACACCAATTTTTGGAATGTTTTTTTTTTTTTTTGACGGGCTCTCGTTTTCTGTCCGATTTTAGGGAATGAAACGAGTCCAGAGAGCTTTCTTTTGCACAACGCGCTGGCCAGAAAGCCCAAACGAATCCGGACAGCATTTTCCCCTTCGCAACTCCTGCGGCTCGAACACGCGTTTGAGAAAAACCATTACGTCGTCGGAGCTGAGAGAAAACAGCTCGCCCACAGCCTTAGCCTCACAGAAACTCAGGTAAGACACCCCAGTCATGTTCTCGGCATTGTTCTACACCTCAGTTTTACCCCCACGTATTTTACCTGCACAGTGCGGTCGTTTCGAAATGTGCGCGCTGCCTGCTGCTTTTACTGTGCATGTGTTTGTCTCCCGTGAAGGTTCACGGCTCAGCTCGATCTTATTTCTTGAATTTGATTTTTGTGTCGTGCGGGAAAAAAAAAAAAATATATATATGTATTTTTATTTTTATTTTTATTTTTTTTTTTTAACTTTCAGCTATTATTTTTTGCTCCAAGTTGGCAAACGGCTCGCGTGTGAAATCTATTAAGTAGCGACGCCGCTAAAATAAGTGCATGTCATCGTTTGACAATTGCGGGAACACACTTATCAACACAATCGATTTATATAATCGGGCCCCGAATTGTTTCTCCACACTGCGAGGCTGCGGGAAAGAAGAAGAAAAAAAAAAACGCAACGTCGACAGCCAGGAGACGGGGGCTCTCTGCTGGATCAAATCCACCGTCATTGTATGGCCCTAACCTCATTTCAGGAGGGGTTGGATTACTTTGTTTTGGGGGGAGAATGTTGCCTTTCAAAATGGAGGGCAAATTAACCAGTTAACCATTTTATGGGATGGACGACACAAAGGGCGAGGCGGGCTCAGTGGAATCCCACTGCCATATTTAAGATGCTGTTTGAGGCCATCGGCCGCCGCCTTTTGTCCGCTGCGTCTTTCCTTTTCGGACGGCGGCGGGGCCTTTGGAGGGTCTGAGGGGAGAAATGAACCGTCACCTACTCCAATTAGCGCGCTGACGGCTTATTAAACGCACCTCGGTCGCCTTTTAAACGGTTGAAGGGGCTGCGGAGCGAAGGCCAGCCAATCTATCGATTGTGACGTTGTTAATTCCTCCCCCGGTGCCTTTTAACCGCGGGCTGAGTCGATTTAGGGGAGCGTGTGTAAAGTGTAGGATAAATAGGTGACACAAATGTGACGACGTTGCGACCCCTTTTAAATATTGAACATTTTTCATAAAAATATAGAAACTTAAAAAAAAACAAAAAAAAAAAACCTCAAAGACAAATATTTACCACCAATATGAGGGATTTATTTCATTTTATTTTTTTTCTGATTTTACTGCATGTGTATGGCGTGTATTGTGCACAGTGTTCTTCCTGAACAGCTGTTGGTCCCGGTTTATGGGCGTAAAAAATTAGATGTTGGAAAATCATTTTGGACTCGCGGAATTATGCTTTAACGATTACGTTTTCCCGTTTGGAAGTCTCATCCGCGGGCCCCTTGTTTACTCTTTTAAAAGAAGCATATACAAATATCTAGACGTATACACATATATATTTCCGTACTCCCGTTGCGCGTCTGTATTTTGACCTCGCAACGAAAACAATGCATCCCCTTTTTTCCCCCCTCGCGCGCTTTTTTGTGTGCTTGCGCGTAGCTCACTCAAGGTTTTATCTGGTAACGCTGATCCAGGTTTCATTTTTCTACCCCCCTCCCCCCGTATCCTTCCCTCCTGTCCAGGTAAAAGTGTGGTTTCAGAATCGGAGGACGAAGTTCAAGCGGCAGAAGTTGGAAGAGGAGGGCTCCGAGTCGCAGCAGAAGAAGAAGGGATCGCATCACATAAACCGGTGGAGACTGGCGACGAAGCAGGGGAGCCCGGAGGAAATAGATGTCACCTCGGACGATTAAACCCCCCCCCACCTCACCCCCCCTACCACCACCGCCACCCCCCCGACTATCTAAAGCGTCTGGTCTGAAGGAGGACGTGGATAAAGGATGCCGTGTAGAGACAGTGAGAGGGTAACAAAAAAAGAAAAAAAAAAAGAAGCCAATGTCACACTTCAGATGTGCGGAGATCGGCAGCTGAGGGTGCGGGAGAGGGAGAGGCCGGCGGGCGGCTCTGCTGTCACCCACGCCGGGCGGTCTGTCAATCCAAACCACCCTGGACAAAAACAAACGCGGATGACAAGCGTCTCAGTCCACCTACCTGAACCCTTCTACACACCCACCACCACCGCCACCACCACTACAATCTCCCACCACCTCCTTTTATTCTCCAATTCATATTGGACGTTTGCACTTCAGAAGGTTTTCTTAGAAAAACAACAACGCAGAGACAAAAAACAAAGACAAAAAAAGAAACAAGACGTTTCCACTTGAGATACCAAAACACCGAACTCCTTTTTGTAAAATCTTGATCTGCATGGTATAGTTTAACCCCCCCCCCCGTCCCAACTTGTAGTCGTTTTAATTTGACAACCTAAGGAAAAAAAAAAAACAAATTTGTTTTTAACTCTATTTTCAAACTGAGAGATGTCGTGCTTCTTCGATTTTTACAAAGTGTGCAGTCTTTCATTAATGATTCTCGTGTTAAGAGTTCTTGTGCAAAACATATGAAGTAGCGGTGCTGCGTTATAGTGTTTTTATTTTGAAGAAAAAGAGAACAAAAGCATTCGTTTAACGTTCCAAAAAGTTACTATCTTTTTTTTTTTTTTGGTTTATTTTAAAGGGAATCAGACCACAGATCACAGATTCAGTACTTTAAAGGGAAGATGTCAGGACACTCTTTTAACCTAAAGCTTTACCAATATGTTGCTGTGGCCCCATGCAGCCTTCTGCCAGAACTTGACCCTCCAGTGAAAGTTGCCACGAAGGATTAAAAAAAAAAAAGCAAAAGAATTGAGAGTTAAAAAAAGAAAAACAAGCACTGACCGTATTCCATGTACAGAAATGCTAAAAGTTAATGTTTCTGTTAAACCCTCTTTTACAGATTGTAAATATTTTTTGTGTTTGTGTTAAGTTTGCTACAATTTTAACACAAAGTATACTTCCAAGAAGTATGTAATTGTCAATATTTTGTCAATAAAGTTTTATCAATATGTCGCGCGCAGGTAACATTGAAGGCTTTTGATTACGCAGGGCGGCCAATGAGGCTTAATAGCAGTTATGTTTATTAATTTGGCTCTTTTACTGGATATGATTTGGATTTAAAAGTTGACAGTGACGTGGCGCTCGGATACTAATTTAGCCTCTTCGCTGCTGATCCCTCAGTCTAATATAGTAGACGGAATCAGTTCTATTTATTTATTTTTCTGCGTGGCTGCAGCGTCTGCCCTCGCTGCAGTCACAAAGAGTCCCGACCAGCTTTTGTGAAAGTGCAAATCAGTTTAGGCAATTATCATGCGAGTAATATGAAGGGGAAAAAAAAGGGGGGATGCATTGCCCAGTGGTCCACTTTAATCTCTTAATCCACGGATCCAGAGGGGGGGGGGGCTTGGTTGGACATAATTTAGTACAATCTGACTACCCCTCACGTTGCGATAAGGGAAGGTTGCAATGTGCCGCAAAATGGGATCTTTGTCTAAAATCTTGTCCCGGTGCTGTGTCGCGCTGCAAGGCTGCAGGAGGAAAGGCTGGGCCTGTTAAATAGCTTGTGAGCCATAGTCGGAGTTAAAGGGTTATTTACAGCAAGAATCGCTATTCATAATCAAACAAACCAACGGGAAACAATATTTTGTTTTGTTTTATTTTTATTTATTTTTTTTAACCCAATGCTTTTAACTGGATTTAATTTTTTTCTGCTCATTAACCAGGCTGTTTTTGGTGTGTTTTCTGGTGCGATGTGTGCATGTTTGTTTTAATTGTTTCGCAGCGCGGCTTCAGGTTCGGGGAGCTGAGAGGGGGGTATGGAATATTGGGAATTCTTAATCGGTCCATAGATTATGACAGCAATAAAAATCTTTAGAGAATACCATTAGCTTTGGGGTAAAAAAAAAAAAAAAAAAAAAAAAAAAAACCTAAAAGCTTTATTACAAACCCAGCTTTGAAATAGGGGGGATTAGAGGACTGAAAGGGTCCCACAATAGTTAGAAGAAAAGGTTTCATGCTAATGAGGTTAATGCCCTTTGTATCTCCGGACTCCACAACTTCATTACTCCTATCTCGGGCAACACCGAGCGGCTCAGAGCTTCACAATCCACTCGAGCTTTTCCCTACCCTGCCTCTAAAGAAGGATTTGATAGCGGTCCTGTTCAAACTAGATAATTATATCTTTTCAAGTTGGAATTAAGATAAAGAAAGTGCAGTGGAGGCGGTGAGCCTTGATCCGCCGCAAACAAATTTGGCGCAACTCTCCTATACCCTCACCCCCTCTCCCCCCAAAAAACCACGCACGCACACACGCACGCTCACGCACACACCCCTACATTTGGTGGGCCCGGACACACACAAAAGACAGTCTTCTCATTAGAGCCTGACACAGTTTGATTCATTTAGGCGATTTTAACCTGGAAATGCTGCCCCTTTTATTTTATTCAATTTAACGCTTGCGTTAATTATCAAACAGCAAATATAATTTTACGATTGCTGACTTGATGTATATATTTTATAAATGTTTCAAAGCTATATTTATATATAAAGAAAATATGTTTCGGTCAATATTTGTTTTTAAATAAATAACCTCAGAGGAGAGCCTTGCTTTGACAAGTGTCACCGTTTAAACAATTTTATTATATTGTGCACAGTTTGCTGGTAGAATTTAATCCCGCGTTTTTTCTTACCACGGAATTGTGTCCATTTATAGTTTTGTGTGCGTCTGAAAAAACAAACAGAACCTGACGTCACTCTCTCTCACTCTCTCTCTCTTTTTTTTTTTTTTAAACTAAAGAGCGATTACGCGCTATTTGAGCCGATAAAGTCACATGAATACAATGCTGGAAAGAATTCATCCTCCCTCCCTGTGTGTGTGTGTGTGTGTGTGTGTGTGTGTGTGTGTGTGTGTGTGTGTGTGTGTGTGTGTGTGTGTGTGTGTGTGTTCCGAAGTGAAGAGGGCCCCTTGCAGGATCTCATCTCTCCTCCACACGCAGCCCGTGCGTTAAGGGCCCAGCTGCGGGGACCTCTGGTGACCCGCTTATCTAAACCTAAGCTCCTCCGCTGCGTCCCGGGGGCAAAACGCTCCATAAACCATCGCACCAACCGTCTGCACTTCGATTAGTCCTTAAATATTCACGCGAGCGACCGGGGCCAGTTTGGATGTTTTGGACCTCTAAGCCCCTCCGCATGCGCAAAACGCCCCCCCCGTCATTGAAAAGAGTAGTGACTCATATCGAGTGACCCCCCCTGACCCAAAACCTCTAATCTCCAATTAGTAGGTATAATTACGTCCGCTGACACCGCTAATGTGAATGGTGGCTGAGGGAGGGAACCGGACACACTCGCGCTTTTTTCGCGCGGCGAGTCCAGAACTGATCGAGTTCTGGGAGGATGGCTCTCGACAGCTTTGTTAACGCGCTCGGCGAGGGAATGAAGGATTGTTTAAAGGGCAGCATCTCGTCAGGGCTAAAATAAAGTGGCACCTGTAGGCCGACCCTGCCACGTAGCCACGTCAGGACTAACTTGATCCGTCCCGTTTCACAAATTGCCTCTGAAATTGATCCTTGAAAGGAGAGAATGGACCCTACACAACTCCCGTGGCCTCGACATAAGGTGCGGCGACAAATATACAAGACTAATGAGCAATTACCATACAATCAGCCCTCAAATAGCTTACGCAATAATAAATTAAACATCGGAGCCTTGGATTTGGTTGCTTTCTTTATTATTAATAACGCGGGAGGGACGTTCGCGGCCTTGATGAGCTCTGAAGATTATGTTTTCCCGAACGCAGCAGTCCCCCCCCCCCATCCCCAGCTTGCCATCGGGTACAGTCAGCAGTTATTGACTCCAATACAGGCCTCGAACGCCCCTTCGCCGAGGAAAAAAAAAAAAAAAAAAAAACCTTTTAATTGCATGTTCATTGTCACCGATGTCGACTTGAATTTACTTCTCATTTAGATTTCCCCCCGAAGATTAAACGATTACGTGGAGGGCCACGAGGACAGCGGTCTTGAATGCAGCACACGCGGGCCCAGCTGCGTTGACGTTCAATAAAAGTGGACGTCAAAACCGAAATTCTTCCCTTGGACTACAATGGAATTTTGTTGTAATATTTTTCCTTTGGAGAAAAAAAAAAAACCAAAAAACAACTCTACTCAAATAATTAGTGAGTCGAAATGTGACAAATTACAGTGATGTGCAGAATAATTGATTGCTTTTTTTTTTTTTCCTGACTACGATTGCTCAAAATTCACTGCTACCTCATTATACTAATTGAATTAATTATCAGTTTAATTCTTATTAAACGCAGGGAAAGGTTGTATTGTAACGAGGCACACGGAGTTGTTCCGCTCGTCATCCTTCCGCTTTCTGGTGTGCAGTGCTGACTGAGGACCCTCTGACCACGCGCAGGGGGGTGTTTGAGTGACGAGTTGCCATCCCACCGCCAAATATTCATCGAGAGCTGCAATTCAGACGCCTCGATTCTGTTTTTCAGCGGCCTCCACGGTGTGCCTCTTTTCCCCCCCTGTCGATGCTTCTTCTTTGGGCCCCACTCTGCCCCGCTGCTGCACACACTCAGGCGCCTTTTTAATAGCTCCTTTAATTTTCACTATCTGCAACACGTAACATTCATTTCCAGCGCATTAATAATTCTCATGGATTATTTCTGCACCGGCCGCTCGGTTTGTTTTTCCTTCGCTATTTGGGGGTGAGGGGTTGGGAGGAGAAGGAGGGGGGGCGGGGGCGGGGGGGGGACCATTAGGCTGTAAGGTGATGCCATTTCATTTGCATATAAGTGCTTCCCGAACATTCGCATGCAGCTCCGAGGAGAGTAATTGTCCACCATCCCGTCCGTCGAAGTTCCAAAACTCAAAACAATTTATGGGTCGTATCTGCAACCAGCATTCCCCCTCGGCGCGCTAATGTGTAACACATGGCGGACTGTACACCTGATAAAATACCTTAGGGGCCCTGCAGTTTGGAAAATCCTCAATTCGCTCCCTAAATAAAACAAACAATGGCCTCACTAAATATATCACATGTGCCTGCTGAACTATTTTGTGTCTCTTGACCCTGCGAGTCCCCCTCGCCCTCCCCCCTCCCCACCTTCCACACCGTCGGCAGCCGGTGCCATGGCACAACAAGCAGGTACTTTTCACAATAATACCGCAAGATTTTCAGATTTGCCCCGCTGCAGGCTAAACAGAGCAGCGGCCCTTGCCGGAGCTGCACTCCGCCCCCGGAGCCCGGCTCTTGCTAAGGCCACTAATTCTTCTGCGCATGTTTTGTGTCGCTCCATGTCGGGGCTAAGATCACATCCAATGAAATTAGCTCACATCTAATAGCAGAGCGTTATCCCACTTCGCCTCAGCTGTTTCATCTCGGCGAGGGAGCCGCAAATGTGGCTTCACTTAGAGCTGAAATGTAATATAGCCGCTAGCGTGGGGGTTGCCTGAACAGACAGGTGAAATTGTGGGCACCTGTTTCTCTGTCCTCGCTTTGCACCCATCTGAGCTTTGCTGCGTCCCGTCCCCCGCCCCCCCCCTCTTGGTTGCTCAGCCCCCACCCACCCCCACACCCACTCCCCAGCAAAAAACATGGACTATCATGTTTCTGATGGCTGACAGTGGTTGAGTGCTTAGCGACTGGAAAGAGAGGCTGAGTGTAATACCAGCGAAGCACTGTTTTTGGACGCAGGCCTTTGTGCACTTGGACGGTTTGACGCCGCCTCCACTTTCCATATTCTTTTTTCACCAAGAGATTCAGCGGAGTGAGTGACACACACCGAAAGTGTAACGTTAGCGCTTTGGCTTGGCTTTTGGATCAGGCTTAAAGAGACTGCGGCCACGACGATGACAGGGATAGTAACCAGGCACAAACACAAAGTACTTTAAAAAAAACATATACATATTTATAACTCTGTTCTTGTGCAAGGCTTTCTAGGATTTAGCAGGGAAACATTGTTTTGTTTTTTGCATTTATTGCTATAAATAATAAATCTTTATATACATTTTCCATGGCACCCTTCCCATTTGCGTACAATATACTAACAGACACAATGTGAACATTTATATCGTAAAGAATTATTTTTATATGCAGCAGTTTTTAGGATTCTGCACAATTCTTTTTGAAATTTGAGGCAACTTTAAGGCTTCCGGACAACAGTGAAGTAATAACTGACAAATGTAAAGATTCGAGGAGAGTGATGAATACAGTGCAGATTTAAACTTCAAAACTTTACTCATGTAAACAGGTATTTAGCACAGATCATCCTCTGTGCTTTTATGTGTATTACTTATGTGAAATGCATTAATATCTGCACTTAGAATGAAGAAAATCCCTTCTCTCACTACTTTGTGAGTGTTTGTTTTCACACTCAAACTCTGACAAATTAAGGATCAAGTTAGTATACCCAAAATTTAATGGGTTGAATAGGTGAAAACCAAAAATATATTTAAAAAAACTTTTTGCATCTCCAAAAATGTTATATTACATATGTTCTAAATTGATTTCAAGTTCAAACTCTCTTAAAATTGATTAACCCCAATAAAAACAAAAAAACCACATAGCTATAGAATGTTGTAACATCGACAAAATTTTCTTCAAACATGTTTTTCAAATTGATCTCTGTTTTGTCAAAAAAGCCGCTAAAGACAAACACATGTGAGCCTTTATATCCTGTTCTTAAAAAAAGCAACTCATATTAAACTGACCATTGTTTTGAATCATGATCCGTTTTATCTGTTTGGATTACAAAAATATCTCTGTGTACAAACTTGAGAAGGATTGGTAATGATGACCAGACTTAAGGCCTAATTTTCAACAGAGAACACTCATAACACGCAGACAGGAATTTCTGGATACTTATGGTAATTCATGAAGTTTCTGCCTCGCTGCAGCTTTGTGCTGTTTCTTCAGGAATGTTGACCCAACTCTTGCACCATCTCTCATTAGTTTCCCCTCAAACGCTGGAGTTATTTCTCACATTGATGCAAACCTTTGCAAATTCCCTGGGCCGCGTCGCCTTAATACGCACCTCCACCTGCACAGCTGATACTAGAAGTGGATGTGGAAATGATCAATGAACGCACATTTGCAGTTTGCATATACGTTTAAGCAGAAGCAGGAAAATCTCTGCTGTCACTATGATGTTTTAATAAAAATACATATGTATTTCAGAGTAAGTTTCAAGCCATGGGTGACCCAGACTTGGGACTGCACAATCCTTTTCCTTGTGTCTCCCAATCACGTCCCTCACGAAGTGTCTCTGTCCCATGAAGCCAAGCGGAGACGAGGCACCAGTCGGATGAGAAACATGAAAGCAATGCACTTGAATATGAGGTTGGGAGAGGAATAGAGAAGATGTTTTGGGTTTATTGTGTCTTTTCCGTCAGCGGCAGATGTTCTCGAATTCCCCTTTTCATAATGAAGTGCAGCCATGTGTTGGAAATGTGTAACGCTGGGGAAAGGAGAAGAAGGAGAAGAAAAAAACAGCGTGTTGACGTGCTTGACATCCAAACACTGACACTTCTGAGCGAGCCAGAGAGGAGAGGGAGGCATTTAGCCGCTCCTTATAAAGAATAATAAGGTGGGCTTGGGAGCTCGGCTTGACAGGCGGTGTAAATGATTGGTGGTAGTAATTCAGCCCGTGACACCTATTATGGGCCAACAGACACCTTAACACCTCCACTGAGGAACCAGCCTAAATTATCCTTGCTAATCATTCACTCTCATTCACTCATAATGTTCTTCCTCTGCACGGCGCAGCTTAGCCATTGATGAGGGAGGGACGCTAAAACATGTGATCTCCGGCTGAGTGTCCGAGTGCTGCCCTCTAATTAATATTGAGCACCGGCCTATTGCAGGGGCGTGGAAGGGGGTGGGGGGCGATGGTGGTGGTGGTGGTGGGGGCGGGGTTCTTGTGGGCTTAAGGTGAAATAATTACTCCGCTGTCACTTTGAAGTTCCGACCAGCGATGGCCGTTGAACTCTCCAACGTCGGCCGGCCTTTCAGATTCGCACCACTCCAATTGGCGCCCACGCCAAAATTAAAAAACAAAAAACAAAAAACAAAACAAAAAAAACGCCCCGTTGCCATGTAACTGCATACGGCGTGGAGATGCGAGCTCGAAACGCAAAATGAGTGGCAGGTGACTTTTGATGTGTCCTCATCGAGGAGGACTCACCATTCGGGGAAAAAGAAAAAGAAAAAAGACACGTACTGTATGAACGCGAGCTCACGGCGAGCTGCGTCTTTTTCAAGTCCAATTACGATCACCGCACCCACTCTCGTCGCAGCCATTGTCTGCACCCCCCCCCCCCCCCCCCCACACACACACACACACACCGGTGGGCCCAGCTGTGCGTCTTTACGAGCGGGGTGTCACGGCGGGCCGAGTGTGTGCGAGTGGTTATCCTGTATTTAGAGGTAAAGGCACGGTGAATCAGACCACTTCACACATGAAAGGCAGCGGCGGCTCCGTTTAATTCTCTCTGCCTGGATCTCGCTGTCCTTTTACGGCGAGGTGGTGCTGGTGGTGGTGGTGGTGGTGGTGGTGGGACTCCAGAGGCTAGTTAAAAGGTGTCTGATTCTCGCCATGAATCTAATTAGATCTCCGGCCGAGGTCTTAACATCTCCCTTGGAGAGAGGGAGAGCGGGGGAGGGAGAGAGAGAGAGAGAGGGGGGGGGGGGGCGGCTAAAAAAAAAAGCACGGAGGAATAAAGGTGCTAAAGCCCCCTTCCCTTTAGCCTCTGCTGCACCTTGGCCCGAGTCTCTCCCTCCACCCCCCCACCGCCCCCGCCCCACACCCCCAACCTCTCCTTCTCCTGGAGAAAAACAAAGTCCTGCAGGCTAATGAAGTTTGTAATTAAGGAGATTCTGCGGGCTGAATGAGTAATTAGGACGCTGTTTCTCAGGGGTGTGAGCGGTGCCGGTCAGGCAGGCTGCATGCACGGCCGGAGAGAGAGCAGCCTTTCAAAAGAGCTCCAGAGGGAAAACGTGGCATTTCTTTGGGAAAGGTGCCGCTCGCCCCTTTTGAGAAAATTTATGTTGAAGATCAGGGAGGAATGCCGGGAAGGCGTCCTCCACTCATTGCTCCCCAGATTACCGTGTTTACATTCAGGCAGACACACTCGCGTTGGCACTCACTCGCCGGCGGATTTCTTGACGCGCGGGCGAAAAAAATCTGATATAATTTGAGGGAAAAGCGCCGCAGGACAGGGCCGCGCTCTGTTCTCGGTGAAGACATCTCCATTCTAATTATCACATTTACTTCAGATTGGTTGACTGTGCGGCAGATAAAGAAAGTTCACCTGGCCTCAATTAACTATATTTATCTCAGATTATCCCTCCATGAGATTTCTGCTCTGGCGAAAAAGATTAGCATTATTAAGAGTCGCGCACGCAGGATGAATACGTTCCTCAGACAAAGTGACATCTCTTAAGGAGGAGAAATTAAATCAATGAAAATTGGAATCAAAAGGCAGTAGATGAATGTTTTTGGGATTCTCTGGCGCGGCACCCTTTTTTTTCCCCCCGCCCTGCTGTGGTATCACAGTTTACATCGCTGGTATTTCATTTGGAAAACAAATTGAAAATTAAATTTGATAATTATTTAATCAAACCTGATGTAGAATCACATTTTTTTTTGCCGGCACAGTCGTGCTGAGTCCAGCTGGAATTTGCTCTTTGGATTTGGGTACATATGAAAATATGCTGCTATGCGTGTTCAGACATCTAATATAAGGCCCAATATAACCACTGGAGTCAGGATACCCACACCACAGATAAGGAGCAGATAAGGGTGTTTACTAACTGAGGTCTTTGACTGATACAGTAGGAAAAAAGGAGCGTCTTCACAGTCAAATCCTTCTGATCTGGGGGCTAACGTCGACATTCTCTCAAACCATTTACACTGTTTAGACTGGGAAGTGTCCCGCTGCGAGGCACAACACCTGGGCTTTGAACCCGTGACCTGCCTCCCGGTCAGCTGGGGGATCAGCGTCGACAGACGGGGCCCAAAACTCTTCATTTCCTGTTTCGGCCTGCAACAAACCCTCTGCAAACCGCACAACACAGCTACGGCTACCTGTGTTTCAGGTGATGCAATCAACAAAACGGAGAATTCTGACTTCTTCCAGGACACGACTCGGTGCGTTAAGTCTCATTTCTCGGCTAATTTGAAATTAACGGCTCCTTTCTTTGTTTTTCCCTTTTATTGCCCCGCAAACAAGGCGGGCTTGAGTCGCAGACTCATTACAGGTTAAATAGAACAGGTGTTTGTCAGCTCCAGGCAGACGGACGTAGATGGGGGCCTTTTCATGTTGACTACTTCCTCACACATTAGTCTTGAGCTAAATTGCTCTGAGTGGAGGCTCTGCCCTGCCCATCCTTCATCATCCAGCCTGACCTCTCTCCCCTACACGCTGCAGGCAGGGCTGCAGATAAAAAGGGGGGTGAGAGAAAGAGAGAAAAAAAAAAACGACTCGAGGAATTCTAAATATTAGTGGTTGTAAATCAGCCCCCAGTGGCCTATGAATAGCAATTATCTTTCTTGCGCTAATAAATCCGCCCACCCTCCCCCACCAGTCACAGATAAGATGGTTTCTCTTCCTTACTGGTGGTTAAAAAAAAAGAAGAAAAAAAAACAGCTACAAGTTTTGCCTGCGTGAAAAAAAGAACTCTAAAGAAAGAAGGAGGGAAAACATGTTGCGAGGCTCGCGCCGTGTTTCCTGTTGTGAGCTCAACGGCAAGGGGGGAACAAGATCACAGGACCTGGAAGGGGGGGGGGGGGGCCTGGAAAAATCAGACGCTATCAAGAGGAGAGCCCTTATCCGTCTCATCGATACCTGCTACACACGACCAGGCACACGGTGGTGACTCTAGGCCGGTGGGAGTGCGGAGATTCCTCTTCAGAATGCCATGGGAAGCGTTTAGCGGAGGGGCCCGACCCCTCGTCTGACAGGGGCATTCTTTGATTTTTATCCGTGACAGGTTAGCGCAGACGAGACGCTTTTAGCAGCTACTTTAAACTGAGCAGTGAGAGCAGTGAGAACGAAGCCGCGTCCTGCTGCCTGGCGTCACCGGCGGGAATACGCCTGCCGTACCTCCGGGAACTCCGCTGGGATTTTGGCCACGACTTAATGGTCACCGTCCATATAGGAGGAAAACACGGCAATCAGCAGCGGCAGAGCCGCCCCCCCACCCCCCTCCCTCCTCCCCCCCCCCCACCGCCTCTATAAGGTGACTGAACCCTTATTCCATGTAAAGACTTAAATTAACCTCATTAAGCGTGCTCTCACACTAGATACATAATTATCCCTGAGAGGAAAGCCAGTGCTAATACAAATTAGAAAGATAATTAAGCTACTGAGACTGGCCACTGCATCTCCCCGAGCACTGGACCCACACAACCATTACGTTGCATTAGAGCAATTGTTTACAGTCACTACAAGTGCCTTTTCTTCTTCCTCTTCTTTTTTTTTTTTTTTTTTTTTTTAACACAGGTGGCCGTGTTTGTTCAGAAGGTTCCACGCAGCTGGGGTTCGTGTTGACCTCGCCTAATTCAGCCACTTGAGTTCCGTGGGCGGGAGGGAGCGGCAGATAAGGCCACTTCCTCTTTTCGTTTCCGGTGGTGTCGGGCGAGATGACTTCACCGCGACGCCCCTCCTGACCTGCAGCCTCTCTGGAGAGAAGGGCCGCCTTTAGAGCGCTAAAAAAAAATTAAAAAAAATCCAATCTTCATAAATGGTGCAGCTGAGTGCAGTGCCTGCGCCAGGTGACGAGGCCGCTCAGCGCCCTCCCGAAGACTCGACCGCCAGTGCGGAGATGCCTTCAAGGCCTCCTCGACTCCCCTGAATCAAAGCCGCCTGACCCCAACCCTCTCGCAAAGTGCTCATTCCAACGAGAACAATGAATCTGGCTCGTTTCTTACATTCCTCTCCTGATCATATGATACCTGAAGAAGCAGAGGAGGTAGAGAAGAGACGAAGGAACACTTGCAAAAGCAACAAACACGCATTGCATCGCTCGTCTCTCAGTGAGGCCGCCATTAGACTGCGGTGCCGCCGCCGCCGCCGCCGCCGCCTTCTGCTCAAAATATGGCAAGAGAAAAAAGATAAATACACGCAGCTGGCTGCATTTTGGCCGTGCGATTCCCCCCTTTGTCGTAGGAGGAACGCATATTTTGTAGGGCTCAAGCAAGCGTTCAAGAGCGCTCAGCAATTGTGGGAGAAATCGCTGCGAAGGCTCCGGCTGCACTCAAGAAGGAAGCGGTAAAAGGCCGGCCTGTGATGTCGAAGAAATTCTGGCCCCGTGCAGAGTGGGTTTCTCTCTCTCTTTTCCTCTTTCCCCTTCCTTGCCTCCATGGCGAGTGGGGGGAGTGCGAACGGAGAGGAGCTGGGCGTGTGCCAACGCTGCCTCCTGTGGTTTCACGCATAACAACATTGCATGCACACAGCTCTGAGTAAGCATTGATTTAAGAGGGCACTTCTTCTTTCCACGGCTTTAAGCAAAACAAGCCCCCGTGTTTGGATAGACCTGGTAAGCAGCTCACTGACCTGAGCAATGGGTCAGATTAAGTTAGCCCCCACCCCCGCCCACACACACACACACACACACACACACACACACACACACACACACACACCCTCCTGTCTCCCCTGGCAGCCCAGCGCAGGATGAGGTGGAAAAGGGAAAGTGAAGTGCTCTTCAGGGCCTGGCAGCCAGGTCAGGGGAGTTACTCAGGAAAACAGGAAACTGACATGGGAGACAAATGATAGGTCTCGCCCCGACCACGCTGCAAGACTCGATCATCCATAATTGCTGTAAGAGCGTTACTTAGGAAAATCTTAAGATAGTGCACGTCTTTGGAGATTCATCTCAGAAACGGTCGAACTTTCTCTGCGTGCGACACGGCAGACGCTGCAGTCCAGCCCAACGTCTCTCTGCCGACGGCGACGCGGGATGAACTGAGGATAACGGCAGACATAGACGCTCCGACCTGACGGCGTGTCCGAAACACACTAAACCATCCGTGTTAATCCACATTTAAAAGAAACATTAACTTTGGAGCAGGGAGAAAAAAAACAAAATGAACAACACAAAGCAAACATGGGGACACGGCAACAGTCTGAGGTGATATTATCTATTGACTCTGTTGAGTGACTGTTCACTTGGAGTTAGTCATTTCTCAGGACATGCTGGAGGGTGGATTGTGTGTGTGTGTGGAGTAGAGGAGCAGCTTTTGGCCAAAGGCGAAGATAAGCCAGGGGAGGCGGGGCTGCTGCTGCTGCTGCTGCTGCTGCTGCTGCTGCTGCTGCTGCTCCAGGACACAATGGAGCGAGCCAGCCAGGCAATCAGCGAGCGATCTGGGGCGACGTTTAGCGGTGCTGTAAGATCTGCTAAACTAGCCCTAATTTCCCCCCGCGTCCCCCCCCCCGTCGTCGTCTTCGCCGTCGTCGAAGATGTGTGAGTTGAGGTGGAAAGGGGCAGCAGGAGGAGGAGGAGGAGGAGGAGGAGGAGGCCTTTGGTCTGTCAGAGCGGAGTTAATCTCAACCTGGGGCGGCACGTTCACTTTTGATGGAGGCCAGAGATAGGACAGAGGCGAAGCAAAAGCGGTGGTGGTGGGGGGGTGGGTGCGAGGAGGAGGAGGAGGAGGAGGAGGAGGAGGAGGAGGGCCGGCGGGATGAAAGATCACCCACACCTGCGAGAGGCTGCCGAAAGTTACAACTCACTCAAAAGAGAGAGAGGCCTTTTCTTGCTGCCGCTGCCCCATTTGTCAGGGGGGGGCGTGGGGTGGGTGGGGGTGGGTGGGGGGGGGGGGTGGCTTCCACCGGTGGCTCATCAAACGCACTCCCCTCCACGGCATAAAGATCACATTGAGTCGCCTGTAAGATAACTTACAAATTGAAAATGTTCAGCTACGCCTCTGACACACTTTTCTTTTCTTTTTTTTTTTTTTTTGCAACAAAACGAACAAACAGCACCAACCCGGAGTGACGACTTCCCCCGCACCCTTCTACATTTTGTTCACCGTGTCCTCCTTTTTTTTGGCGGGCGGGTGGTGGTGGTGGTGGTGGTGGTTGTGGTGGTGATGGTTTCAAGAGGTGTCTGGGTGCAAAAAAAAATCCACAATAATCCTCTTTGGGGGGGTTGGATATGAAGCGCCACCCCTTGAGGTTTGCCCTCTTTGGCCCTCCGTCCTCCTTTCAAGCACTGCAAGATTCGCCGGTGCCACCGAGAGCTTTTGTTTAACTAGCGATCAAAGCCCGGCACACGCACACACGCACACACACACACACACACACACACACACACACACACACACACACACACACGCACAAGATCCAGCATGGCTGCTCCCTCTCCACCAAAAAGCCCCCACCGTATCGTAAACAATAATCACACACGAGGACCGAGCGCTGCAAGGATTCCGCGTCGAATTCCTGCAGCTTTGAAACGAGGATGTTTGAAATAATAAGCGTCTAAAACCAAAGGGGGCGGAGACAGAGAGGGGGGGGGGGGCATTTTGTTGGAGCGCGTGCAGGACGGGGCTATTAGAATGGCATCTAGACTCGGGCCCCGGTTAGCACTGTTTGTGGTGAGCGGTTGCAAGTGCACGTTACCAATAAATATGTTTAGGCAGCAAATAATTCCTCCTCCTCCTCCTCCTCTTCCTCCTCTTCCTCCTCCTCCTCTTCGTCCTCCTCCTCCTCCTCCTCCTCGGCCTGTTTCATCTGGCCTTTGTTGCTCCCTGCCAGAACGCCGCTCTCCCCTCAGCTGGCAGCTCGCGCAGCACATCTGGATCCGCGGGAGGGTGTAATACACTCAGATCACGAGCACGTGTGTGCACGTGTGTGTATGTTGGGCAGGTGGGCAGAATGACATGCGTGGGCACATCCTCCCAGCTATGAGGAAAATGCCCTCTGTGTCCCGACACGACGGGGATGAATTCCCCGGGCCGAGGTAGCCCATAAACAAAAACACATGGAAGAGGGGAAAGGATTGAAAGAAAGTAAGAAAAAAAAACCCACAAAACATAAAGACTCTGTTTCCGCAGCTCCAGAGCCCCACTGAGACTCCAGTCTCAGCTTAAGTCAAAGAATGAAGCACGTTCTGTGAGACAGCGAATCTGTAAATTATTATCCAGACAAGGGGAACGAGCGTGTCTCTTCCAGAAAGTTGCGCTTGCGAGCCCCCACTTGGGAATGGAGCTGTTTTTGTTGTACATGCCTGTATTCTAAACGAGTGGCGTTAATCGCACTAACATTCTGGGATGTTTTACAAGTGAAACACGCCTGCTGTGGCATTCCTGCAGGACGCAATTTAGCTTTCAGGAATCTGGGCAAGTGCTCCCGTTTTCTGCAGACCACCAAACTCATATGTTGAACACTGTTATTTTAGAGGGTGGTTTTGAATTTTTTCGTTTTTTTAAACGAATGAATTTTACTTGCAAATCAGGCCCTGTATGTTTGTCTGCACTTTGTCTGCAAGGATTAGGAGTCTGAGGTTGAGCTGTGCATGTGTGGAGCAACAGTAGATGATGATGATGATGATGATGATGATGATGATGATGATGGTGAAGCAACGGCAGAAGTTCTTCTCTTCTCAGGTTTTTTTTTTTTTTAAGACAACTTGTATAAAATGAAGGAATACTTCCGCCATACAGAAACCAACAAGAAAAGAAAAATCTGAATGTTTGCTGGACAAAAGGAGCTAGCTTGGAGCTTGAATACAGTCGTGCAATTGGACCCACAAAAAGGTCAAAGATCCTGCAGTAACGTGCCAAGCCACTAGTTGGCGGTATACTTTGTAGCCCTTCAATGGCCACTGATGGCGGTGGTTTTGGGAGAAAAGTCGCTAAACTTTCGCGCGAAAACTAAGTAAACTAACTAAATTAAACTAACTTACTAAATCTAACTCCTGCAAATTCCAGCCATGTCTGCGACTCCTTTACAACTTGCAAACAGTATGACATATTTTGGAGGCGTGGCTTAGCTGGAGGCAAAACATTTCAGACGTGTCAGCTTGTCAACACCTGCTCGCATGTTTTAACAGATTCTGATTCTCATTTTGTCAGAATGGCTGCAGTAGACACAACTTTCATTCAAAATGCAAGTTGTGAGCATTGACGGTTGCATTTGTAGTTCCAGCACGTATGATCCCGAAGATTTCAACAATTTCTCTGACTTGCAAGTGGCAGCTAACTTCAAGCTTTGGTGGATGTTTTTGTGGTTTTGGCACCCAACAACATTTTTGCAGGTAGTATTTCTTCTGTCTTGCCTCCAGCTAAAGCAGTGGCATGATCATGTCGTAAAGGGTCGATGGCTGTGAGAGGTAACAGAAAGAGACAACCCACAAAGTATTTATGATAAATTACGACTTGTCAATGTTTTTTTTTGTAACCTATTTTCAGAGGTTTCCTATCACATGCGACGATGAGTACATGCCAATTGAGGTAGTGATGGAATTGTTTGATTTAAACTTAATACAACCTTAGCTTCTTGCATATGGGATCAAAATCTAACTGTTGTGAATTTCTTCAGATTTTTTTTATTTATTTTTTTTAATATTGAGTGTTTTGTGCATGACCTTGTAATTAATGTGTGTGAAACAAACCAAACAGCATACAGACTAAGCAGTAAGATCATGCATCATCATTTGACACCTAGTGAGAGAACATCTTAACCCAACCGTGGTTCGCCGATGAATCTCGCGCAACTCTTAACCGCCTCAGCCGTCAACCATTACCGCGGTGCACTCTCACAGCATGTGGCCCACAGAAGTCACACAAGAAGCTCTCGGAGTGAGAAATAATGGGCACAGCTTTACAACTCTGACTGCCGCAACCACCACCACCACCACCACCACCATTTACACCTGCAAGCCAGGTGCGAGCCACCTACAGCTGTAAACTAGACTGAGGTGTCGTCCCAGCCAAAAGAGAGAGAGAAAAAAAAAGTAGAACCAAAAAAAAAAAAAAAAAATCAAACGTCCAGAAGTGCTGAATCACCTGCAAAGAGTCGGCTCATCTTTACTTCTGTCAGCATTTTTCTTTGTCTTTTCTTTTTTTGAAAGAGGCACCATTTCATAATGGTTCTATGTAGGCGGGTGTGACAACGTGTTCCGGGGATATTTCGCCACATGGAGGGCAGACCAATTGTGTGTTCAGCAGCATCTCTGCAGGGATTAGCGATGCCATTAAGTGGCCACGGGCTTGTGGCAGGGGGCCGCATCCCCTGTTCCCTCATTAAAATCGCCAGCAGCTGCCCTTCTTCGCAGCTCCACTCGGCCACCACACCACACCACATGCACACACACACACACACACACACACACACACCACTTACGGTGCCACCCTGGACTCCTTTCATGGACTTTCACGAAACCTCTACTGGCAGTTTAACAAAGTTTAATGGTTTCTGACTGATCGTCTGTCATGCTCTCCGTGCTTCAGAAAAGTTTCCTAAATGTGCATTAAGGGAGTAAACATCGTATTCAACAGCTAATTTCACCCGAGGCAACTAATGCTGATCACGCACAAGATGAGTCACACACAACACAAGACCACACACCTCCATCTATCTATCTATCTATCTATCTATCTATCTATCTATCTATCTATCTATCGGTATGTGTATACACACATATACATTTGGGCCATCTGTACTTCAGTTATTTTGATTACTTTGATTACTTTAATTTATTAAAAACTTTGATGTTATCCTACTAAACAGGAGACATGGAGACTGGAATGAACTTGCTTTGTTCATGCAACAACTAGTCACGTTTTTCTTTTCTTTTTTTTTACCTATTCATACATACATGCATAAATCCAAAATTAAATAAATTATCATTTCACATGAACTCACAGGAAAGAATCCACATACATACAGTATGATACTCCAACTTCTCTTTGAAACGTTCACAACCAAGAAAAAACAACAACGTGAGGATGTAGAGGTATCAAAAGAGACCCATAAATACTCTGCTGCAGTCCTAACTGCTTTTGAACAGGGGAGACAGAGGTGTGTTCAAACACTACCCAGAATGCTAAGCCTGAGGCTGCGGCCGAGGGGCGATGATGGGTTTCTCTGTAGACAGAGGGGGGAAATAGAGGGAGGGACCGGCAGTAATGATAAGCTCTGCATGCCACCCCTAAAAAGAAAGACAGAAAGAAAAACAACAAAAAAAAAACACGCCCACTTTTGTGAAGTTTGTCATTTCCTCAAGGCGCAATTAATTACTGGCAACATCAGACGTCCATGTGAAAGTCTGAGATCAATTTAATGTGACTTACTTCGCTCACTCTGCACATTGTAAAACACCTACATAACTACAGCGTTGGCTCCGCTGTCAAATCTCCCCTCACAAAAGCAGTTTAATGTTTCCACTGTAAATCCGAATAAAGCACCATAATAAAGCAAGACGTTGTAGGGCAGAGGCATTTTGGCTGGAGCAGTTGCGGCGTTGAAGGGCGCAGCGGGCCGGCCCAAGTCTCGGGCCCCCGAGGCAACGGAGCCGAGGTGAGGTCTCCGAAATACAATCATACACACACGGATTTGGGAAATTAGAGTTTCACGTAAATGTAAGCATTTACAGGTGGTAAATATCCTGTTGGATTTCACGAATGTAAAAGCTTAAGCACTACACCCACAGGCTATGGAGCAGACACACACACACCCCCACACGCACACACACACACACACACACACACGCACACACACACGCACACGCACACGCAAGTGGGTGCGCACGCTGGAATTGATTTTATTTCCACTATCAAGCCATTCAGCTGTGTGGATTTTTCACACCTGTGGACCGATAATCTGCAGCATCTTGAAACAAATACAATTTTCATTGACACGCTACATGAAAATAGGAATTGTAACGTGCAATCTTTGACAATCAGCAGTTGGGGATACCTGGGGATAAATAAGCCAAATCGCTAACCTGCGTCAGTTTAAGATATCTGCACCGTGGCATGAGCCTAATTTCAAGCCAATTAGGACGATCGCGTTCCCACTTATTTTTTCAATTTGCCAGCCTTTTCAGTTACATTATTCCATAGATCACCAGGGGAAATAGGTAAATCAAATTTCCATCCCCTGAATTGGGTATATGACACACCAGATTGCATCTGCACATCTTCGTCTGCTTTAGTCCTGCTTGGCGTTATTACGCGGATGCCGACAATGCGCGAGGCGACGGCGGCGGTCTTGCCTGGAGCGGATGCCCACACAGGCTTTGCCTTCTCCCCGCCGACTGAATTTTACGACTTTTTTCAGTGCGGAGGAGCCGAGATTGTAAAGATAACTGTTGCCACTCGCCGCTCCAATTTGTTATTGAGAGCGGTGCCATTACCTGGAGAGCGGCTGTGGTTAAAAGAGAATAACAGCCATAATGGAGATCTCTATCCCTTGTTACATATCTGATGGAGGGGCTTTAAAGATCAAACAGGCGGCCAAACATTCGGCATTCCTCAGTGACTTTCTTTTGATGTGCTGGACCGCCTCTCCTCAAAGGTGTTGTCTCCGTGCCGCTCGTGAAGAGGCAAACGTTATTGCTGTTAATCTGTTTTTCCTGATTGGATTTTTGCAACTCTGGGGCAGAATTTCCTTTAAGGCGGAGCGGCCAAAAGGGGCCGAGATCATTGGTGACATTGTCAGGAAGGTGACACTCAACACAAAGCCTGAATCGCACTGCATTGTTTTGTTTTTGTGTTGATAATTTTTATAAAGAGTAGTATTTTCGAACCATTTTATTCATTAATTACAGCACAAATCCTTCACGCCAAGGATTATTTCAAGTCAGATAAAGTTTCCACATTCATCCCGTTGCCCACCTCTCATTTTATCCTGGACACAGTTGCGAGTAGCCTTGCATGACTGCTGACCCCCAAAAAACCCACACACTTTTCAAAGAAGTACAGGACATTGACACGTAGACGCATATCTGTCCGTTACATGATTTTGTACAATAGAGCGCATTCACGTGTATGAATTATTTTTCTCCCACAGTCAAGTGACAGTGGCGAGACAGAACTTTAAGAGAGCAGAAAAGTCAAGCTGACCCAACTGACCCGATCCTCTTGATCTGTTTTTTTCTATGAAGAAAACATACATTTCTTAACATTAATGTCATGGATTTTAACATGAGTGTGTACAATTTAGAAATAAGTCTGACTACATGTATATATTTTGTTTAGAATTTTAGGATACGCTACTCCAGATACACACTAAGATGGCCGCAGCCGTTATCTGACATATCGAGGAAAAAAGAAAGCTGAAGCCAGATCAGTTCCCAGGAAACATTATAGAGGATTATTTCTGACAGGCAGAAAAACAGGCCGCTTATTAAAAAAACCCTTCCCCCTCCCTGGTTTCTCTTCTTCATGGTTTTCATGTGTGGTCAACAGTAATCAGTTTACAGTCGCGCTCTTTCAGGGTGTGAAGACACACACTTTTCATTTGCACAAATAGAGAATGATAGTTTCAAGAACCCATTTCAATTAATCCCCCTTAAAGTTTTGTTCAGTCCCTCTCTGAAAAAAAAAAAATAAACCTCCCACTTTTAATCTGAAACCTATGGTGTGTTTTTTGTGTGTGTGAGAAAGGGATTTACCCATAATTCTCATTGCCTGCATCCCTTCCCCCTCTTGCGGCAAAACACATCTGCACTCTTTTTTGCGCACACGCATGCAGACACACACATGGGCGACACGCACAAACACACACTGTATAATTTATAAAGCCTAAGCTCTTTCAATACTCCAAAATGCCAGATAAACTTTTCTCATTTGCTCCTAATTTGGTCACGCAAGATAATGCCAACATCTGAAGGCTTTTTAAACTGCTTTTTATAATGCATTCCTGAAAGGAGCTGGCACTGGCACCTCTGCACCTTGTCAGCTCCAATAATTATTTCCAATCCGGAGCTAGCCCTTAATGTGCTGATTAATCCAGCCCTCTCCTTGCTGTGAGATGCATTCAGCTCCATTAATTTTTCAAAAAGGCCTCACTCCCCCCACCCTCACCCCCACCCGCCCTTCTTTTTTTTTTTTTTTTTGCTGGGAGCCCTGCAGATGTCAGGGCTGTGGCAGAGAAAGCCATTAGAAGTTAACACCTCCCACTCCCCAGAGACTGGCATGGACTTCCCCCCCCCCTCCCTGGTTCCGATTGCCAGGCAGCCATATTAAGGGCGTCCACTGCCAAACCTGGCATTCTCTGAACTTGGACATCACCACCTCTGCAGCCCGGACCCCCACCAGCTTTTACCCCCGCGAGCGGAACCCCCTTAATGGGAGCGTTTGTGGACATAATGAGAAAGCAGCCCGCTATGTGCTGTGTTGCGCAGAGTATCTGTGGATATTGGGGAGCGTTCGTCGGGATTCTCGTGCCGTGCGTCACCCTTCTCTCTCTCCCCCAGCCCACACTACCCCACCCCCCCCCGAGATTCCAGGTTTCGGAGCCGTCTCTGTGAGAAACGTCCTTTAGAGCGAACCCGCTCGCCCAGCGCGCTCCAATTCAAAGCCATTTGAAATCTGTGCTCCAACCTCCTCTCACTCCAGAAGCTTTGTGCAGTGCAAAACCCCCCCACCCACCGCCCCCTCCCGCCCGCCCCGCCAACAACCTCCCATCCACCCACAAACGCAGACTGGTTACAAGCCGTCTCAATTGAGGAAATCCCCCCCTTCAACCGGCTTTTATCTGCCGATAGGTAGGTGAATGGTGGAAATTAGGATTCCTGGAGAGACTTGGGATGGAGAGAATAGAAACAAAGACTTCCCCATGTCGGGAACCGATGTCTCTTTTTCCACTGCTTTTCCCTTTCATCCCGAGGGCTCCTGTCAGACAGAGGGAAGGAGAACGAGAGCACATATAATACCTTTTAAGAGGCTGCCAGTTCTCTCCCATGCGATAAGCTCCGCTCGAATCACAATGGAGTTTTAGGACCTCGCAGCCACCCCACTGTAGGCCTGAGAACACGCTCCAGCATACACATCAACAGCGGTGCGCAAACTAAAAAAAACAAAACAAAAACAAAACACAGCACAATGTAGCCAATTAGACGCAACATATTGTACCCGACATACAGGAAAAACCTTCAGTTCGTAACGATGGTTTGTTCTAAACTGGCTGTAAAGCCTGGTAGGTCACTACATGTATAAACATATTGGACATAGAGCATTAGTTAGACAATCATCTGTATGCAACAGCAAATAGGTCGCCAGCATGGAAGCGTATAACTCCACTAAACAGCGGAAAAACTATGCATACTCTATTTTGTATATACAGCCCCCTCGCGCCCCGTGCAAAGTATTCAAAAATCTGTATAAACAGAGGCAGTGTCGAAATCCCCGCTCGTTTGAATGTTAATGAAACGGAGGTGTTAGGATGTCAGAAATCTGTCCAATAACGATAACGGTACAACTCCTGTTTACACTGCGCACGCTTCGGCTCCCAAAACCCAAAGTGCAGCCTCATTTACGTGCTAATGTGGGGAAGCAGATAAAGGACGGAGGAGCGATCACATGCCCTGTCAGAGAGTCACCCTTTGAACCA
This sequence comes from Nelusetta ayraudi, assembly GCF_046127955.1. Lineage (NCBI taxonomy): Eukaryota > Metazoa > Chordata > Actinopteri > Tetraodontiformes > Monacanthidae > Nelusetta > Nelusetta ayraudi. Next base: position 963,657 of record NW_027466172.1, read on the forward strand.
TCCCTCATGCCGCTGAAGAGGGGGGAAATTAAAGAGCCTCAGCAGGTTTACCACCTTTCAAACACAACTCACACTCCACTCGAGCCCTCACTTTGTGACAGAGGGAAAAATAACTGCGGCAAACACGCACATGCACGCGCGCACACAAAGCACGCAAGCACAAAAGAGCTTCACCATTGGGTTCACGCACGGCATTATTTTTTTTCCCTGACAATTAATCCAAAAGGAAGCCGAGGTTGATGTAATGCAAATGACAGAGGCGCACGAGACTAACGCGCAGTGCACGAGACATCAAATGCATTTTTGTTTTTAATTTTTTTGAAAACTACGTCTTGAATTTTCCCGAGCTGGATTTAACTCTGGGCTTCCCTGAAACAGACTAGAAGAGCCGGTTAGACGTGACTGATTGATGATTGTTTAGGAGAGCCGCATTCAACTGCGTCATTTTTGCATTAGCAGTGGCTCGGTTGGGTTCAAGCAATGTGAGAGGTGCTGCCCGTAGTTAACCCCCATATAACTATTGTTTGCCTCTGCTCTTCCTCTCGGCTCTTTGGAACGTACTCATTTAGTCATCAGCTGTTTCCAGAAGCAGCGGCCAGCTGTGAGCCCTGCCGAGGAGCAGGGAGTCAGCAGATCCTGCGCAGCTGAGGGGGGCAGGACACAGTGAGGGGCTAGCTTCTGAAAAACAAGTACAAGTACGAGTACAAGCTTTCATTTGAACTATTATGTACACCAACAAATTTTGGAAACTGTTTATACATTTTGGTTGCCCCAGTTTGTCGGGCTGCCTGGGAACTTTTAGGATTTCAAATTAGAATGACAAAGTACTTTTGTTTTATAAACACCTTAAACTAAGAACAGTGCTTAAACTTAGGTTAAAGGTTAGATTGAAAAAGCTTCCTGTATTAAAAAACATTTTCCAGGTTTAATTAAGATTTTTGCAAATAGCATTTATACATTCACAATATTTCCTAATTATATGTACGGAAAGCACTGTCAAATTAGTCGAAATGTTGTATGGAACTTGGCCAAAAATAAAGTTTGGGAAATTAGTTTTTTGCTTTACGTGATATTATTTTACTAAAAAGCCCAGTGAATGTGTATGACATTGAACATATCAAGTAAAGAAAAAGACGTGTATTTTCTTAAAAGTAGCTTCTGAATATCAGAATTCAATTCAAATGCACAACTTGCCGAGGACGAGTTTCTACTCCAACATGCGTAAATGCAGCCTTTTCACACGTCAGCGTCCTGACCTCGGCCCGTCGTCGGGTCTGGCCAGATGAATCATTCACAATATAATAGCAAAATGTTTTGACTGCTGCAGGAACGACGCTTTGTGACGATCGCTCCGCTCGGGCAAGCGCCGCCCATCTGGCCGTTCAAAGACGGTCAAAAATAAATGAACCCTCCCTTCACCCCCCCCGCTGACACTCTGTGACCCCGCTCTGTTTGGGGTTAAAAGGAGGTAACGGAGGACTGATGGAGCATGTGCGTGATCCCAGCTGCAGCGCATTTCGGAGGAGTGGCTGTCTCGGAGCAGGAAGCCAAATTCACGAAATCCTCGTGTAGCGTTTAGGTATGCCGACGTCTTAAACAAATAGGCCTGGAAGCCCTCCATCACCCTGCGGCCCGACACCCCTCATGCCTCAGCCGTCCCCGTTAATGAGAGCAGCCAGCTTGGGCCACATTCTGCGGCCGCTGCATTAACCGCTACCACATGCTGCTGAAATGTAAAGTAATGCACCTGTAATTTCTCCTCTATTTGTTAATATACTACACGCTGGTTAAAGGCCGGCGTTACTGAGTCTAAAGAGGTGGCGCAGGGGCCACGGTCACAGTTTGATACCTCTGTTCAGCTTTCATTCACACCTACTTACAGTTTTACAGAGCCTGACTGCGCTAACTTAAATGCGGTTGTGTAATGCGCTCGCATAATTCACAGTAACACCCACATTAAAGCGCGCTGTCTAATTCAGAGGTCACTCCATGGCGCAGTCATTTCCCAGCTGTGTGATTTAGCCCGGCGCTAAAAAAGAACGCCGTTTGAACTTGACTGTAGCAGTCGGGGCGTTTTTTATTTCCACCCAAGGTCTGCACGTTTGCAGTGACTGCCATAATAGGAAGCGGCGTGTCGGCCTTTTCGCAACGTGGTAACTCTGCTGACTCAAAAAGGAAGCTGCCCACATGGTAAGCTGAAGGTCTGATTTGTGAGATATTGCTCTCTCTTGCTGTAATTCCTGGAAAAGGATCAGTCTCTAAGAGGCATAAACGTTGAATAAAATTTCTGTGTAATTATTCAGGGGAGATTTGGAACAGTGGAACATTTAGGCCTTTATCCCGTGTATTATGCAGGGAATTAACGGCTGGAGAGCTATCTGAATTTGGCAAGGGGAGCTAAGCAAACACCCAGAATGGATGAACCAGGCGGCCCAGAATCAGACTAAATGCAATCATTAAACTTTCCTGCATTCTCATTAACTTTTGGGGGTCGTGATCCTGCTCAGGTTCAGAGTCAGCCGTGTTGTGTGCACGTCGCACACATGTTGTCTTGCAAACAGACCAACTATGCAATGATAAAAGCAACATGACGTTGGCTGCAACCTCGAAAAAAAAGAAGAAAAAAAAAAGAAAAAGAAAGGAACGAACCCCCAATGGCTCCGGAGTTCAGAGAGGGGGCAGGCCAGATTGCTAAAGAATTGCTTTGAGTGGTGGATCGGCATTGCAGGAATTTTTTAATTTCCTGTTACTCAATAATTCTGCGCTAGTTACGTCCTCGGACAACATCCTGCTCTGTACCTTGTCTGATCAGCTCAATCCATCGGACAGATGCAAAGGAAACGCTCTTTAATCCTTTATCATTGTTCCGCGATGCGGTGGCCCGTGCCGCCGTCGCGCGGCCAGGTAGGAGGCTATACGCGGTCAGGGTCCCTGACGTGGGACCTTGGGACGTACCTCGGCGAACCTGGCCAATGCAAGTGATTATTTTATCCTCCGGGCTTTTTATGAGCTCACTGTGATAAATGGCAACAATTCTGACGTCCTTTACAAGGGAAATAAAGCCAACAGTCAGATGAGAAGCAGAGCGAAGTGAACCGTAAGTGCTTTACAGTGGGAGGGGGAGGGGGGCGTCGACTTCCAGGCCTCCGGGGCCATGGAGCTGCTTTTCTGCCGAGGATCTTCGCCTCCTTAACCTCCACCCCGCAGCCCTCCCCGCCGCATGCTCGTCATGGCTGCTCAGGGTCAAATAAATCACCTGCCATTGCAGGTGCTGACCTGTTGTTTATTAGCAAATGTCTAAAGGACAAGCTTTGGGAGTGGGAGGAGTCGCGGAGAGGTAGTCAAGGGGGTAAAGCACTGGTCTTGGGTCTTAAGGTTGATTTAGCAGCCCCTCTGGGAGGCTGCTGTACTACCCTGCAGAAATGAATGCCAATAAAGCCTGCAATGACTAATGTTGGAGAGCGTCTTAATTGTCTTGTTAAAAAGGCAGCTTGTGGTATGCGGGGAGGGTTGGGGGGGGTAGAGGGGGCGCGGTTGTCCTCTTGGAGCGTAAAGTTTTGATAGGAAAAACAAACATTACATTGGAGCGCAAGTGAAAACATGAAGAAGACAAAAAGCTACCGCCAAACAAGTTGGGCCACAACTTTTCAGGGGGTCACAGTTAAAGAAAAATTTTAAAACAACTTTCAAGTGAAGGGATATTGTCGCTTCTTCGCCGGTGGTTTAATTGGGAAATAACTGCCTTTTAACCCAACAGCCATCATTTGTCAGAGTGACTCTTTCAGAGCTTTTGCTTTGCAGGACCACTGCTTAAATGGTGATGGATTGCGAAGGGATGAAAGAATGAGAACGCCTGACAGTCAGAAATGACAACGTGAATGTGCAAGACGTGTTGATTTACAACTGAAACAGTAAAGGAGTGTATAATTTAACCTTTGAGACGGGCCGTGGATTGACAGCAGGGCCTGAGCCTTCGCAATCTAATAAATGACACCATTGTCTCCCTTCTTGACTCAGCCTCCTGAAGCATGCAAGCTTGAAAGAGACCCAGCCCCGAGGGCCTTAGCATAACACTCCCGCTGCCACCATCCCACAATGACTGGCACCTTGCACCAAAGGTAAGTCAACCTTAAAATTTTTAAATTAAAATAATGATTGTCTAAACATTTATATGCTCGATTTCTGTGTACACACGCCTTTGTCTAGAGAGCGGGTTGCCATAAAGCTGGCAAAACAACATTATCCCGCGTGAGCGCTGCAAAATATCAGTATCAAATGATGTCATCTGCCCATGTAATGTAAAGCTAAGATTGAGCCCGATCAATTAGGATTTGCAGTGGAGCAGAAAATAGCTTATGACAGAGCTAAGGTGGAGGAATGTCTGAGGAAAAATAAACTTTTCCTCTGACACACATGCCTCCCTACCTTTGCAGATTCACAATGCAGCCACAGTGCAAGACTCCTCAGTGTTGGAAAAGGATTCTTTGCAAAATGCAGATTGTGTGCTGTAAATACAACTTCTGCGACCCTCCTCCCTCTATTGACATTAGCTGTCTTTCGGTTGTTTTATTGTCTCTTTGAAACAATTTCTTGTGTCATTTGAGCTGTTTTCCAGCTTGACAGGACACAATAGTGTGGTAGCTGAAGAGCTTTGTCAGTGTCAGAACATGCTTAGAATTCCCACTCATTTCCGCCCTTGACAAACATGTAAAAGCAACACAGAATAGACCTTACAACCGGTTTACTTTACAATAGAAACTGGCAGACTGTCATCAGCTTTCCGACTTAATTGTTTCAGGTTGAACCTGAAATAAAAACTGGACACAGCGTCCTTTTTCTTCTCTGGGATACATCAAGGTTGCTGTGCAATGGTCCAATAATTCTTCTTCTTCTGTGGCCACCACAGCTGCAGGAAGCCGCAATGGAGCCGTGACAAAAAATATTATCTACCGCAGCTCCACTTCAACAACAACATACACGTTTTGTGTTTAGATTTTACTGGATTGGATGAACAGCAAATAAGAATAAAACCACACCGGTTTTAATGACGTGCCCAGCACGGAATTCTTGCTTGACACGTATGACAGTCTGACATGTTTTCTCAGGGTCTTACCAGGATGAAAAATAAGAACCAAACATTGTAAAAAGTTACAAGAAATCCGCTTTCCTTTGTTGAACTTGGGAGTTAAAGTGGTGTGTGTGGTGGGGGCGGAGGGGGACATTGTCTGAGAAACATGTAAATGATGACCTTCTTCAAGCTGGGGTTGAGGCTGCCGCATGGGCTCAGGCTTCGCAATCTCCAGGCAAAATCTTCAACCGTCACATCAGTGAACCTGTAAAGTTGATCTTCTCACAGTCTATAATTTGTAGCAGATACTATCAGTATGGATATCAGCGTGTCAGAGCGAGATAAATGACAAATCAATTAAAATGACTTATTACCTGCTCATTCTGGCTTATCGCCTTCATCTGATTTCAAACGCGACGTTCTTAAGCAGGAAACTTCCTGCAGGTAAGCAAGTCTATGCAGCGAGCCGACGGCTTCGAAAGCCGGGTTTGTCGTTGCGCAAGGACTTCAGAGCGGAGGCTTGACAGGCAGGTGTAATAAGCCATTGAGTTAAGATGTCACCCGTAGGTGTAGCCTCCGGCGTGCAGGGCCCAAGCGAGCGTCCAAGGATTCCTGGCCTATATCGTAACTCTCTGTTCAGGTTGTACGGCAGAGATGGGGAATATGTTTATGCTTGACGTGATCGTGTAATGCCGGGGTAATGAGTGTCAAGAAGCAACGGCCAATCCAAATACCTTTTGGCATTGTGCGCCACTTTGATGTCAAAAACCACAATCTAAGCGCAGGTGTTGCTGTAATTGTTTCGCAGAGGAATACGTGATTTATGTCAGCTTTGAAGAGCAGGAAGCGCGGCCAGGACTTATCCGCAATTTCCGCGTCAATGGTTTTTTGAGCAAGAGATGTTAGATACACAGCTGTCTGTCAGAGCAGCCAGATAAAAGTGTGGATGCGTTGCCGAATTCGTGCCTTTGACGTGTTGTGTGTGAGGTCAGCCCTGAATTCTGGAAAATACAAAACGTACATTTTGGTGACAGGCATATATTTTGCGTTGACAGTCCACAAGTCAACTCCACTTAATAGGTTTGCCAGAAAGAGTCAAACTCGTCGGAGTTTGCCCATCTAAATGTGACATTTTTTGTAATAATATTTCATTTACAAAATCAATTTTATATTTTTTTTCACTTGTTCGACCTTCCCAAATACATTGCTCAATACATTGATTGTGGCTGATGTATAACCTGCATGCACTAAATAAGAAGTCAAGGTTTCAGTTTTTAATCATTTTATTTCACCTTACACAAACCAAGACTGCTGTCTTCATATCGAAAACTGTTTGCGAGCTAGCGTCCAATCCTCCCTATGAGGTTGCGGCCATTGGTTTGACATGAGCCGAGTCACTTACAGCCTTAGGTATTACTTAGTTAGCTTAGGTGCCAGGTATTCATTTTTTGTGAATGACAAAATTCACTGCTGAGCTCAGTGACTTTTGTGACTTTCAAAATGATCTTGCTGTAGTTTAGCAATATGTCTAAAAAGGCACAACATATTGGCTGCGTTACACTTGTGGGGAAACGGCCCAGATTTCTGCTGCGAGAATGATTCACAATTACGTATACGTGTCACAAAGCCTTTTGATGTGTGTATCGCCGCGACACAAACTCATCTTGCCATTTGTTCTCTTTTATCTAGCTTATTTGTGGGGGGGCGGGGTACACTTCACAATGCTAAACACCGTTAATCCTGGCCCGAGGCCTCAGACAGCAGAAATACAAATTTGCAGCTGCCTTAATTAGCTGATTTCCAAAACAAACAATAAATCTGCCTTATAGATATGCTGGCGGAAAACACGCTCAGGGCCCTCAGATGGCTATCTATCGGAAGATTTCTACGTCTCGGCAAGATGATTACAAAAGCCCATACGTAGTGCAGTAAAGGGCCAACGCATGAGGGAGGGGGTGGGCGGGGTCACGACACTTAATGGGAGGTATAATAGTTTGCCAAAGTGAAGTGACTTTTGCTTTTTGAAGGGAGCGTTTGAAGCGGTTGTTTTGTGTTTGAGACATATATCTCAGTCATTGGAACAAGGTGTGTCTGTGTCACGCACGAGCTGATCTCGCCGGACAATGACGCTCTCTGTTCCTTCCTGACCACCCGAGTATTTCCAGCTCGGCTCTTGAGGTTTTGATTATATTTTATGAGTCCTAATTGTGACTGACCCAGCCCACCGCTGGCTTCATTTCATCCGAGCCCAAGAGGGTCGGATCCTTCCTGTTGAGCCGGGGCATCTCGGCCGATCAGCGTTGGCTGTCCGCTGACCTGGACCATCACGGGACGGTGAGGGACATGTCTCAAGTTCATACTCCCCTTGGGTGGTATGGCTCTCAACTTACCTCCACCTGTCCGCTGGGGCCAGCTTCTCCCTTCACCCCTCGCCCTCCAGCCTCTCTTTGAGACGACTTAACATACTCCTCCCCGGCTTGCTCCTTTTCAGTAAAACTCCTTAACCATTTACACACACTTTAGCAGCAAACCACCCCCCCCCCACACCCCCCACAGCTTTTAGAGTCTACTCGATGCCTTTGTGTTACGACATAGAATTAAGAGCGCCTCAGTTTATAACAGGAAGTGAGTGAAGCCATGAATTATTTTAAACCCAGTGTGTATCCTAAAATATTAGTTCAAACGAAGCTTTTTTCACTCCGCCATCCAGTGGCTGACGCTCTCTTTAGGTAGTAACATAAGAATGTGAGTCTAACCCTTTATTAAACTGCGGATTCCTCGTTGTTTTCATAACCCCAAAGTGACTCCGGAGTCACATTTGTTCTCTAGGCCTCGGTACAGCGGAAAATGGCAGCTGCATGACCAGATCCTCTTTGATGCGATAATGAAAACAAATGAGTGTAACATGATAATTTATTGGGGAGTGCCGCAGATTTCAAAGCTGACATTGCGGGGAATTGAGGTGCAACCCGGGAAACACTAAGCTATGTTTGTCATCGCTCCCGACGTTGTCTCTCGCACAAATGATTTCCTCCAGTTCACTGCAGAGTATCAGTCTTCTTTGAAGCTTCAATTAATCAAAGGGAACACGGCACCATATGTCCGAGCTGGATGACTGTGACTCACCCAGACATCACTGCACACTTAAAGCCATACTTCATTATTCTAGCACTGCTCCCCCCCCCCCCCTTCATGCTGCGAGTCTTTATTTTTTTCAATGAATACCCCCAAAATATGTACAATTGGTGTTGCAAAAATACTATGTGAGGGAAAAAAAAAAATCATTCTCAATTGCTGTTCCAGAAATGCGAGATTATTACTGATTCAGACCCAGTCCTTAGACATCAGGTGAGCTTTATTCTTTTTTTTATTTACTTAAACATAATTTTATCTTAAGCCGCAGTATTACCTGTCATTTCAGTAAACTCTGAGGCGTTTTCTACAAGCTCACCTGTTGTTCTCATATGGAAATCAATGCCTCTCTCTGCTGGTATAATAACATTCCCACTGGAGAGCAACAGCTTAATTCACTCTTATCACTCCTGGTTGTCTGGCTCCCAGTCAAGCTGGGGTCCAAGAGGTGAAATGAGTTTGGCAACCTCAACTCCAGGCGCGACAAAAGAACACACATCATGGTACAGTTAGTGGAAAAAGAGAGGGAAAATTGCCTGCATAAGCAGGAAAGATAGAGTTTCATCGTCATCCCACTAAAAACGCACACTCGTCTTTGGCAGACTTCAAACACTTAATCGGCAATCATTTTTCAATGAGCCCCAGAGGAGCACATTTTAGTGCTCCACCAAACAGTCTGTTGCTTTGTGCGCTCTAATCCCTCACGGTTATGCATCATGGGGAGCCAGTGGTCGTTCTCGAGGTTGACCCCTCCCACCCCCACACTCACAGACAGACCTGCAGCACCGCTCCAGTCCCTCTGCTCTGCTTCACCCGCAACATCTGTATCCATCAGGAAACACTCACTTTGCTATTGGTGCAGCCCTGAAATTATTATTGTCTTTTGATCTGGGGGGGCAGGACAAAATGCAAAATGAAATGCGATCCTGTAAATGGTGCTCTCCTCTGCCTTGTTAGGCTCTGGGTAGAGGTTTCAGCCACCCCCTTGGAGTGGACCCTGCCTCTTCTGGACTCCTAGAATTCACAATATGACCTCCTCACAGCCTCTCTCTCTCTCTCTCTCTCCCTCACACACACACACACACACACACACACACACACACACACACCAGCAAAAGAAAAACGCTCGAGAAAATACACACAAAACTGTCTCCCCTTGACCTCTGTTTCACTCCGATCTCCTCTTTTTGCCTTTTTGCTTGTGTTCATAATCTGAGACGTAGCCCTCCGGAACAAAAAAAAAGAAAAAAAAATATCAAAAAATCAAATGCAAGGAAGCCAATAATCTAAACAGCACTTAACCTGGCCAGCGGAGGAGAGTATTTGTGTGATGAGAAAATCTCCAGGCTCTGGCTCCGTCTCATTAATGAGAAAAGATGAGCGTTCCCCACTGCAATTAAGAGTCAATCTCCTGTATTAACTCACCACCCCGCGGCCACACACACAGCACAAAGACAACAGGCCATCCCCTGTCACTCATTTTCCCCGGGTGAACAGTATGGAGCGCACTCCCAAAATAGATTAAATTAGCCGTTCCGTCCCTCTGGGCTCACCTGCTGAAACCTAAACTTGGGGAATGTAAGGTGAGGAAATGCAGTAAATTCATCTGTAGCTCTGCTAGACACACAGATCATAATCTTGTTGTAATCTTTTAAAAAAAATAAAACAAATTGCAGGCATTTTTGCAGCCTCTAAATGTATACTGATTTTAGGTACACTTATTATTTTATTATTTAAATGTTATTGTTATTTAAATCAAATTAATATTTACAATCAACATTTAACAATAATGTAAAAAAAAACAAAATTTTTACAGCTCTTAAAGGTGAGTCATTAAAGTGGTCATTGTCAAAAAGACAAATAAACAATTTTATTGAAACAATTTGATTTTAAATTTGCTCACAAATAGGAAATATATTGCCTTTGGGCCATGGAGTCCCAACGGCTGTCCAAATGCACCACAGATGCATTCAAGTATCTTCTCAGGTCCACACGAGATGCAGCCGGACATAAAGACTGCAGGCGCATTGTCGAATGATGACTTCTAGCTTTGACAGGCAGGAAGAAATCGGCTATTTTGCTATTTAATCACCTTAGCAGCTTGTTGCGTTTCAACTCATAAGTTGGGCATCTGACATCTCAGGTGCTGAATTGGATAAACATTATGTTATGTGCACCGGTCCACAGCACGTGGTGCTATTATTGACGGTGTGATGCTTTGCGGCGCCGATGACTCGGCGCTCCAATTTGAACATCAAACATTGTTAAGCACTCTATAAGTGCAATATTCATCAGACGAGATTACTTGGGCGCTCAGAGGAGCACAATGGCAGGTGACAACAGGCAGACAGTCGTTTTGAGAGAGGAGCACACTGTAGGCGTGGCGGGAGGAAATACTGGGGATAAACATGGCACTTGAAAACCATTATTCTGTTTATTATATCACGTCAATTTTCTCCCTTCTTTTTTTTTTTTTTTGCAGGACCAGAAGACAAAGCCAGGCTTATAAATGTCTAGTGTGGCTTCACGTGGGTTTGTGTGTGTGGTTGTGGCGACGAGGATACTGAAGAATCTGACAGAAAAAGAAAGAAAAAACCCCCCCGCCAGACGAGCGAGGAGATTGCGGCGGGGTGGGGTGGGATGGCATAATGAGTGACATATTGTGAAATCTTTACCTACAAAGCAGAGTCTTCTTCCATGCAAATGAGACTTGCCTGATAAGGATCTGTTTGATGGGACACATGCGGAATATGAGGCAGTTAATTCCCTCATTAGTATTCCACAGAGCTGATTGGCAAAGACCAGAGAGAGCCAGCCGGAGAGCATGTCTGCAAAAACCCAATATTGATTTGTTTAATGGTGTCAGGGAGTCAAAAATCACAAATCTCCTGTCAATTGTTTATGAGGCTGTTTAGCAGGCCAATAGATGCCCCTTGCTTAATTAATACCTCATTACGGAGATGTGATTATATGCTTGAACTGTTAATAGGGCCCCGGAAATTCAAAGACCGCCATAAAAGGTGTTTTGACAATTGGAGCTGTGGAAGGCGCGATATCTGATGAGTCTCAGTGTGTTTGTTGATTTCCTGTGTTTGTTTTCTTCTCCCTTTTTTCCCTAAATTATTCACAGTGAGTCTTTGTGCCAAAAGCTCATTTTCCTTTTATTTCAGGTACCAAGATTTCCCAACAATTAATGTTTTGTTAAAAAAGACCCCCTTCCCCCTTCCCGACCCCCCAAAAAAAACAACAACAAAAAAACAACTAGTATGCACATAGACATAGTTAAAGTGGAATTAGTCAAATAAGTTGTTGTATTGTAAAAATGGTTAATAAATCCACTTGGGTAGAATATGTTAAATAATTGTTCATAATTTGTTTTTAATTGTTTATAGGAACTGGGCTCTGAATTATTAGAAAGTGAGGGATTATGATACATGTATGGTACAGAATTCATGTAGCTGACATTTAATCATGAGACAACAATCAATTTAAGAATACCAGTGACCAACTTTTTTCTCTGTATTCTCTATATTAGTCTATAGAGACAATGTTTACAAGTAAATTAAAAGACCTTAAGTCCTGAGTCACCAACATTTAAAATAAAATTAAAAATTATAAATGTTACACAAACATGAAAACATCGATGCACAGACAGCACAAGCTCTCCACTCCAGATTTTTAGGGATACTTTCAGAAATGATTATTGCTTGGTTGTTAAAAAAAAACAACAATTATTTTGGTTCCAGGTGTCAGCAAAGTGAGGCGGTGGCTGGGGTTCACCTGGGCCAGCGCACATGGCTGATCTGAAGGGCTCTCTCCCTGTAAAGGCCCGTAAAGAGAGCGATAATGGCTCAGGTTTATGAGGACTCAGCCCGGGGAGACAGGCTGTTACTGCCGCCGCGGCTGTTGTTGTTATTCCCAGTGTTCCTCGATGGCCACTAAAGCGGAAAAATGGATCCCGACTTTGGGCTGAAATATGAGGCCGGGCTTATTCTCCCACTCTTTCTCTTTTTGTGTGAAAAGCGCCCAGGCATTTGCCTGCATGGTTATGGAGTTAAACGCTCAGCTCCATGGCTGGGCTTCTGCACGGTTCCCCCCCTCCATTTCATTCCCCCTGACAGGATTAGCAGGTCTCCAGTGTTAGAAATACATTAAGTGGACCTTTGCAGTCACTTATTATGCCTGATTATGCAGCTGGAATGGGGAAGGTAGGTCTCTGTTTGTAGTTAAATAACTTCTCAGATGCTTTTTTTTTTTCTTACAGCAGCAATCTTCAAAGCGTGAACGGGTCAGTGGCTCAGGCACAAAGCAGAGATTGATTTCCACCCTCCTACTCTTTGTTCCCGTGGTTTAAAGAGGACAGGTTCTACTAAATTAGTTTGCCCGTGTTATTAATGGAAAAGCCAATTAAACTCCCATACAGTGGTGTCATGGCAAAACAATGCCGCCTCGCATGCTTCCCACAGCAGCGGTTAGTACACGAAGGTTAATTAAATGGTTAACTTATGCTGATGTATAGATAGGATTAGGATCCATCTGGGCAGCGGGCCACCGAGTCCCAGCAGCTGTCCATCTGCGCAGAGATGCATTCAAGTACCTTCTCAGGTCCGGGTGGCGCGATACAGCCCAATATAAAGACCGCAGACGTGCCGGAGGCACAGAATTCTTGTTTTGAGGTGTGGGAGGGGGAAAAAAAAAGAAAATCTGGGAGTTTTGAGCCGAAACAAGTGGACGATTCAACTGAAAGTTGGAGAGAGTTTCCATGTAGTCTGCGGAGAAGGAGAGATTGACAGGGGACAGGGGGAAAAGAAACTTCATCAGGAAAAGTCTACTTAACGGCGAGGCGGTATGTGTGTGCATAAGGAAAGTCGAGGTTGTGTGTTTTAGGTGTGTCGGTTTAAAATAAAAGAAAATATTCACTGTCGCTCCAAGAAACGCAAAGCCAACACACGCTCTTCTTCTCGGTTGTTCGCTGCGACGCCAGCGACGCTTGCCACGTTGTTATTCATTCATTATCTCTGACAATGTAAATGACTCATCACATTTAAAATGGCTCCCCGAGGTGGATGGACCCCACAAATAATGGGAATGAAATCACTGGCATTTAGGCCTCCTGGTCCAATCCTTCTGGCCTGGAATTCCCAGTCTGAGAATAAGTCAGGGGAGAGGGAAAATTAGTCATCGTAGCTCGAATGCTGTTATACTTGGCCACTTGCTGACCCGCTGTGAATAAACTCCCATTTACGGCAATTATCCACATTAATGAAGGCACCCATGCAAATTAACAATAATGCCAGGAGTGATGTAGTTTGATTTTGCCACTTCCTTAATTTTCAGCTCGAATGTACGGCTCATTCATGGCCGAATGTGCCTCTACATGTAATCAATACTAATAACGCAATTTTTTTTCTATTATTTCCAACAACGTGGGGAAGCTCGGTATTAGCGGCAACAGCAAGGACCAGAACAGAACCAGAACAGCTGACGCAAGTGATGTGTTTTTTTCCTTGCAGGGGGAGGAAGGTCAGGCTCGCTGGGCCTCCACACATCACACACCTCGGGCCATGACCACTCAGCAATGCCCTCCCCATCGCCGGCCCGGCCCGGCCCCCCCATCACATCTGGCCCCAAAGACCCGGTACTTTTTCTTTCCCCCTGTTCAAAATGCACCAGTGGTTCCCATTTAACACCTGTTCGTCCTAATTTCCATTTTCGGGGACGCTGTGGATTTCAAATCATTTATCACTTCCCAAAGTGCTTCCACATGTGCGCCGCCTTTCCCAGTGCGCCGGGTCCCTGCCTCCGGCCAACCTTTTCCAAATGTATTAAAATTCAGTTTGCTCCAAAGAAGTTCAGACACTGATGTTTCATTGTGGTGATGTCTGGTAATTATTAGCCTAAATTACAGCTCTGGCATGTGAGCTGACAGGGTGGACTCCATGTTTAAGAGCAGGGATGGGGCACAGAGCTTGGGCCAAGGTGGTCTGTTACTTTTTTTTTTTTTTTTTTTCATAAGTGTGTTCCCCAGTCAGTCAGACTGAAGCAGTTTCGCCACCGTGGAAACACTTGTGTGGTTAGGGACCCGAGAGGGTCCACTGGGGCCCAGCGTGGGGCGGCTGGGCAAAGGCCCTGTCAAAAGCACTCCGCTGTGAGGAGGAGACACCCACATCAAGCTCTGATGAACATTAAATACCAACTGCAGTCCAGTTGATATTCAGGGTCAGGGTTCATATTGTGAAACCAGGATTAGATCGGCAAGTGGAAAACTATTTAAATGGAAGTGAAATCAGATTATGTCTCGGGGCTTTCTAGTCGACAGTCCCCGAGCCTCAGCAGTATCGCCATCACGCTGTAATTGGCTTTGACAAAATGCGACGGGAGACATGCAACTGAGTTTGAAATGGCAACGAGATCACGTGGCGCGTGTGTCATAAAAATATAGAAATGTGACAGCGTCCACTCTGAACAGCCCCTCCCGCACTGCAATGTGTTTCTCATTGTCGTGTCACGACTTTAAAGCAGCAGATTTGCATCCAGTGATTATATCAGGCGTAAAACAGAAAATCCTGGTAAATAAATAAATATATAGGGTGAGCAACTAAATCCATTGTTTTCATAGTAAATAGTAATAATCCCAAAATCATGGCAAACCTTATCATCAACTCATCACATTGAACGGCATGTGCTGCAGCAAAAGTTTCCACAAAAACATCCAAAAAGAAAATCATTGCAATTTATTCTAATTAAAACCAACAATTGCAACATTTATTGTTTACAAAGAGAGTTTTTTTTTGAGGCTCTGAGCTCCGCCTTCAAGTGGCAAATGTTTGAAACCGTATTGTAAGTGCGCTTAATTAAAGTGGGCTGTGAAAATGTGCACTAATCAGATATGGATGGCAACAAAGTCCATGAAATTACTAATTAGAATTTCATTAAAAGGTACTGCTTTATCATCTGAGGAAATCGTAACCTTTAAAACGCTTTCAGGAAGGCAGTGTGCCTCTTTAAATCGGCGAAAAGAGAGAAACGCCGGGCTTTTGATGTAATATCTCATTTAGGATTTGTGCTAAATTGGACCATTTAAACATGTCATTGTTTTGGACGTAATTTATCAGACTAATTAATGACAGTTATTGCCTGGGTTGGGAGCTGAAGGAACACCAGGCTCCTGCAGCAAGAGATCACAGAGACAGCCGCTTAGCGCGGATGAAAACACGCCATTAAACAGCTGCCTTCCAAGAACGAGAGTCACCTCCTTTCAGATGTCTCGTTTTGTTTGACCACCTCGATGACTCACAGTCACATTTCAAAGCGTGAGGGAAAACACATAACACCGCTGCACAGCGCTTTGAAAGAAAAAGAGAAAAATCCTTGTGTGTAATTAACAGTTGATTTTCATCATTTAAGTGCCCATTATTCAACTGTGTTCAGTTTCATCCCAGCAGATGGCACATTTTGCATTCCGGGCCTGTTTAAGCAGATTAAAGTTTGCACCCTACGAGCAGCGCGGTACGTTGTCCACGTGAGTCACAGTCTGATTGCTCTTCCTCCCCATCAGCGCGGTCAGGATGGGCTGTGTTAGTGGAAGGGATCATGTGTCAGCGCTCGCCCTTGTTCGTCTGAGGGACAGAGGCAGTGGAAGAAAAGACAATCTGTTCTGCTAATGAGCACCTGACTTAAGCCCCGTTTTCCTAGCGCGCTCACAAGGGCGGCGAATAACAGGCAAACTGTCCACGCTGGGCCCGTGCGCGCCCAAAGCTGATTAGTTGATTGTTCGCTCGGGTAACACCCATGAGTCAGAGGTGAGTACGGGTGAAAAGTGAAAAGTAATACTGGAGGTCCCCTCTCTCCCCCCCCCCCCCTCCCCCGCCCTTGTGTCGTGGCCTTTGCGAACGTGCAAGCCCGCCGCAGATGTTCAAGGGGAAAAAGTTGCAGAAGCGTCCAGGAGCATTTACAGTTTCTATTAGCCTTGAAATTGCACAAATTAAATAGGAAAAATAGAAAATATGCCAATTGGAAAAACAACAAACCATTTTTTTTTTACACTTGCATGAGGTAGTAAAGGAGATTGTTCCATTGCAACTTTTGCAAATCTGCAGTGGAAACACTTTTACTGCACTTTCACACGATATGACAGATATGTGAAGAGGCGTACTGAGGCATTTTGATGGATTTTAAGAGATTAAAAAAACACACACACCGCAATATTAGATTCAAAACACACCGTATGTCATGATCTTCAGCATAATTGATGGAGAAGTTCCTCCAGGAGTCAAAACGCTAGACTCGGAATGGAAACGGAGGCATAATCGAGAAAAGAAACCCTTGTAAAAGCTACGAGGATTCGATGACAGGGAGCGAAGCCGTCGTCACAGTGGAAACCAACCGGCCAACACTCAGGGCAGCACCCGCCAACGCTGCTTGGAATGACAGAACGTGAAGGGAAAAACCACGTTTCTGTTACCAGCTCTTGGTATTGCTCAACTTTTGCAGAAAAAAAAAAAAAAAAATCTGACTGAATGGAGCGTCCGTCAAAAAAGAAGAAGAAACCACTTGGATTCACTTTATGAGTACACCCAAGGTAAGATAGAATGCGATTGTTTTAAAATGTATCCAACAGTGAGAGGATTCACTTGTCACAGGAGCAGAACCAGAAATGAAGAGGGCTGATCATAAAAAGCAAGGACTAGATGTACACATTGGGACACATATGGAAAATTGAGACTGAAATAAAAATGTCAAAAACCAACGTGCAATAAATAGCAAAACCTTTTGAACACGACAAACATTTCCCAGGGAGGGGGAAAAAAGATAAAGTTCCGTGCACTCGTGCGCTCCCATTAGGCGAGCGCTCAGTGTAGTGGTACAAAACAAGGCACGTCGGGAATGCTGCTGTTTAATTTGCCCCGCAGGCTTCATAAACCTTTGCCTCCGAAATACCAACCGCGGTGACAACGTTCTGTCCTACCGTCTTGCGTGTGTACACACGCACACACACACACACACACACACGTACTCCATCTTGCACAACCTGCACTCCTGCACAAAATTGGCTGTGTTTAAAGTGCCGCTGAGCCAAAAGCCAAGAAAACAACCTTTTTCCTTGCTTGTTGTTGTCCCCCCGCCCTCCCCCCTTTCTTTTGTTCTCCCTATGTTTCCATCAGCGACCTGCCAAGTCACGTGAAATTAAGAGGCCGCGGGACGCCGCCGGCGCGGCTGATTAGCGCGGACTTCTCTCTCGCCGTTGACGCCTGAGGCCGAGCCGCGTCTTTCGTCGTCACGCCCTGGTTCCTCAAGTGGAAACTAATTTGCACCTTTGCATGGGTGACACTTAGGCATTAGCGCGCGAGCGTCTCGGTACCTGTAATTAAAGCAGATGGTCAAATAAACCTGTCAGGGCTGTTTTGGGTCCTCTTCAACACCCTGCCCCGTTTGTGCTACACAACCAACCACCACCGCTGTGTTTTTTTTCTTTCTCTCGCTCCGTTCGGGCCTTATTAAAGCTGTAGCTACAACCAGGGCTTACAGTAAACAGAGCCGAGCGAGGATGTTTAGACAGCCGCGCAAGTGACACGGCAGATACGACCTCAAGTGACTTGAAGCTGCCCAATCACCAAAGCGCAGGTACTGTTGAGGGGGGGGGGAGGAGTGGGTGAAGGCGGCGGGGGGAGGGAGTGGGCTATTTTGAAAGGAAAAAAAATGAAAGAGGGAAAAGCCGAAACGAAAAGCCATGGGTGGTCACTAAATTAAAGCTGTGACTGATCTGAAGGTAAGTGTACAGTTGGGCTTAAATTAAAAAAAAAAAAAAAAAAAAGTAGAAAAAAACCCAGCGAAAAAATTCCAGTGAGGCAATTTTCTTTCAACCGCTTCCAAATTTTTGTGTTCCTCCCCCTTTGAAACTGCGAGACGTGTTTAAAAGCATCACACTGAGATATGTGCTAAATACCAGCTGAGCGAAAGAAAAAAAAAATCCCCCCCCTATCTGTCATTAGAAGGATCATAGAGTATAATCATGGTTTTACAATTGGAACACATGCTGTAATAGTGTATTCAGCAGTCCTGCACAGCCACTATACTTTCTGACATGATACTACAGCACATAATGCAGCCTGTAATTATCTGTTTCCTGAAGGTGGATGGGGCTGCGTAAAACTGCCACCAGCTCCTCGGCGCCTTTCATAAAAACCCTCTTTCTTCCCTCCCTCCTGCACTGACTCACTGGCGCTCTGGCGGAGCAACTCGGGCAGGTTCACGCCAGGAGGGGCAGCAGCGCAGCGGCTGCCGCCGCCGCCAGCTCAGTCCAAACAAAGAGCGGTAAACACCTCCACTTTTTTATTGGAACAAATGTGCCTTTGCCCAGCACGAGGCTGCGTCGGGTCTCAGGGTAAAAACTGCGTCGCTGCGACCTGGCGAGAGAGCAGCGGGCGATTGCACACGCTAAATAAACATCATCAGCAAAAAAAGCAAAACGTCACGTTGCGCGTGGAAAATGCAACAAAGCATTCGTTCTTAGCTTCCCCCGCAGAAGCAAGCGTTGTTTTTTTGGAGTGGAGGCTGTAAACAGAGGGCTAACTGCGACACTTTGGGAGAACAAGACAGAGTCTGGGATTCCGAGCTGAAAGTGAGCTTTTCGTGGGGGATCTTTGAGTTGTTTTCCTAAGATGTCATCACTCCCGCTCAAAAGGTGCTCGCTGAACGATACAGCACTCAGCACTGCACTCTGAGGCAGAATAGATGGCTGAGTGTGTTTGTTCTGCGTGTGTGAGTGGACGGGTGGCGAAGGTAGAGCACAAGGAGAGAAAGAGAGGGCATTAAGGAAAAAAAAACATTAATTATGAGCCCCAGTGGGATCTCTTATATTCTGTCTAGCCTGGACAACACCAATTAATACAGCAATTATTATCCTGGCCCGTAGCACAGGGTTGACTAAGCTGGCTCGCCTTCTGACGATTACGGCGTGGGGGCGGGGAGGGAGGGAGAGGAGGCATGCTGGAGTGAGATTATTCATCTAACCCCCCCCTCCCCCTCCCACTCCCCCCCCCCCCCACCCCCCCGCCTTTTATGATGCGCGGGTGATGGGTGAGATACGGCCCAAAAAAAAAAGAAGAGGAAAAAAGGCCAAGAGTAATTCAGTCCGCGCATTTCAACTCAGCATTACTGCAACACAATCTCCCTATAGATTAATTTCTGTTGGGTGTCATCTTTAGCTGGCGGGGGGGTGGTGCGGGTGGGGGGAGGGGGAGGGGGGGGGGTGGATCCGGTTCGATAAAGGATGAAGCCGCGCGAGCCGACATGTCCGCGTATGCTCAGGACTCCCCCGCCAAGGCCTGAAGCTAACCTCCGAGTCTGAGACCCCTGCACTTCCTGTTCCTGTGTGACAGGTGCCGCTCCTCCTCTCACACCCCTCCTCAGGTCTCACTCTTGCAATCGCAGTTTCTTAATGCACGTCTCAATGTCTTGGTATTAATGCAGATGTGAGCGATGGTTCCACCTAGTTTCTGTTTCCTCCCTCCTTCTTTCCCTCCTTTCCTTTCCTCCCTCCCTCGCTCCCTCCCTCCCTCCCCGAGAGCATCGCGGGCGCCTCTGAAAGGTGTTTGGATGACGGCTCCAGCGTTTCGGCGCCACATTATCCCCCTACTCCAGTCAAATGATCCACTCTGGCTCCATTCTTCCTCATCACCGTGTTGGAAAGAGAGGAGCTCCTGCGTCTCTCCGCTTGTTCTATTTTTTGCACCTCCCTGTGCTCCCCAGTCCCCTCCTCCACCCCCCGCTGGTGACAGGGCCTTTCGAGGAGCGTCTTAAGACACATGCGCCCAGTTTTTTTTTTTTTTTTTTTTCCCTCCCCGCCGCCACTGTAAAATCTGTGCTGACAGCCAATGAAAACAACACGGACGCTTGCATGTTATCTTGTCACGGCCATGTTAAGCTTTGCACCCGCGATGCTAAATGGTCGTCATAAACCTTTTAGGGATCGGCGCAGCCTAATATGGACCCTTTATAGAAAAAAAAAAAAAAACATTATGCTGTGTAATATGTTTAGGTTTAGTGAAGGCGCACAGTGGGCAGCCGCCGCTCGCTGTCACCGAGCTGAAAAGTCCCGTCAGAACTGCGCGTATGCGGCGCCTGAAAGGAAGCAGCCAAGGTGTTTACAGAGATGCACATTCTGCGCCTCCGAGTGATCGTCTCCTTTTTTTAAAATTTTTTTTTCCAAAACGTTACACACTATAATTGGGGGAGAAATTGGACATATTTAAAATCAGAACACCGATGTATATTTATTTATTTCCTTCCTTCCTCCTTTCAAAGTAACGCCTGTGTGTTTCCTGCCCCCTGAAATCTATCGCAGCTTTTCTGCGGGATCAATCGGCAAAACAATTACAGTCTGCGGGATCTGGTCTAACAAGCCCTTTTGGAGTGCTAAGAGTGATTAGATGGCGGGTATTACATGAGGAACCCATCTTTGGATTAGCGACGAACACAATAAATTCTGCAATAAGTGGAGGAATATGTGCATCCCTTTCATGGGAGACGCTTAGGTGATTGCTGCCACGAGGGGATTTGTCAGCATAACACAGGATCTCAAACAATAATGTGCGTGCGATAGGACACCATGGAACACATTCATGGTGGAATTCTCTGCCTGTTGTGTAAATGGATTTCTCCTCCGTGGAGCCGAGCGAAGGGCCAGAAAGAATCCCCGCTCAGTTTCATCATCGCCGTCTATTGGAATACATTAAAGCATCTTCGCCATCGCAGGAGAGAGGGGAAAAAAAAAAAAGGAAGGCTGGATTTATTTCCGCAAAAAGAAAAAAGTTAATTCCAGGCAAATGTTAGCCTCCAAGAGATCACGCTTTGGTTTTTTTTTTGGCTTTTTTTTTGGCTTTTTTTGGCGTCTTACACCGAGCGGGCTCGTCTTTGTTTACGGGAGTGTTGTGTTGCGGCCTCCGAGCGGAGGAAACCGGCCAGGTCTCCGCGAGGAGCCGCCGTCATTGTCACTGCGAGGTGTAGGATAACAGCTCTTGAGCAGGTTGTAATTAGAGTGCTTGAGGTGTAATGAGGGTGCAAGTTTTCTGCCCGCCACCTCCGCGGCACGACGGGAGCCAAACTGGACCGGGCTGCCCGAATTCTGACCCGGAGACTATGAAGAACGCAGCTTCGCCGAGCTGCCTTCACGTCGCTCTGGGAACGCACTCGTCACAGCTGCTGAGCTCAACTGGAAGAGGTCCCAACACGTGGTAGCAATGATAATTGCACTGATGATGACAATATGAGTAATAACGAAGCATTTTGAAATGAAGGGCCAAGGCCAGCGCCTTGGCTCGGAGGCGCAAAACATGAAGAATTTTGTAGCTTTTCTGCATGACGTGAGCCGGGCAACACATACAGCATCCACTTGCTCTCTCTCTCTCTCACACACACACACACACACACTCACTCACACATGGGCACTTACTCACACACACGCATACACACACGTGCGTGTGCATGCCTCTTTTTTTTTTTTTTTTTGCACTCATGGCAAAATGAAAACTTCTGTCAGAGTCAGATTGAAATTTATATCAGTTTGTCGGGCGCGAGCCAAAAGTGATCTTACTGCACATTATTTTGATAAGTTTGGTGCCAGAGATAGAGAAGAAATGGAGGAGAGAGGGAGGAAAGCACCCCACGCTCCACACACCAGATAAGTGCACAAGCCAAGATTCCTCTCGCTGCTCCATCACTGCTCAACCTGACCCTAAAAAAAGGGGGGGGCGGGGGGGGGGGAAGGAGGAACTTTGCAAGAGATGCCTCTTTGCATAATATTCCACCCCCAAAAACCATAATCTCTAAACTGCACAGCTCCTCTATGGCATCGGTTTTTTTTTGTTTGTTTTTTTTTTTAAATTCAAACAATTCAAAAAGCAACAAGCTAATTTGCTTGAAGCCGTCTGTCGATCTCCTCTATAGGCTAATGCGCGTCGTGAACCGCGGTTCCCGCTCCCGCCGTGCACGCCATTGAACTTTTAAATTAGTTTGCCAGCGCTTCTCCATCTGACACTTTGGAGACAACACAGCTGAGGAATTGTAATGAGATGAGCGTTGGGGAGGGGAGAGGTGTGGTGGTAGTGGGGGGGGGGGTGTTATGTCAATAAAGTGTTGACATATCATTTTCCCTCCCCTGTTTATTTATTCCCTTAATGAAGAGAGAGCCTTTATCTGCGGCTGGAGCAGCACCATGAAATTCTCTTCCTCAGCCGCGTGTGGAGTGAATCGCACGGCACAGCAACACCATGTCAGAGCCGCACGAGCGCCGCTCATTACCGCGACGCCCCAGAACGTAGCCGCACTAAAAGTGATAAAACGGCAGAACGGCGTTGTGTGGAAGGAGTTGGACAAGCCAGGAGGTGACTCGTAGTGTTTTGTGTTTTTCACGTGTGCAACGAATGCACAACATAAAAAAAAAAAAAAAGACATAGTGTGAAAAGTTCGGATTGAAACTCTTCAAGTCGGCCATTCATTTGCAGGGACAACAAAAAGGGATGGAAGAAGAAGAAAAAAAATCTCAGGGAAAGTTTTCTTAGCTCCTCTCACAGAGCTGCTGAAAGTGAACCGAAGCACAGTTTGTTGCACTTTTGCTAATGCTAGCACCTCAGTCAGTGGCAGAAATGTTTCCTTGGGGTGGCTCAGAGCTGAGATCCAGACTCACACAGGAAATGCAATAGGCTGGAATGAAAACATGACTGTATCTATTATGTTAATTGTTACTGTATGTGTTTGTATTTATTCAATGCTTTCAGTGTGACCTGATAACAGCGAACAGGAAATCTTCAACAATGTTAACGTTAATAATGATAAACCTATGTCTGCTTGTTCCCACTGTCCCCGGCTCAGGGTTGCTGTTACATTCAACTTCTTCATTGAGAACAAACGCCAGGCCAATCCTCAAGACAGAAACACATTCTACATATTAAACACATACATACTTCAATACATATATTATACAAATATATGTATATATACAACTTACTGTACATTAATCAACAAAGATGTGTCTTGAGAGGCCGTAGTGTGTTTTTAAAATACAAATGATCACCCTCCCCCGCCCCACCACCACCGCCATTGGCCACCACATAGCTCCGCCCCTGCTCAGCGGACAAGGGCACCGCTTCCCTCAACAGCCCCGGACGATCAATATTTGTGACCACGTCTTGTCCTCGGGACTGCTGGCTTTGGCGATTTGTTTGTCAAACAACACTTGGTGCTGAGAGACACACTTAATGAGCCGTCGCTGTTTGTTGCCGTTGTCGCGGGAGACGGACGCCACATCTGTCTCCCACGGGGGGAGGGGAGGGGAGGAGAGAGAAGGGAGGAATGGGAGGGAGGACGCTGTGTTTGGCTGTTTCCAACAGCTGCTGGGAAAAATGCTTTTGGAAAATGAAAAAAACAAAAAAAAAACAAAAAAAAAAAAAAACACCATAAAAGATAATGGAATATCAGCAGTGTAATATAATTACTCCTCATCTTCAGCAGAGCCATCTGGGCTAAACTGGAGCTGAGGTCTCTGCTGTGCTGTGCTAGCAGCCAGCGAAGGCCATCTTCCAGAAAACCCTGCAGGGCTGCAGGGTGGCAGCAGACCCCGCAGGCCGTAAACTCCATAATTTAGGCCATCACAGCAGCTCGCCCGCGTGAGGCCGACTTGTGAGGGGGCTTCTGGAATACCGTAGCAGCACTTTTCATTTGCCCACCTCTCGCCAGGCGGCGGCGGCGGCAGGAATGTCAATACGAATGAAAGAATGTCTCGGGAAAATGTCGAGGGGATTAATCAACACCTGTACTCCTCGGATATGGATTTACAAACGGCCCCAGACTCGGAGACAGTGCAAACTGAATTTCATCAGCAAGCCTGCGCCGTTCGTCGCGCGGCGCGGATGAAGCTGATGGAATTTACTCTAGCAGAGGCAGAGGCCTAATCTGAAACAAAAGCAGCGTCTTTTATTGTTAGCATTCGCTGACTTTTTGCGGCGGGCGGCGCACGTGTCAGAGGGAAATGCCTGATATCTCCTCATTGCAATGCGGCGAGGTGACAGCGTGAGCTGAGTGCGCTGAGTGCGCTGAGGCGGCACTGGGAATTGTACACGCACACATTAGGGATTATGAAGAGAATTAATAATGAGAGGGGGAAAAAAATAAGTTTCAATGGTGCCGATGTCAGAGACAGAGGAGGCTGATATTTTAGGTGACAACAATCCAGTTGTAAATCAATCAAGAAATGTGCTATGCAATGTGATAATATGCATGTAGAAAGTAACGGGGTGACAGGAGCGCAGGTTGAATAACTTAATCACACAGAAATCCCAACCAAGAGGCTGATAACAGTGACAGAGGGCAGTTTTACTGGGTGCAGCTGTGATGAGTTGCAAATGTCATTTTTCAGCGTTCCGTCCGGTTCCAACCTGAAATTCACAGATCTGCACAACTGCCTTGGAAAAATAAATGGCAATCACACGATGTCAGTTGCAAATAACTCGTGAGTATTTTGATTTTGATGCCCGTCTTTAGTCACATTAGAAAATCACAGTGAAAAATATGTTTTTTAAGATGATGAATGAACTTGAACAGTGTATCGCGTGAAATACAGGAAGTAAAGCTCAATTGTAGGGAATCTTAACTTTTTAAAAAAAAAACAAATAAAATCCCCTCCAAAAAGTTCAGAGGGAACAACTTTTTCTTTTCATTACTCTCTTATTTCTCCCCCCCCTTAAACATACCAATGAAACACGCTTAACAGTTTTGTGTTGAGAATATTATCATAGTGGGCAACAGAGTATTTTCCCAACAGTTCCTATGTCTATGTGTGGGTCGCCCCACAGTTTAGTTCCACTCCCAGGAAAAGCGCAGTGGCGGTTGTCGGCAGAAAATCTGCGACAATCTCTCTCCACCGGCCACGCCGAGACACGCGTGAGAATGCTAGCTCTGGCAGATTTGCTTATCGGTGGCGCGCACCTATTACATTTGCACTTATTATAATGAACAAATTACGCTGCATTAGTGCGGCAATCTTTGCTTTGTGACCCAACACCCGACTAATACGCAGCCGTGTTGTGCGTGCGCTGATACGCAGGGAGCAGACGATGTTCTGAGGTGATAATGACCATGCCGAAGTAATTGCTCTGCCAGTAGGAGACCTGTAATCACTGCGCAGCGTGATTATGTAATGGGGCCCGGCTGATATTGAACAGGTAAGCCGAGAGACGATTCATTTGCGGCATCCACAACAGGGACTTCGTTCACATGCTTACAACAATCAAGATTGCGCCGCTATTAAGACAATGGAGGCACTACAACGGGACTCATGCTGTCATTATGCTGGTTTTGTTTGCCGGTATTGTGCCCCTAATTTCAATTAAAATTTAATTCCCCCCCCCTCCCCCCCACTGTTAGGACAGCGCAGAGCAAAATGAAAGGCCGCGGTCGCATCGTTGGCTGTTAATCGTGACGTAATTTGCTGGCGAGACGAGGTCGGAGAGACTGCGAGATGTTATCACGCGTTGTGTAAGTGTCACCTACCCGCATTTAATACGATTAATTTGGGTTAAATCACCGAGCGAGCGAGAGGAGAATGATTTGTCATTGGCTCAGAAGGAACAACAATGCTCTGCATTGTGGGACTAATTGTATCCAAACACTGTAATGTTGTGTTACCAAAGTCGCCGTTGAGCTCATCAAAAATCTCTAACGCGATTATGATGTTGCAAACTCATCGGTTGTCAAAAAGCAACACATCCGCTTGCTCTTATGAAACTGTATCAGATTATGGAATATATGAATAGCACCTGTATCCTGATTTTTTTTTTTTTTAATTGTCATTTGACACATTTTATGCATCATATTGGGAAAGTTTATTGTTAACGAACATCAGAATTGACCCACATTGCTAAATAAAGCTCGCCTAACCACTAAAAAATATTTTGGGAAAAGGTCACAGTTTCATTTAAAACAAGCTCCATTCGTGACATAGCTTGCACATGTGTGACGTAATCTAGAAATATTATATATTAACAAACAGACATTAAAACAGATTCATGTTTACTGCTAGTCTCAATGGGCAAATGAAGCAGTTCATCATGTCTGGACGTCTCTCTGCAGCTTCGTGGACCATTCATACACACACTGGCCACTTCATTAGGTAAAGAGCTCAATTGCTTGCTAGTGCAAATCGCTAGTTAGCCGATGCAACTTAGAGCATTTAGGCATCGTGGACGCCGTGAGGACGACTTGCTGGGGTTCAAAACGAGCGGGGAAAAAAAAAAAGCCTTGTCGGCGTCGAGGGTCAAAGGTCAGAATGGTCGGACCAGTTGGAGAGCGAATAAAGGCAACGTTAACTCAATTAACCACTGGTTACGACTAAGCTCCGCAGAACGGCGGCTCTGGGCGTACCGGCCACTTCATTAGGAACCCAAATCTAGCAGCAAGGCGCACATCACAAACTGGCCTCTGAACCTATTATCTTATTATTCAACGCAGACCACGTAGGCGGGCGAGAGACAAACAAAATGAAGACGCATCTGTGACTGATTGTGACAGATGTGGTGAGAGATCCCCATCACTGACACCCGCTCGCCTCGTCTTCTGTCCTCTCTTCTCCTCGGTGGAGTGGCGAGGACGCTGAGCAGAGGCCGACCTCCCTGGCGCTGATGGCAAAGTCTCCCCGCCCACCTCACCCTCCTCCTCCTCCTCTGCTGCTGGCTGGATACTATCTGCCGACCCCCCCAAACCGTCCCACTTCCCCAACACCCACCTAACCCGGAGCGGCTAATACCTAGCGATGCCTCGGCAAGGTGCAGCGCACTCGCTGTCACCGGCTGCCTCTTCATTACTTGCACCTGCTAAAACATTTGAGGTATTTGAGCAGCAGGGCAACACATTTGCTTTTCATTTAACCTGCCTTCAGAGACCTTTGAAGTACATAATAGCAGAGCGCAGGTTCCCCCCCTCCCACCCTGCTCACCCCCTAACGCCCCGCCCCCCACCTCACCCGCCCCCAGTGCCCCCCCCTTAATCATTTACCTAGTAAAGGCACATTCTCTGCAGCCAACCCATCAAGCGGAAAACGAGTTTGGCCTGCTATTTCTCTCCCCCTCCCGCCTTCCGCCCTCCCACCTTGCCTCCCCCTGCTCTCTCTCTCTCTCTCTCTCTCTCACTATATCTCTCTCTCTCTCTCTCTGCCCTGTTTTGCTCCATGCGTCTGTCACTCCCTCCCACCCTTCCGCTGTTGTGAAACCCCCTCGCACAGTTGCTCAGTGACTGTGTGAATGAAGGAAGCGCCGAGCCAATTGTGGGCCGAGCCTGAGCCTGAGAGGTTTCAAGAGATGGCGGCGCTGGCAGCACGCGCGACGTGGCTAATTATCGTTTGCATCCAATCGCGGGGAATTTTTTTTTTTTCCCTTCCCTGGCAGAGGGAGTATAAGTGTTTGCATCTCGGGTGAGATAATGAGACCAGTGGGTTTTGACAAGAAACATGAAAAGAGGTCTGGTTATAAATGTGAGTTGGGAATTAGGGGATAAAGCCAAATTTATATTTAATCACTGCTGGTTATAACAACATATGCTTTAATTCTTTTCTTGTGAATGGTTATATTAGACAGATGGGGCTGCGCACGTGTGAGTGCGCACGTGCTCGCATCCAAAAGGGGTGTAAGAAGAAGAAGAAGAAAAAAAAAAAAAGGCAATCAGAAGTAATTCTCTCAAAAGTGTAATTTGATTACCATGTCTCAGTACTTCTCGTCGTCGCTCTGTGAACTTGCAGGGAAGACACACGAGAAATGTTTCCCATAAACCAAACAGCTGTTAGCGTTTTCAGCCATCCTTTCATCGGGAGCGCCGACCTGAGTGTTTCATTCAGAACGACGCGAGCGGCTCACGTTGCACCTCGCGAGCGACGGCGGGGCCAAACACAGCGCCAAAAATACATGCTGCCTCGAGATCCAGCAGGTATCAACGGCGTTTGCACTTAAATCTGCAAGCTGAGGTGGTATTTTTGGGACCCCCCAGACATTCATCTTAAAAAGCTCCCACCTGAGTCATTTTCCTTGAGTTGACCGCAGAGGTGCCCTTCAGCCAAAGGGGGGCGTGGCAGGATTGATTCAATGGTTTATTGATTACACATTTTCATTGAATCAGACACCGTCAGGGCAGGAGAGGAATTTCTTTCCTTGCGTGCCAGTTTTGACAGTCACGTCCAATAGCATTGTCTGGGTGCCTCAGTCGGAGTCCTCCGATTCCAATCGGAGTTCTCAAACTCCGATCATAATCGGACGAAAGTGTTTACATGCACGTGAGTTCTCCGATCATAATCGGACTAAGGCAATAATTTGAATTTCTCTAGTGCCGTGTAAACGCGCTGAGCGACCTCGATCTTCCTCCAAAGTGTCTTCCGCGTGCTGGCGACGTGTCATCCCCCCCTCCCCCCCCGCCACCAGGCCGCTTGCTGGAGGGCTAAAATCCCAGGTGTGAGTCAAGGTGTCACTCGTGTGCTCCTTAATGTCCATGGCCTCCTTAAATCCATTGTTTGAATGGTTTGGTCTCCGGTGCCAACAATCCAGCGACCCATAGAGTGATTATTTCTCCAGCAAATGATCCGTGATGGCTTATTTGAAGTTTCAAGTCAGGTCTGTCGGGCTGATGACACCTCTTGGGAAACTGAGCGCATCCCACACTCCATTTTTTGTGTCCAATCGAAAAAAAGGAAACCCTCTCTCTTGAACAAACTCAATGACATAGCTAACATGAAAATCTCTCTCCACCACCACATTTAAAATGCTGTTTAAACATTGCGCTGCTGGCAGGTCACTATTTGGTGTTATGCCCAAAAATGGACAGAAGAGTCGCTTTAAAAAAAAATTGAACGAAAATTAGAGGAAACAAAGTGACTACAGAAGACCTCCAGTCACACAGATCGTCATCTTCCTCTTCTGTTCTCACAGGGTAAAAAAAGCAACTCGCTGCAGCTCTGAACACTGCATCCGAAAAATAGAAAACGTGTGGCGTTTCCCTGCGAGGATCACAGAATGGACGGTAAGAAAACGACTGACCGCTACCCTTTGCCAGCAGTGTAAATTCACAACTCATTAGTCTTAATGAGG
Organism: Nelusetta ayraudi; assembly: GCF_046127955.1. Lineage (NCBI taxonomy): Eukaryota > Metazoa > Chordata > Actinopteri > Tetraodontiformes > Monacanthidae > Nelusetta > Nelusetta ayraudi. Next base: position 992,979 of record NW_027466172.1, read on the forward strand.
GACTTTGGTTTGTATTAATTTGCGGATTCTTGGCGCACGTGACACTTCCGTCAAAGACGGCACAGGCGGAAATGAAATCAGGGGCAATGCTCTTTGTCTGACGTTGGAGGGCCTTGTGAGCCATCATGGCATATTTGTTCCATCGCTCCATTGTCTAAGACTCAAATCCACGTCTAAATCCTCTCGCCTTTGTCTTCCTCCGAGTCACATGACCACCTCCTACTCAGCTGACACTCTGTCGGCCATCCCAGCCACCCCGGCTCAGAGGCACCGATTGCCATTAGGTGCAAGTGTCTCCCGTGTAATGTGGTTTTGGGTCATTGGCCGAACGACACCTTTCATATTCAATGTAAGAAATGTTGCTCTTGGTTTTTCCCGATTCCCATATTTCTATTCATAACGACATGCTCCAGTTGTACAAATATACATTTGGAGGACTCCTACATACACAAAATGATCAGGCAATGTTCTTCAAATAAACCAACGCGTACATCCACCCTTCCAAAGAAATTGCAGTTTAATCTGTTTGCTTTGCTATATTAAAAATAAAAATCTGTATTTTCTGAAACAAATGATGACTTTGATGAAGAGCGTAATTTGTTTACTTTCAAATTGTGAAAACAGATGTGCAATATAAAGCATGCCATTCAAACAATGACATATTTTATATAGTACATCACACAATTACGGGGGGGTGTACAGTATTATAACTCACTTGGCAAAGAGCTGCATGAAAGTATTTATACAAATATTTTATACAAATAATTTCTAAGATGTTTGGGGAACTATTCCAAGACACCAAGCCTACAGGGTGGATGAGCACGAGTGATGGTGGCCACACAGAGAAGAAAACAAACAACCTCCTCAATTTATATGGCGACTTATACAACATTTCCTGTGGTGGATTTAATGCAGCACGACAGGGCAGGGAAGAGAAAGGAACAGCCACCGGCATGCAGAGGTTCCACCGAGGAGAAGTTTGATTCTTTACCTTCTAGATTTCAGCAGTCTCAGGCACTGAAACGTGCACAAAGAACAAATCAGACACAAAAACCTCTTTGCCAACACAAAGTTTCATTTTTGCAAACTGATATCCTTTCTGTTTGATTTTTGCAACGTGTGCAAACTGTAACTGAAAACCGCTGAGCAACGATGAGAGGTAAACCTTCATCGTTGCAGGTATTGCAAAACAGGACAGTTTTAAAACTTTGGTTGGAAGGGTCATTGGCGAAGGGCTGTTGCATGAGAAGATGCTATTGGTTCAGACGGGTGCAACACAGGAGCGGCACAACACACGCAACACAGTGGGCACTGGCAAACACAATCAGATAAAATAATAACAACAACAACAACAAAAACAACAATAATAATAATAATAATAATAATAAACAGTTACAAACAACTACTTAAAATCAGGCCCTGAGGAAAGTCTGCCACTGTTGTTTGGCTTTGAAACTATCAGGTGATATAACTTCATGTCTTTTGGAGAAGTATTAAACTATGCCATGAGATAGATATGTAACTGTGTGATATATTAGAAGATCAGAAAGAGGAAGTGTATCTTCTTTCTCTGAGGGAGGCACTTGGAAAGAAGATAAACTTCCTCTTTCATTTGTTTGTGTTTGTGTTTTCACGCCTGGCCGCCACTTCTCCCGGTTATCTCACCCAGAACTAAAAAGGACCGGTCCTTGAGTTATCTATAAATCCCAAATACAGCGTAAGGACTCTTGAAAAAAAAAAAGAAAAATGAAAAGGGGACACGGGGCTTAAAATCAAATAAATCACACCTGGATTCTCAGTCCAAGCTGGCAGGGTGCTCCTCATATTGCACCCAAATTACTCCATTTGTTCCCTGAAATATTTTAATCCCAACTGACCTCAAACTTCCCATGAACCAGGGCCTGAACAAAAGGCCGCCCACTGTCCAATGCAGTAAATCTGTTGTCTCCCTTCTGGGCCCTCAACGGGGGATCATAGATCAGCACTGCTCTGCAGCTTGCTTCAATTTACTCAATTAACTCTGGTAATGCACTTGTAAGTTCCGCAGATGTTGGTTTATTATCGAGGCCTACGATGTACAAGTGGGTTCAGGAGCCTGGGGTTGTGGCAAGGTTCATGGCGGGGGAGGGGCAAAACTCATTTCAGCCCCTTTGGTTTGAGAGAGGAGCAGAGATTATTGGACGTCAGGGGTGTGTATCTGGGAAATAAATGTGCCTCGGCCAATCGTTTCACTTCTCACAGGCCTTTTGCTTTGAGAAGGAATCGCTGGAATCTTTTAGAACGTTTAGAGGCAGTGATTAGCGGGGTTTATTTTTGAGTCGTGACGGAGTTCTGCGCTACACACAAGCACGTTTTTCCCTGCCGCAGATGTTAAAAAAAAAAAAAAAAAAAAAAAACTCTCAGCAGCCTCAAATAAAGGTTCTCTGAAGATCTTAGCCAAGAGAAATGACCCAGTCCTTTAGCCTGAATCATTTGCAGATGACAGGCCTCGAGTGGCTGGATGTACAGTAAATCACCAGCGCAATATTATTGCAGCGCGTGCCGCTATCTCCGAAAGTGACCTCGCACCTCAATAATCTGCGCAAATATTCCACATATTTATTTCCTCGCAGCTGTCGGAACGTATCTGATGAGCTAAAACACGCAGCGCGGCCCCCTTATCTGCCGCTAACCTTTTGCTTTTGGATGAATTAAACCTAAAGTGACGTGAGGAATGTATACAGTAAGGAGGACGTTAATGTTAAGCAGGTGCGGTTGCCATTACCATAAAACATTCTGCCGACACTGTCCATGTGTGCCCATATATTTCCCCGCTTGGTCAACTACAATTCAATTAAGAGCTGCAACGCGGGATGACAGTCATGGTACTTTAAAATAAGGTTTCGACAAATTATTTTTGTCTGTCACACTAATATGCTAACTGTGGGCTCACTTTTTTATTGAGTTGGGGTGTGTGTGGGGAGGTGGGGTTGGGGGGGGTGGGGGGGGGGGAATTCATCTCCGTGTAGTTGGTGAGTCACATTTTAAGTTAAAGTTGTGAGAATTCAGCCATCCAGCTGATGTAGGTGTGAGAGGTGTTGCTGCTCAGACATACTCGGCCGCGATACGTCGTCCGGTTTGACTCACAATGTGAAACAAACACTTTCAACATCTCATCTAATGTCTAACGGAAAGAATTCTGTTTAATTAAATGGACTGAGGTGGCACGTGATCATTTTAACCGCAATGTTTTGCAAGTTGCCATCTGGATGTGTTTATTTTCAAATGCTCGAAATGGTTGTGAGGAATATTTCTGGTTCATTTACGGTTCACATTTGATATTTTATGTTTAAGGTGAACACAGAACTGACTCGCTGACGTCAGGGGCATCGCGGCAGTGCTGGGTTTACACTTCAACACGGCGGCACTCTTCGTCTGCACTGAATGGAAAGTGTTCATTACCTAAACTGACACTATCGTGTTGTACTGTATTGCGCAAAGTCTGCATGCTGTCTTTGCGCTTTCATGTGCAAACTGTCAAGCGGTGTTCTTTCTTTCAATCGGACTGGCGACAGCTTGCAAGCATTAGAGGCACAACACATTCCTACTGCACGTTTGGCCCCGTTAAGTAACATTTAAACAAAAACACTTTAGCTCCGAGTGAAAGACATCATCGCATTTCAAAATAAGATAACGCCTCAGTCAAGTGATGAAATGACGCTAAACCAGTTAATTGATTCTAATTATAACGACATGACCTTTGTTGCGTTCTGAACTTCTCCACCAGAAAATGCTCCCAGTGCAGTTTGCTGTACAACAGATTAGTGCTATGCAAACACAAATTAGAGCGCGCGAGGCCTCATGAAACAGACGAGGCTTCCCGCTGAGACTGACTTTCCCCCCTCGCTCAAAAGATGAGAAATAAGACAAACTCTGCTGGGAGGACACCAGAAGGAGTTCCCCGCTAATGATATTCCCTGTGGGAAGAATGTAATTTATTCAAGTTAATGCGCCTCCGTTTGTGTTCAAGGTGTGTTTCCGCGGAATTACCAAACATATTTAATTGTTAATCCATCTGCTCTTTGAAAGGGGCAAAAAAAAAAAAAAGATCTTGTTGAATATGCCGTGAGTCAGCCTGATCCAATTACTGCCACAACGGAGAGACATTTCCCATCATTTGCCATCGCAGCCGCCCATGCAACCTGTACGGATACGCGTGTGGAAACCGGCTTAGCGCGGCTCGGGGCTAAAGCATGAAAAGTTGTGCCGGGCGTGCTCGGCGGAGCGACGCAAACTGTTTGAAATGAAAGCCGTGACCGCGGAAAGTTTGAGGTCAAGGGTCTGGGGTAAGAATTATAAATGACACGTTAACCCCGGGGCTCCATCCAATAACTTTCCGAGTCGAGGATGAGGCCTGCTCATTTCTCCGCTGTCCTCATTGACGGGCCTTTGGGGAGTAATATATGCAAGCATGGAAGTGTAATGAACTTGTTTTCCTGCTCCGAGCCCCCTCACTGTCTCCTAAATCACTTGTGCAACACATGCGCCGCCGCTCTCCCGCTCGCAGCTGCACTTGCTCCGAGGCTCTGAACTCGCGCAGGGTGGTGTTGATTCTGAGCAGATATGGCCTCCGCGTCCAGCCCCCGCGCTGAGTTATTCGCCCCGCGGCACCCCCACCTCACTACCCCCCCCCCCCCCCCCCCCCGCACCACCACCACCTCACGCCGCCTCTTGGCCACTTTAATTGCGAGCTCTGTGGATCTGATACCCATCAAAGTGAGATTTCTTCTGCAAAAATCCGTGTTATTGTCATTTTTTGGTTGCTCAATATGTAACAGACGCGGCATGTCGTAAAAAGTTTTCCGTGTTGTAAACCATGATCATGTTTGACATTTACCCCCCGACAGAAGAGCGAACTGTCTCATTGTGGATCGGCCATATTAAATAATATGTTTATACAAAATATGACACTAATTACGCCATCGCTCTGGCCTTTTCTTCGCATGGCAGTAAATTCTTTTTGTCGTCTGGCCCCATAAGTTTCTGTTTTCGCGTCTAAAGTTTCCGAGGTTGACAGATACTTGGTGCGTTCCTTTCCGCCTGACATTTTTTCGAGAGAAGCACAGCTGTTTCACACCAACGCTCCTGCAGTTCCGCTCACAGCCTCCCAGCGTGTTTATTGTAATTAGCAATGCCATATTTCTCACCGCGTGCGGGGGTTATTGTTGCTGTAATGATCATCCTAAGATATGGTTAAAACAATGTATTCCGACCACATCAGGGCGTGACAACAACAAAGGCAGTTGCACAATGTGAGAGCTATTAAGCTGTCATGCAGCCCGGCTAAGTTGCAAGGAGGCTTTGAAGAACTCTTAAAGCAAGCACGAGAACAAAGACAACTTACTTGTGAATTGATCGCAGAACACAGCACAGCCGATTAAGGGGCACAATGCATTTTGCAGATGTGACAACAAGGAAGTTTCTGGAGATATTCAAGTGATGGGCAGCAGGAGTCCAGGTCAAATTAGAATGTTTTTTTGTTATTTTAGCAAATACTAACTTCTTAAAACACACAATCCATGTGAAAGTAACGAAAAAAAGAAGACGCTGGAAATATTACTTAAACAGCAACATTATTTCCCTTCATAATAAGTAGCTGACATGACAAGGCTGAACAAAACAACTTAACAATTGATTGAAAAAGTAAAAAATGAAAAAAATGTTTAGTGGGAAATCTATATTTCATTTTACTTATTCAATTTGTCGACAAATTCAATCAATTACTGGGATCAGGCATCAATCCTAAAAAACATATTCCAAAGATGCATAGAGCTGCAGAGAGCAGCCAAGTGCTCACTTTGAATCACTTCCAACTTGAAAGTTAATAATGTGTTGTGGCCACTTGGCGTGCGGAAGATGTGGCGACTGCGTCCGTCTTGTGCCCTGCGCTGGGTTGTTGGACCGCTGTCTGCTTCTGGTTAAGCAGGACAGATCTTAATCTTCTGGGCAGAGTGAGTCCAGCATCTGTGGTATTCAAGGAGGATTTATGGGCAGCATTCCTCCATCTTTATCCCTGCCCTTCGCCGTGGCCCTCCTGTGATGTAATGACATTATCAATTAGCCCCCATTAATTTAGCAAAAACAAATAAGCACCGTGGTGCACCTCCCTCGGAGCATGTGGTTCTGATTTCCTGGATCCCTGTCAGTGGCCGCTGTTTGGTTAATGGTTTGGCCGAGGCGCTGTGTCCAAGAGAGGTCAGGACTCTCCACTCCCTTCAGGTTGTTTCCTTCTGGACTTCTGTGGTCCTGTGCCTTCATGCTGTCTTGAATAATTGTATCCCGTAGTGGACAACATGATCAAGATACGTGTGTGTGGTGCATGTGCACTTATTAAAGCAAAAGATGCCCAGTTTACAGAAAATTAAAATCATTTGACAGTGTGCAAAGTTTTAATTTCATTTCTAATTTAGAGAGAAATAGTCACAAATTAAAATAATGACTTCTATCAACTGCTGCTTCTAGTTTATGGCAGTCAGGTAGACAGACGTCGTGGATTTATTAAAAACCACAGACACACGGAACAGGCCCAGAATTCCCACAAATCCAGAATTCTTAACTCTTCGGAGTGAAAATCATCCATATGGATGATTACGAGACGGGTCTCACAACATTTCGACGGCTAAACACAGTCTTTATTAAGATGTAGTGGACATTTAAAAATAGGTGTTCCAATTCAGTTTAGATGTCGTGAAACAAGCACCAAAATCGAATCACTCGAAACTGCAAAACAAATAACCGTACACGCGCGCAGACGTTCAAACATAATGCCAGTACACAAAGAAAATAGTCGTCCAGACTTTTACCGAAAAGGAGCCAAAAAAAGAATAATCCTGCAAGGGTTTGCACACACAACTAAGTGGTTAAACAGGGTGTGAGCAGAAGCACCGTCTACTGCCAAAACAATAGCCTCTGTCACACCGCGTTTGGACTCCACGTCGGAAGAGGACTTTCAATACAAGGCCGCTCCATGTCTCTCATTATTCCTGCGGGAGAAGCTAAAGCTCTTGGAAGTAAACATACGATAATCAAGGCAACTATGCATAATGTAGCCTCGATATTAAGAACTTAGTCGGCGTAAGCTGAGCCCAAACAAGCGACGCGGCCAATACATACAGGCATCGACGCGCACGCTCTGTACACAGCCTCGCAGCTGCCAACTTTTACTGCAGATGGAAGTATGATTTGTTTCTGGAGTGGAAAACGCAGCCGCACTTCTGCCGCCATTTCCCCAAATTCCTCTGTTTGACGCTGAAATTATGGGGAATTATTTGAAATACTGGTGCCTAAAGTTCCTCCTACACTTAAATTGGCATCAATACTTGAACAATTTATTAAAGAAAAGTATAAAGAAGTAAAATATTTAATAATTTGTCTTGTTTGAAAAAAATAAATACACGACTCTTCATCAGTTCTTCAACAAATTGACTGTAAAAACCACAAACAGAAGGTTTCTGATCTGATCTTCCTGAACAAGGTCACATGGCAAGTTGTTGAGACATTGAAATCTTTTGCAGTGGTACACACACCACTGTTGTTGAATATAAAGAAATGACCAGTGCATGCTTGTAAAATTGCGTTGTGCACATTTACGTGTGGCAATGACAATAAAGCCATCTATCTATCTATCTATCTATCTATCTATCTATCTATCTATCTATCTATCTATCTGTCTATCTTTGCTTTAAAGGCCCTACTTTTCATGATATAAAGCATGAACTTACACTAACTCCAAAGTGAGTAGTGTAAATCAGGGCATTATTGCCACAAATAAATCTGTATTTTCTGTGAATGTCTAATAAAAAGTCACAACACGGTGTGAATGTTATAGTTTCTTTAATCTAAACTGAATTCATCCAAATCTAGCGTAGAACACAAACAGCTATGGCTCATCCAGTCATAAATGACCAAGATGGCAAAATCTCAGTAATGTGTCCTCTTAAATGACTACTGTAGAATGGCCCTATAACGCCAGCAAGAAAAACATTTGAAACTTTAATCAATAATTAACATACAGTGGTAGATTTATTTTTCAGACACCCATACAATTTTACTCAATCCCAGTTATTGTCATTAAATATTTGCCAGATAATATATTTTTTTGTGTGTGTGTGTGTGTGTGTGTGTTTCAAAAGGTTTGCCTGCATCAGAGAGGCACAGAAGTTATACATAAGTTGTTATGTGCTCTGGATGTGTTGCTGGATGAGGGGCATCATCTTGCTGAAACCGTGCACATGAAGCATGTGGCTAAATGTTGCTGACGGTACAAAAAATAAACTGCACTTGGACACTTGAGACTGGTTCTTAAAGCCACACAATACATTACAAATGTCCAAAAACACTGCAATCTCAACTTCCTCGCAGCCTGAGAGTCTGGCTAAACACGTCAAGGTACAAAGTACTGACTTTATGAAGAGAGTAAAGACATTGGGAAAAAAAAAGAAGAGAGGGCTGCAGTATAACATTTATACGATTAACTTGAATGGGAAAAGAAACGCGAGAAGGTATTGTTAATGCAGGATGCTCCTGTCAGATACGCCATGTGCGTATACACTATGTATGGGGGCTATATTTCATCACAATGATAAGCAGTAAGTCTCTTCCTGCTGTCCGTCAGACGGAGCTGCACCTGTTTCTGAGGCAACATCTGGGAACACTTGTTTGGACTGTACAGGTTTAAGTAGCTAACTGACGAACATGAAAGGCAGTGAAAAAAAAATATGTTTTCTTTTTTTTATTTTTTATAGCAATTGTTGGCCAAAGAGGTCAGCCTCCCGCAGAGTAACCTCTATAGGGTACGAGCTGTAGATCAGCCACAGCACTGTAACCTGGAGTGGATAACTTCTTTTGGCACTGGCAGGAACACAATGAAGCATACAAGCATGAAAGAAAAATAAAGAATGTACGATGGTAATAAGCAGAACGTGGATTAATGCAACTAACTGATTTAAAAGTGGCGATGCGTCAAAAATGGGGCCTGAGGAAAAAGTTCACAACCTCCACGGAGAGCCGCAGACACTCCCCCCCCCCGAAGGAAAGTAGGGCTAGCTGGGCTCTACCCTTATATCTCTGTCTAACATACACTTCTCTGCCACAGAACAAAGGCAATGGTGAGTGGCCCACTTTATACATTAGTAATGAGTGGAAGACCGATGCTTGGAGATTAGACCCACAATGTCCGCAGTGCAGCTGCACAAAGAAAGAGAACCGAAGCCCCTCCCCCCGTTCCCTCACCCCTTACTACAAAATAGGAGGACGACCCAAACAGGGCATTTTCAATTCGCTGTAAAAGATTGTTTGTTAAAAGATTGAGTGTTTGTCGGGTTTTCTTTCTTTTCAACCCCACCGCCACAGCAGTTTCCTTTCTGTTAGGATGATTAAACATTGCAGAAACCATGCATGAGGTTCCTGCATCCTGATGAACTAACAAACTTACTAACTAACTAACTAACTAACTAATAAATACATCGTACAGCATCAAAGGGACATTGCTGCCACTGCGTTCATCCATTCATAAGATTTATAAAACTCGGGTCAGTAGAATCAAATTGAATTATTAATTTCTTTTTTTTATTATTATTATTTTTTTGATAAGCATTAGATAAATAATGTCTCACATGGAAAGCATAATTAAATTGTAACCTAAACTGAACTTAAAAGGTGATTTAAATCCATCTCTCCCACTGATTTTCTGAACTCACTGGCAGCCGCTGACGCTAAAAGCAAAAGCCAACAAAACTAAATGAAAACATGCCAAAACTCTTCCCAGAAATGCAATTTGCACGACCAAACACAAGCATACATGCGTTTCATTTGAATAATCAGATATTGAAATGTATGCCTGCATTTTTGCCTAAATCTATAGAATGAAATCGTGATCAAAAGTGAATCAACTGGTTGAATCTTATGTGACTCCTTCGCGCGTCACTTCACGTGACTCTACTGTAGGTTTGCCTCTGTCTCGGTACCAAAGACACTGGATGTGGAAACACGCTCCTGCTTGCTGAGTGCAACTTATTTTTTTTTTTTTTTTGGCCCGGGCCGCGACGACACACCTCCAAGCCGCTGCAACACTCATGGCTCATTTACTAAAAGAGGGCTTATTGTTTCCGAGGACGACTTATAAAAAAGCAAAGGGGCTGACATGCATAATGGGCCACGATTCAACTGGAACTTGCCATTGTGAAAGCATCAGGGGATGAGAGAGAGTTTATCTGCCCCCAGATTAAACCAAACAGCAAACCTTTTTTTTCCTCTCTTTTTTTTTTTTTCTCCCCTTGGTTTATGACAAAATCTTAATCTAGCCTCCTGTGTTTTCTTGATAGCTGAGCACGTGTTGGGCGCGATTGCTTCCACCTGCTCGTCCTATTTGCTTTTAGACTGAAGGGGACCCAATCTCCAGCCTCTCCTCTTGGTTACCGCGCGGTAATTCCTGTAGAGAAATCAAGCACCTTGAAGCGTGTTAATGCTCTTGGAGTCTTACAGCACGGTTAAGATACGGCGCCTATGAGGCAGCTGATAAGCAGGTGTGGACAGCGAGGTGAAGTTTCTGTGCCACATGTTTGGGTCCTATTGCTTCTAAACACTCGCACAAAGGCGGTGTGCCGTTCTCGTTTATTTTAAAGGTGGACCTTGTGACTGCCTCGCCAATCACACGTGTACTTGCAGACACATGGAGAAACTTTTCGATAGTCTTAAATATGATGATAAAATATCCGCTGTAGTGTATATTTTTTGTGTTGCAAAATGTATGTGTGCAAGAGACCGACACAAGCAAATGCAAATGATTTGCTACCAGTAGTTAAGAAGAAATAAAATAATGGAGCCAGATGATTGGCCTGGATCTGTGAGATTGTATTTGGAGTGACTCCGAATGCAACATATTACAAATACAAAACATTTTTTCTACCACCATAGTTGTCCCTGATACTTAAGAGGTTTGTGGAAAGCACTTCAGAAGACTGTATTCAGCTCTGAACGTTACTTGGGGTAAAAAAAGATCTCTGCAAAGTTATTGCTGCGTTTCTGTGTTCACTTTACAACCTGTTACTCAGTTCTTTCCTAAAGTAGAGACTTATTACAAGTACAGTAGTCAAGGGAAACACACAACAACATGTTGAGCAGAGTCCTCAACTCATCTGAGCTTGTCAAACGTGTCAAGTTGTATCGTGACCCTTGCTCATACTCGTCCTTCTGCTATGTGGAAAGGCAACGCACGAGAGCTAAAATTTACGCTCGGAACAGTGATACATTAGACGGCGTTTGACGCAAATTTGCATGCTTCGACGACACTTCCCTTGACCCGCATTCAAGCGTGAGGATTAATAACTCAGACATTATTGCGGCAATAAAACAGCAGCTTCCCCTTTTCTTCCCTTCACATCCTCCACAGCTGCACGTGTGCACAGAAAGAAAGGAATTCCTGCTCTGATTTATACGATGAACCTGGTTTTGACCCAAAGTGCTGCTGCTGGAGGCGCCCTCACCCCATTCACTCATCAGCGAGCGCTTGAAGGTGACCAGACATTTTTTTAACGCCACGTTTGGGTCATTCTGGACTGCTCGGGCCATTCAAACGGCCAAGTGTCTTGTCAGGTCTGCGAGTGAATGTGTCCTGCCAGCAGCTTCATTTGTGAAGTGGCAACAGACTGGCCGGAAAGGGGAATTCAGAAGAAGCCTTTTCCAGGCACGCAGTCGTGGCAAACTTTACAAACTGTTTGATTTGAAAGTGTAAGCCGAGGCCGACCCTGCTCTGTGAGTTGTAATGCCAAGTGGAGCTGATGAGGATTCACAGAGGGTGGAGAGTACAGTATAGCACCCCCCACCCCCACCCCCTCGTTCTTTATCTCCGCCAGAGCCACGATAAAACCTCCCAATGAGCGCTTGCAAAATGCCTTTCGGTAAGCTGTGTAGTAGTTGGGGGGGGGGGGGGGGGGGGGCAGAAAAGGAAATCTAGAAATAAATAAAGTGGATTACATCCTCTGAGAGCTCCGTCCTTTGCCCCACAGCTGACTGGGTAGCTCTCCTGTCGGCGCGATAATGCCTTTTGTCAAGGCTCCTGACCCAGTTGGTACGGAGCAGGAAATTACGTCATTTGCAAATATGCTTTTATTCCTTGATGGAGTATAATTGCGCCAATGAAATGAGATTATCTCTGGAGCCCCGCCACGAGCGGCCGTGCAGCTTTCCTGTCGGTCGGGGGGGTGGGGGGTTGGGGAAGACTGATAATTTGCCCAAAAAGAGAGAGAGAGAGAGAGAGAAAAAAAAAAAAGAGGGGGTGGGGAGGGGGGTAGAAGAAGTGGCGTGGCAGCATGTACTCAACCTTGGGTCCAGGTTATTTTAAGGGAAGCCAATCTTTGATCAGCCAAGCTGAAATGGCGAAGATAAGTGGGAGCTACATCTCACGGCGGGGCCGCGCACCAGTCTGATATTGCCATTTTCCTCCCCGGTTTCTCAAGAGCGGTAAATAGCTGCTGCCCCCCCCCCCCCCCCAACCCCCAACACCTCCACCCACCACCCTTTCCCCTCCCCCCTTATCTGCTCCCCCACTTTCTTCTTGGAGATCCCTGTCACTTTAATCCACAGAGTCTGCCACTGGTTAACAAGGAAATCCTGTGTCAATTATCACCGACCACTTCCTGCTGCGAGAGCGGCGGGGAATCAAAGGGGCCAGAGAGTCTTTCACACCAGAGAGGAGCAGCGGGCCTAATTAAATGGACCCTCGCGCCCCCGCCGGCTGCCGGTGGCCGGGTGACAGATAGCCCGGGCCAACGATAACCTCCTTCAGCTGATGATTGTTTCGATAGGGGCCGCGAGTGGACACTTTGGACGCCCCGAGGTTGGCAGATTGTGATCCAGGAGCACCAAATTAGCCGACATCCAGGACGCTGAGCTTTACGCCCCGGAAAAGTGACGGCTAAATTCTTTTAAACCTATGTCGTCGTAATGTAATGGGGGTACGGGCCTTGGGGGTGTGTGTGTGTGTGTGTGTGTGTGGGGGGGGGGGGGGCGGGGGTAGAGATCCGAGATGTTAAACATGGATGGAAGTCACACCACGCTTTCATTTGAGAAAATAATAAATAATAAATCAAAAACTACCGGCACTCCAAACTACAGGCCATAAAAGAAGCGGCCATTAAAATTCTGGCATCATAAATCAGGGAAAGTGGCTCTGCGGTACATCATTTGCAGACTTGCGAGTGAAGCGTGCACATTAAGATTTGATATGCCACTTTTTTTTTTTTTTATCAGGTTTCTCAAAAACCGCACGAAGGGAGGAGGGGGGGCGGTGGGGGGGGTGGAAAGGGAGGCCATTTGAAGCCTCCTCCAAACCCCCCAAATATGCAGCGCTAAAAAAAAAAAAGACAATTCCGACGGCGCTTTCAGGAGGAGGTCTGTGAAGGGACGACTCCAGGTTCAAACTCTTTTATTTATTTATTTATTTTTTTTTTATCGACTTTAAGCATCAGCGAAAATTTGCGGCCGGGCCTGCCTGCCTGCCTGCCTCGCAGCCGTCATTTCACTCCCAGCTGTCACTTACAGGTGTCGCCTGCATAATGTCAGATTAAGCTATCACCCGCAGTCACCGGCCAAAGTAGCCGCTGCTGTTCACTGAATAAACTTTGCCTCTGAAAAAGTGTCGGGGGAATTATCATTTCAAATGGCGCCCGTGTGAAATGTTGTTCCCCCACAGATTGGCTATGGATGGGCCGTGATTGATGGAGCAGGTAATTTGGGGGGGGGGCGTGGCTGTGAAGGAGTGGAGTGTGCGCGCGCAATGTCTCGCGTAGGTTCAACTTTGTGGGATTAATTTTTTTTTATAGTTTTACCGACAGAGTACAGTGGGATCTTTACACTGCAGAAGCATTAAAAACAAAAAAAAAAAAATGCAGCTCATGCAAGTCTGTCCCAGTGTCCTCGCCGCTGCCCCTCCACTCCAGTGGGAGCCGGCGTCACCGCCCGCCCCCCCCCACCCCTCACCCACACCCCCCACCCGCCGCCATGTCCACCTTTAAATTTTCATACGGAGGGAAGGGGCTGCAGAAAAACCAATTTACTAACAGAGCGACATCATCTGTTTGGCCGTTTATCTCTGACACACCACCCCTCAGTCCAGTGTTGACAGTACATGATATTCCATTAATCTGCCTAATGAAAATTTAACCAGTGTTATAAACAAATAATTGGCCATTATCCTCTCAAAGATCCCGAATAAATTACTTGGGCGTATTTTATGGCTTCTGAAAGAGGAAGGAGCCCCCCCCGCCCCCGCCGCCCCCCCCCCCACTCCTGATTGATGTTGGAATAAATGCGGGGCCGGCTCCGACGCTGCGAGTGGGTCTCGGCTAAGCCTGTGATTGACTTAATGAGAGTCTTTGGGGTGAGTAAATGTTCCAAATTGCTCAGTCATTAGCTTTTGCTCGGCTCGTCTGAAGATACCCCCGGATCTGCGGCGCGGGTCTCTCCTCTTGTACCATTCCGCCTGCAATTACATTTTCATTTAGAGCAAACCTCTGAAGTCCGATAGGCAGGCCCCCTTTTCATTACGCTGGCCTCCTTTTTCTTTTTTATCTAAATGGTGTGAAATGTCTCTTCATTTAGACCAATTAAAGTTGAAAAAGACTGCCCTGTAATGAATTATCATACAAATTATTTACTTAATGCCACAATCTGGCTCCCTCTCTCCCTCTCCTCCTCCTTCTCCTCCTCCTGCTCTTCCTCCTCCTCTTCTTCCCCGGCACCGGGGATGCACCGAGTCGGCCAGACAGGGAATAACGGCGCGAGGAAGACGAGGCGGGGAGTCCACCGCGGAAGAAAAAAAAAAACGCTTTGAAATCGACACTTCCGTTCCCGAAACGCACGGAACGTTTCGCCGGGGTTGCGTCTCTCCTCTGCGTTTTTCTTTATCTGGAGGAGGAGGACGGGGAGCCATCCGGCGAGCGAACAAAGGGGGGGATGGGATGGGGGGGGCAACAGTATGTCGTCAATATAGCTCATTTCAGATATTTCATTTCAGGAGGCGCCTAAGCTCTTCTTAATTAAGGACGAGCTTATGGTTTCAAATTAACTCGTTATAATTGAGGGGACCCCCGTCCCTCGTCTTTGCACGCCGGTGTGGAGAATGTCTCCCGTCTCCTTCCGGAGGCTGTTGGCTGACGCACAAACACTGGGAGAGTTCACAACTATCACAGCAGCCCCATCCCCACCTCTGGGACCGCCTCTCACTCTCCCTCCTCAATGAGGCCGGCGCTGCCAAAGCCCCCTCCCGCCCCACCCCAACCCCCAACACACACACACACACACACACACACACACCTCCCACCCCCCCACCTCCATTAGCTTTTCACCAGCTATTCAACATATTCTCCAGCCGTTATTTCCTGTTAGCGGCCAATTCGCCATATTAGGGCTGTTTTTCGCCACCCGACATAATGGGGAGATAGATTTTCGTTCAGTGTTTTTTTGTTTTCTCTCTCTCTCTCTCTCTCTCTCTCTCTCTCTCTCTCTCTTTCTGTCTCCCTCTCTCAAAAAGCCAGCCAATTCACAGCTCGGTCGTGCGGCGGGTAAAGCTGGTGGAGCCGAGGCGACTTGTCACCATGGAGACAGCAGCTCGCGCTTCATGCCAGAGCAGTTTCTGCTCGAGCCCCGAGATGAGGGGGCATCGCGGAGGGGGGGCGCCGGCTCGTCCCCGACCCCCAGCCCTCACTGCTAAAACGAGGGGGGTGGGTGGGGGGGGAACTGGCCCGACCGTAGATGGAAGCCAGATTTGTCACCGAAGGCCGTTTTTTAAAAAAAATGAGGCGGAGTCCCAGCCCGGATACATTAGTTTTTACGGCCCGCACAGGAGCCCTAAATCTGTGGGGGTCGGTGGGGGGGGGGTAAACAAACTGGAGAGGGGGTCACCCTCAGATGAGGTGTCAAAGTGTTGTTAAACTCACTGGGCAATAATCGTAAGTACTCCGTGATTTGCACTAATTGGTATGAAATCACCCCGCGGTGCGTAAGTGCAGCGGCCCGCTTTGGCTTTTCGGCGGCGTCTGTTCTGTGTCAGCGCAGATTCCCTGTGACAGCCTGGAAATACAAACGCGAAATTGCCGCGCGGATCGCCCACCTCTGAGCTTAAGTCACAGGTACAAAGAGGGAATGGATTTTCAACAGAAAATCTGCCCTGCCGCTTTCTGTCGCCTTATCGCCGACAAAGAATACAAGTGCTATTTGCTTTCATTATCGGGGAACACATAAAAGCCGCAGATCTCCTCTCGTGCTAAGGGGAGCCGCTCTAAATATTGTGACATGAAATGATATTTAGCGCAGCGGCAGCCGGCTGCTCATGGCAACTTGGGATAGCGGAGGGGTGACAGAGCGTCACAATATTTACGCGTATGCTCACGACATAAAGAATTAGGCTGCATTTCAGCAGGGGAGACAAGTGATTTTGACAGTAATAAACACCGGAGGAGTTCACCTCAGTGGGATCTGTCATGGGGAAAACGACCGTCCCCAAGACCACATATGGCTAGATGAAGCTTTCTGCTCAAGCTGCCCTGAGCACTCACACCCAAGCACTCATTACGTGTGGCTCGGACAACAGCGCCATGCTAATTGCTGTGTAATAAGCCTAGACTTTCATGAGCGGTGGGCAAGCTGATATCTGTTGATATGGTTTAAGGTAAGAAATACAGTGGAACTACAAAGTCTGTCTGATGTAGGGAGGAAACCACGTTGGTGGCGTTGGTATCTAATTTCATGTTATTCGTGAGTCGCCGGTGGCCCTGATTTCCATGACGGAGACAGGTTCATCCCAAGTGCTAATGTAAGGGTACATATAAAGAACCGCATATGGTGAAATGTCCAGGACCCGAGTGGTTGGCATAAATTACGTAGAGCAGTTAAGGAACACAAAAATCTGACAATAAACACCGAGCCACCTCGTACTCATGCATAAAACAAGTTGTTTCTTCACCGCTAATGACTGAACATCACCTAAAAAATTAATTTGAAAACTGCATGCACCCCTGAATGGGAGAGGGTAAAACTATTAATTAAAAGTGGAACAGGTTCTTATTTTAGTGGAAAGTGGAAAAATTAAGAGCCTTTGTTAAGAAAGGCCCAGGAGCAAAGCTTTCATTAGCCTACATGCATGGCAAAAGCAATTCATCAACTGTAATTTTGCATCAATGGGCAAAAAAGACGGATCAACCTCGGCGTGCTATTTATGGAGATTTACGGAAGTCTGGGAAATGCTAATGTGATTAACATTTATCTACAACATGTTTCGAAATGGCCCTCATGTCCACATTTTGCCTTCAAAGATTAAGTTATTGCGCTTGAACGGGGAGGGAGGAGAAAAAAAAGGGAAAAAATACGGAGTGATACAGGATCTGCTTTGCGGTGCAAGAGCACACAACGCAGATTTTTTTTTTTTTTTTTTTTCTTTTGGGGTGGTGGGGGGGTGTGAATTGTCTGTCACATTAGTGGAGGATTTCTTCCACCCCACAATCCCCTCCCTGCTCTCTAAATATCTCTCTTTATGTACGTCTGTCCCCAGATGAAGGAGCGGCGAGCAGAGCGGGGCTTTTGTCCTACCGGAGTGTCTCTCTCGAAAATGTGAACTGTTCCACGGATTAGCAGAGCAGAGATTT